>NW_026000068.1:20217565-20263740 GCF_001458135.2 Marmota marmota marmota
AAAAGAAATAAAGAAGGAAGGAAGGGAAAAATAGGCATTAGGACAGTGTTTGACAAACTTTCTGTGAAGTCATATAGTAAGTATTTTAGGCTTTTGGGGACACACCATCTCTGTCCCAACTACTCAACTCTACCATTGTAGCACTCAAATGTTTAAAATATTATATATATATATATATATATATATATATATATAAAATGATCTTATCATAGTACTTTCTATGGGCTGCGTACCATGTTACAATATAATCCAATTTACAAAATATGTAGCAGGATTTGGCATGAGAACCATAGTTCTCTGGCACTACATTATTTAGACTGTTTGAATTAATTATAGCCACAACTTTTTGTGACCACTGTGATCACTCCCACCAAAAAAAGTACATTATTTTTTCCAAAGCTGTAAAACTAAAAGTCCCAGGTCTCAGCAATGCCACAGAAAAGAAAGAAGAGGAAGTGAGAGTCAGAATACAACGGAATATGTGCTTTTGTTTTCCCTTGCTCTAAACTAGAAAGTTTGCAGGTTAAAACAATCTGTTCATATTCTTCCACCTAATATTTAGGCTTAATTACTGACTAAAAGATTTCAAGTTCTTAATGATTGGCATATGAAGATTTTATTGAATTTGTCTAATTTACCTAAATTTTCTCTACTTCAGAGAACTGTTGATCTGAAAAAACTTTTGTGATGATCCCCAAATTTAGTTTTTCTCCTATTGTTCTTTCTTTTGGATCTCAATACAAAATACCAGCAAAATTAACAATTTAACTAAGAAAGGAAAGCAGTCCACTAGTAAGTATTTCTTACCCTTTACATTTGTACAAAATAAAGCTCTATTATCTGGTATTTAGGAAGATGAAGAAGCATGACAATAGAACATATTTTATGAATCTGATGGATAAGCACAGAAATATTTGTGAGATCAGATTTCAGAGAAAGGGTTATTTAAAACTTTTGACATTGGATTAATATATCTATGTCAATTAATAAAATGAATATAGAAGTAGACATCAAAAAATAATGCAGAACAGTATCAAAATAAATTTTCTGCTAACCATATCACTATCAATAGTACTCAATCTAGCTTGGGTTCTATGGGCACAGCATTCTGCTCTTGGTGAAAGTGAAGGAATTGTGTTGGAGTCCACAACTCAGCATCCCACTATAGATAACAGGATCCTGGCAGTGCTGGATTTGAGTCACCAAACTATTTTGAGTTTGAATCTCTGCCCTATTATAATATTGGGTACTTAGAACAATTATTTTAGTCCAAATCTTTCATAATTTGGCAAGGAAGAATGACTACCAGTTATGATGTCCAAATGCTATTATAATGACAATCTCAGTGTAAGCCACTGATTTAATCATTTTCTAACTAACTTGATTTAAAAAATATTAATAGTTTATATTTCTATCAGTTTAATTTGGCTAAGTCACTAATGACATAAACTTCTAACAGGTGTAAGCTGAGTCTTTGGAACAAAGCTTTATAAAAGGAAATAATAGCTTGATCAGCAAAAAATGAGAAGCTAGCCTGTGAACATGACATTACCACTTAATGGTGAAGAGAATGAACAACCCCAGGAACATAGAGATAGAGCTGGGGAACTGAGACACTGCATATTCTTTTGTGAGTAATGAAAGGCTAAAAGTAAAGCCTGTGTTCAGGAGAAAGTGAGGTTGGGGAGTACTGATTGCAATGTTATTGAAAAGCTAATGACAGAGTGTGCTGTCTTAGCCAGGCACAGATATATGCACAATATAGACAAAAAGAAATTGGTGTAATAAAATTCTACAGGATACTTCTGAACATGAGAAAACCCTGATCTCTCATTTGGTGGGTAGTGCAGTATAAAATGCAGCTTGCTTTAAAGAGACTTGTTTATAGTATTAACATTTCTATTAATTGTATGGGCTTATTTATATAACTGATTGTGATTCAGTGTGAACACATTGTCTTGAGTACTATTAACTCAAGAAAATTGAACTATATGTTAATGTAATCATGTTTTTATCCATATCAAATGTCTTATAAGTACTTTATAGGTGATATCTACTTTAATTTGTGAAGGAGTAGGTACCTTAATTACTTTCATTATATCACTGAACATACTGAGAGATATGAAGTGGAATTGTCTTACTTCAGGTCACACTGCTAGCATTAAGGCCCAGGTATTTAGGTATTTCTGACTAGCAATTCCTAAATCCATTTTTTTTTTTTTGGTATGGGGGATTCAACTCAGGGTACTTAATCACTGAGCTATATCCCCAGACCTTTTTTATATTTTTATTTAGAGACAGAGTCTTGCTGAGTTTCTTAGGGCCTTGCTAAATTACCAAGACTGGCTTTGAACTCGTGATCCTCTGTCTTAGCCTCAGGAGCAGCTGGAATTACAGACAGCACCACTGTGCTGGCAAGCCTCAAATTTTAGCACCATACCTATTGCTTTATGTGGTTCATTGTTTCATGCATGTTGCCACTTTAACACTTTACATATTCCATGAGAATTTTTTGTCAGTTATTATAGCTTTATCACTTTACATATTCCATGAGAATTTTGTGGCTGTTATATTATAGATAAAAGGAGAAAGCATTCTCATCAAAACAATTGAGCAATTCCTCTAGGCTGATATCAATGAATAATGCCAGGTGAGAGTTTATTCTCTAGCTATCATAAATGTCTATATCTGACTATCATAAATAGCTATCATAAATGGCTGCTTCTCTGTTAGGCAAAATATTATATTAAATAGGTCTGGAAAAATCCTATTAAAAAGTTAGTTACTAAGGGACATATTTTTTCTTTCTCCTATTCCTCTTTTAAAGTAAACAGTCACACTAAACTTATCATTCCTCCAAAACATGAAACTAAACCCTTTTGAGCAATTTTAAACATTTTCACAAATGAATAGACATAGCAGTGTGTCATGAAATCTTGCCAGTTTACAATGCCTACATAACTCCACAATAATATATTTCTTTATTTAAAAGCTATTTTATTGCTTCTTTACAATGTTCAACATGCATTTCTCTTCCCATTATAAAAAGCAGTAATGTGAGGAGAGAGGTGTCAGCTGAAGCACAGATTGTAAGGGTTCCAATTTCCAGTGCACATAACAAACCATACTGATCACAACTTTGTGTGGGGGAAAATGCTCTGTAAAATTATTTTTTTTGCACGTGTTTAAATATTATTCACAATGGAGAAATCATTTCTATAGAAATGCTTTAAAATAATATGCTGGCTGTTACCATGTGAATTTTTTTTAGCATAGTCTTTTATAATCACATATACTCTTTATCCTTTTTTCATTTCAGTTCTATCTTGGTAAAAATGAACAAAATAGAAAATTCAGTATAATTTTTACCATTTGCATTAGTGAGAGAACAATGGCAAGTGGCTTTGAACTGCTCTTCCATCTGGCATTTCAGTTACTGTTTAGATTAATAGGTACAATAGGAGTTGAAATTTTCTGGGCCAGAGTTTAATGGTGCTCAGCACTGCTCCTTTCTGAAAGGACTCATCCACCTGTGGACAAAGCTTCTGTCTGTTACCATGGCCCTGACTGAAGTGACAGATGAGCATGTGAGGCTGTTTTAAGTGGCAAAAAGGAAGGACTTACATTCCAGTTAACTGCACTGTCTCTTCCTGATACGAATTATGCCAGCTGAGATAATCAATAACTTATCAGGCTGCGGAGAGCCCATTAGCATGTGCTTAACATGCTAGTGTTCATGGCAGTATTCTTCAGTGTGGAAAGTGGCCCTTTGGTATAACACACTTCAATAGTTTAAGCTCAATAATAATAACTCTTGTTTAACAAGATATTAGATTGACTCTTATAAATTAGAAGATTGTTTTTATGATCTATGTAATCTACTCTATTAATAAAAATAGAACTGAAGGCTCTTGGCACAATTCATTTCTCACTTCCACTTACAAGTGGTTTCTAAATATAAAGAATCAGGCTTACCCAATTAATCACAGCACTGAACAACATGTCCACCTGAAGAGAATATAAAACCACTGCTACTAGAAAGTTTAATTCAAACCTTAGGGCTGAATTATTGACCTTTTAAAACACAGATATTACCATCCCATAATAGCAAAACAAAATCATATTTTTGTTAGTTTTTAGAAAAATAATTCCATAAATAAAACTAAAAATTTGTTCAATTATTTTGAAGAAGATTGCATGCTATGCTCTCACATTTTTAATGCGGGTAAGAAAATGGCAAGAAATTAAAAAAAAAAAGAGTACAATTGAAAATGGTTAACATTCAAAGATATTCGTTTGATTCTTCTAAGTGACAGAGACAAGGGTTTGCATCTGGTGTCTGTATACTAACTGAATCTTCCACTATCTCTTAAATGCAATTCTGATTGTGCTGCCTTAAGAAAGAACAGCTAAGTGAATGAGCAGAATGTAATATTTCATGTACTGTTCCCACTTTGGGATTGTCATATCGCATCTGTGGGATTAAATGTTTTAAGGAGTTGTCAAATTTAATTGGCAAGTTAGCAGAGTTCTGGTTTACTGGATACATCACACCACCAAGATTTTTTCCTTTTATTACTTTATGTTAACTCCATGATTTAAATATTGCCATCTGTGAACAAAGCCTACAGAATTAAGAAAACAGCTTTAGTAAATTAAAACCTTAACTGATGCACAGTTTAAAGATTTTAGCATTGTTTATTTGATGTTTGTTGTATTTATCTTTCTTTTTGTATGGCAGGTATTGTCTCTTGTACATGTGCAGTACAGCAGAATGCCCTATAAATACTTCAATAGGTTTAAATGCTTCAAAGAAGAGTAAAATCTATAATGTCAACAACAGACACACAATCCTCATAAGAATATGGCAAAATACTTCACAAATATGCTTCAAATGAAAGCAATCTTGCGTCCCTATCTAGGAAGCCCACATGGCCTGAGACCTAATATGACATTTTCTCAAATTTCCTCCCCAAACTTCCTTTCTCTTCCTCACTTTTGTAGCCTCGTCTATTTTTCACATGTGACTTTTTGTCAGGTCTTCACTTAAAAGTCCCTTCCACAAAAGGAACAGAGGATACTCTCAATCATCCTAAAATTGGTTACTTCCAATTTTCTCAATTTTCCCCCCAAAGTGGTTTTCTTTCAAATAATTACAATGTTTTCAATTTTTGTCTATTTGTATGTTATATATGTACCCACAGAATGTATATTCCTTAAGCACAGGGAGAACAATTTTGGTCTGCTTGGGTTTTTATGCCAATGCAGATCCAATATTTGGTAAAAGTCTGACAGCAGTTGAGGTAGTAGTGACATAAGAAAGACAGATTATAAAACTATAGAGGGGAAGAATAAAAGTTCAGTGGATTAGTCAAAGGGGAAGGAAGGAATAGAAATCCCAGTGAATCTCAATATTGTGTACATCCACAAGACTGGGATCCTAATTAGAATAAGATATATTCATTTTTGTATAAAATATAAAAATAGATTCTGCTGTCATGTATAACTAAAAAGAACAAATAATAAATAAATAAATACAATTTTAGGAGAAGAATAATAACGTTGTTTAATGATAAACATAACAATTCTAATAGCTAACATTTTCAGAATTCTTTATCCTAGGAACTATGTAATGGTATTTGCATTCTCTTATTTAGTGGTTAAAACATGCCTTGGCAGTAAATGCCACTACTATTTAAGGTTAGCATAGGAAGAGTTCAGGCTTGGAGAGATTAAGGAACTTTTTCCGGTCACAAAATTAATTTTGTTGGTGTCAGGGTTAAAACCCTGGGCATTCTACTTCAGGATCCACACAAAACAACTTGGTAAAAGGATATGTCAAAGAGTAGAAGGAAGATGGAGAGAAGGATGGATGGGATGAAGGAATGAAAGAAAGATGTTAGTGTTGTAGTGAGCACATTAATTCTTCATGATATCTAACTTTCATAGAGTCCCCAAGGGTGGACAGAGAATCACAAAGCTATTATTGTCAGCTGGTCTTAAACCCAGGATTGGAATGGAGACTTTTGGATTTTAGATCCGTCCTTACTAAATCATTCTCCAGAGGTCTTGTATCATCTTGTGAAACCATGCATGTAGGGGGAAGTATGAAGAATTGGAGGTCTATAGAAAAGAATTATATATTAGTTGTCTCAATGAATCCTCACACCTTGCAAATTTTCAATTTGACAAGTGGGGAAAATGAAACTGAATGAAGCTATGTAACTAGTTAAACTTTAACCAGCTAGTAAAATGTAGAATCAACATTTGGTCCCAGTATGCATTTCTTTAATGCACATAGTTTTGTCATTGCTGTTGTTAAACTCATTATATTTTATGGAGCTGATTGTACAAGTAGTTTTAATGGAAAGGAGAAGTCACTTGCTAATATTCCCATTTGGATAGTTTTAATGACAATACTATAAACTCTGAAGAGTTGAAATACATTGATTTTGAGAATGACAATTCTCTTTGGACTTGTGATATCTGAAACTTCAGGAGCTGCTATGGAATCATAGTGATTCTCTGCTGGCCTCATCCTCAAGAGCCAGCCTTTTCCTGGAACTAACAAATTCATCTAAATGGTATAGTGTAGTTTCCCTTTGAACACATTTATTCCAAAAAACATTCCATTCTTTATTTTAACAACTATATATTTATATATGAAAAATAAATGGAAGCATTTGAAAGAAGACTTATAAAAGTAGAAATATATAAGCACATGCTTGCAAATGTGGAAATTTGACTGACATCTCTAAAATCTCTCTATAACTATGATCCTACAATATTAGGAAATGGCTATATGATGCCTAAGCTAAATAATGTATTATTTTTTTAGTAGTTCACATGGCATTGACCATAAGTTAATTAAATACTTATATTATGAACTATTGTAGTAGTTTGAGTATATTTAATGATGTATAAAAGGAAACAGCATGTGCTAAACATATGTGGGTCCTCATGTAAGGATTGCCTCAGACAAGCACACACAAAAGGGTGGGGAATAGCAAAGAGTGGAAAACACAGTGAAATATATGATTTCTTCTTTGTTGCATAATCTTAAACTATCACATATAGTAAACATGCTTGAAGTTTTGCCCCAATCCAATAAGAGATTCTATCTTGGCCCATTTCAATATGAAACAAAGAACAAAGATTAAACAATATTTCTATCATTATCCAGTTATGAAAATTGGATATATCATATTTCATCACTGCACTGCATTTTCCTGATCTACCAAATGGAACAATGATATTACTTCCCAAATGAGATTATGTCAGAAGAGGTGACATGAACTTCCCAGAGACAGAGGTGAAACCTCTCTTGGGAATTTCTCGTTTCAAAAGCACCAAGAAAACCACCCACTTGTATAGTGTTGCCCTGTTCAAAGGGAAATTCCATAGTTGCCATGGAGTTTATCAGTTCATGGCATAAGGTTCAAAAGCCAGCTGTCCAGGGTTGGAGAATTGTGGGTACAAGCTGTTTACTGTAATTGGGCTGTTTAAACTTTTGACCTCAGTTCTGTTTTAAAGTAACTTTCTTACAGTGAATCCCTTTGATGTGGAAACCTATATAATAAATGTACAGAGCCTGCTCCTGGCCAGTCTGTCTCCCATCAGGAGTTTGGTTGGTCCACTGAGTCCAGCTTTCTCTATATTTGTATCTATTTGTCGTTTTTTTCCAATCGTCTCATTGCCCCCTTTGGGAAACTGAATAAATGTTGCACAGGAAGTGGCAAGATTGGTTCATAATAATCAATTAATAAAAGAGTTTATTAAAAGTATTTTATATTTTTTCCTTTGAAACCCTATTACACTCTGTGGCATGGCCACAGTTTTGCTTATCATTGTAAAAAATATCTTGAGGCTGTCAATGAGTACTCAATGCAGCTTTACATAGCACAACAGGTGGCATCAGAATCAGCAAGACGGCTTGTTTGAAAGGCATTCCTGTGCTGACCCCTCAATTTTCTGATCAGGTGTGGTGAAGCTAAGCAATTTTGTTTTCTTACAATTTTTTTAAGTGATGCTGATACTACTGGTCTGGAGACTGCAGATTGAAGACCACTTACATATACCAAGAAATTAAATTGATATTGGAGTCAAAGATTCTAGTATTAAAACCTCTCTATGGAATTGGAGCAAATTTTTGCCACACACACACATCAGATACAGCAATAATCTTCAGGATATATATAAAGAACTAAAAAAACTTAACACCAAAAAAAAAAAAAGAAAGCCCAAAACCAAATAATTCATTCAATAAATGAGCTAAGGAGTTGAACAGACACTTTGTGGAAGAAGATATACAATTGATCAACAAATAAATGAAAAAATGTTCAACATCTCTAGTAATTAGAGAAATGAAAATCAAAACTACTCTTAAGATTTCATCTCACACCAGTCAGAATGGCAGCTATTAAGAATACAAAAAACAGTAAGTGTTGATGAGGATGTGGGAGAAAGGGATACTCATACATTGCTGATGGTACTGCAAATTGCTGCAACCAATATGGAAAGCGGTATGGAGATTCCTTAGAAAACTTAGAATGGAACCACCATTTGACCCAGCTATTCCACTACTCAGTCTATACCCAAAGTACTTAAAATCAGCATACTACAATGACACAGCCACATCAATGGTTATAACAACTCAATTCACAAAAGCTAAAGTGTGGAACCAACCTACATGCCCTTCAATAGATGAATGGATAAAGAAACTGTGGTATATATACATAATGGAATATTACTCAGCATTCAAAGACAATAAAATTATGGCATTTTCAGGTAAATGGAAGGAGTTGGAGAATATCATGCTAAGTTAAGTAAGCCAATCCCCAAAAAACTAAATCCAAATATTCTCTCTGATAAGTGGATGTTGATCCATAATGGGGTGAGAGGGATGGGAAAAATGGAGGAACTGTGATTGGACAAAGGGGAGGAAGAAAAGGGTGGGAGAATGGGGACAGGAAAGATGGTGGAATGAGATGGACATTATTAGCCTAGATACATGTATGACTGCACATATGGTGTGACACTACATGGTGTACAGAGAAATGAAAAGTTGTGCTGCAATTGTGTGCAATGAATAAAATGCATTCTGTTGTCATATATACCTAATTAGAATAAATAAATACATTTTAAAAAGCATTATGACAATTAATCAAGTAATTAAGCATACATTCCAGCAATTCCACTCCTAGATATATATCCAAAATAGCTGAAAACAAATACTCAAAAATATATATAACATGGGCTGGGATTGTGGCTCAGAAGGAGGGCGCTCACCTCGCATGTGTGGGGTGTTGGGTTCAATCCTCAGTACCACATGAAAAAAAAAATGAAGATATTGTGTCCACCTATAACTAAAAAATAAATATTTAAAAAAATATATATTTGTTCATAGTATAGTAGTACGAATTATATATAGTAGTACATACTTGTTCATATTATAGTAGTATGAATCACAATTACCAAAAGATATAAATAGCCCAATGTCCACCAATAGGTAAATGAGTAAATACATTGTGGTATGTACATATATTGAATATTATTCAGCAATAAAATAAATGAAGTAATGATGTGTATTGCAATATGGACAAATCATTGAAACATTATGCTAACTTACGGAATCTAGATACAACCTGTCATATATTGTGCTATTCCATAAATTTAAAAATATCTAGAATAAACATCATGAGTACAAAAAAACACTCACTGTAGAACTTGATAGTATTTTTAAATTTTGCAAGTGATGAAATTCCCTTCGAGTACCACTTTTCTCCTTCAGGTAAAGAAGATGATTATTCAGCATTAGATTCACTTTTCTCTGAATCCCAGTGAATTAGTTATGCTTTCTCTGGCCCTAAGATCCGGTTGTGTGGGATACATGAGAGTAACAGCAGTAGCTGGAGAGGACCTTATTCCTCGTATGACTTTTACTCATTGTTGATATTTAAGTAGAAGTTCTACTTATACTAGCTGATCAGCACAAATCCCTGCTCTCTTCTAACAATCTTCCAGTCCAGGATCTTTACCTCATTCATGCTTCTCTTTTTATTTAGATTTAATTCTCAACATGATCTTAACTCAAAATCTGGGCCCCGCTCAGGAGCTACATTCCACATGGAGCTATGCAAGGTACTGTGCTTTGGTGAATGTCACATGTCTTGAAAAATATAGAGTCTGGTAAATTCAAGAGAAAAGTTTAAGTAAATGAATGTGATTGTTATCTATATGATGATATTTGATGTACAGAGAATTTTTGAAAAACCAAGAAAACTTTCAATAAAAATAGGATAATGCCATTAAGCACGGACACTTAGAAGGAAATTACATCATGTTAGAAAGTAGAAGGAAAGATACTGCATACCTCCTTGCCCTGTACTACTAATTACTGCAATTGTTAATCACTCACAGAGATTTAAAATCACCTATAAAACTTTTGAAAAAATGACTTGTTTTATAGCTGAAATAACCTGCAAGTATTCTGAGACAGTTTAAGAATTACTTAAGATTATTTAGATTATAGACATCATAATTATCTTTCTCTCCCATCAAAACGAAACAGTTTCAGCTTAGAGATCTCATAGTTTTAAAGTCACCATTTCACTGTGTACTTATGACACTGCAAGAAATTATATGATTGTATATAGCAGGTATTTTAATTTTAAACATTTTTTGCAAAACTCCTTAACTAACATATGAAAAGATAGACTTTGCTTTGTGTTTGAAGCCATTTTATTAAATAAAATTTACATAAAAATATAAATAAATAAATTTCCCTGTTTTGGGTTTTCATTTGTTCCCACTATTATCAATATCTTACAAAAGAACCCAGTATAATTCTAGCTGCTCACCCAAAAAAGTTTGGAGATGGTGATATCCAGGGAAGTTAGACAGATGTCAACAAAGAAAAAAGACTATATCTTCAAAGAACTGGCAGGAAATGTATTATCGAATTAATTGTTTCTAAGGTTCCAGTGCCTTAAGGCCTGTACAAAATCCAGACCTAAAATCAATGTGCTTCTGGAAAACTAAAAGTGACAAGGCAAAGTCTAGACATCGAATCAGTGCTGAAAACAGGGGTACACCATTACTTTCATTTTGCTGACACACATCCTGTACCGTTCATCAACATTATTCTGTTCTTCTCTAGCCTAACCTTTTGCTGACAGTAAACATGACTTGACAGAGGGTCCGACACAGAAATTACATGATCTTTAACCTTTTTGTAATTCGTGACAGGTTTCGGACACATCTGGACTAATCCATCAGGGAGGAAAAATTATCTTTGTAATTACAATATGACAGTTATCTTTAGGAACAAACAGTTAAGTAGTGCTTATGCATAGTCCCTTCTAGTTAAATCTACATAAACAGAAAACTAATAAAGAAGCTCATTTGCTTAAAGTAAAAGGAATTATTTCTGTCAAATGAAAGGAAGAAGAGCACAGCTTACATTTTTAAAAATTTTATGCGGCATCAACTGGAAAAATTATAAATTGGTTCTTATGGCTCTATTACTGCATATACATATGTACATAACTGAGAAAGCAGAAACCGAAAGCATCTGTGAAATTTAGGCATTTGCAAGTATATATTGATATAAGTAGATGTTGTAAATATATCTGTAGGTTAAAATGTCCTTATAAATGAGAAGTATTTTAAACTATTTATTCTTGTTAAAACATTTATCCAATAGAAATGCATGTCTAAACACTGATGTATCGATCATCTAGCTATGAAATGAAAGGAGATAAATATAATCAAGTGTAAGTATTGAGAATTATACTCTGGGGCAGAAAACAGGTGTTTTCTAATTTATCTTATTTTTGTTCTTTTTAAAAATGGGATAATTGGATTACAGTAATTATATTCTATATTGAACAGTTGTCAAAATCCAACTCAATAATTTCTTAGCAAATGTAGGAAAATAAGGCATTTTACTTCTGTCAAGCCCTATGTATATTTAAATGTATTATTCATGTTGGCAAATAGATTTGCACATCAATTACCTACACAAGGAAACAAAAATTTCTCTATATTGTCATCCCCTTCCCATTTTTCCTCACTATTCCAGGTGATGAAACAAATAGCTCACAGTCTCCATTATCTTATATCCTAGGATAATTGAAATCCCTCTATTTCCCTTAATAGTATAAAGTGCCTACAATTATGTTTACAATAACAATTTTAGTATCACCTTGGGTAGTGAGTAGAGATTATACATGAATCACATGGCAATTTTTCACT
This sequence comes from Marmota marmota marmota, assembly GCF_001458135.2. Taxonomy (NCBI): domain Eukaryota; kingdom Metazoa; phylum Chordata; class Mammalia; order Rodentia; family Sciuridae; genus Marmota; species Marmota marmota. Next base: position 20,229,821 of record NW_026000068.1, read on the forward strand.
CAGTACGTGCAAGATAGAATATCCCTAATGTGTAGAATCCTTATAGAGATGTTCTGCCTAACTTATAAAAATGTTAGCCACAATTATTTCCTATAGCTTATATATACAAATTTTTGTATTACTGACTATGGCAGAATTAATAGGGATCTTTTAAAACTATACTGACTAAATAACTAAGATATATGTCATAAATTTCCACTATGTTCCTGGGATGCCATATATCTACCTATAGCTTAGATGTATGTAACTATGTGCTTCAGCTTCTTTCCTCAAGAGGATTTTAAAGCTGTATTTTATAAATAAATGTTTTAGACCTAGGATTGCATCTCTCAGTTTCAAATGAAGGCTTTGTTTTGATTTTGAAATTCCTTTAACATTAAAAACTTGTAAACTATTAGTTTAGGAAACACAGAGATTTCTGAACTAAAACTCAATTATTAAACTTTTCTAAGACATTTTATTTAGAATTACTATAACATGAATTTGTTAAATAATATACCAACTTTTAAAGTCAAAATGAATTCCTAATTGTTTTCCTCAAGTTGTTGACTTCTATGATACAATGAATCCTTTTTTTTTTTTAAGCTAAAATTCAGTTTAGAAATCAGCATCAATTGCTTTCAGTAATGGAATATTTTCATTTGTAAAAATATCCTTGAGAAATTTTCTTAAGAATCTGTGGGTTCTCTGCATAGGAGAGGTGCAGTATAAAGCAACAGGATTATTGAAGGCCTATTTCTAGAAATAGCAACATGTGACAGGCAAATTCTGGCATTTATCCTAGAATTTATCCTGAGCACTTTGAAGAAAAAAATGCAGCTGTATTCAGACTCTCATGGTAGGTTATAGTATATGCAGTAAGGCCAGAGACTGGCTGGAGATTTTGCATTTATTGGCCCTTTGATGATAATAGTAGTGTCAGTTTAAAGAAATCTTACAGTCTCTATAAGTGTTAACCAACCTGAAGACCTGATAACACTACAGTAAATTTCATAGGTCCTGGGACATTTCTCTTGGGTTTACCTTTTTAAACCTAGTTCCAAATTGTACATAGAGTTAGCAAAGGTAAATGGAAAGAAGGTTATATTTGATATCTCAATAATCCCCTCCTCTGTGATTGCTATTAGATACTTTGAGTCACTCCAAATAAACAGAATCCTAGGTAAAGCTGGCATCCTTACCAAGAAGCTGTATCTCCATGATAGTCCTCTAGACCTACATCCTCCTTCACAGAAATTCTGAAGCTTTCAAAAATGGTATGTTGTAGATGGTCAAGAAATATTTGTTGACTACATAAGAATGTCTGTCAGTGAATGGGTAAAGTGTGGAGATGATGAGCCAGACTTCAGGTTTCTTATTTAAAAATTGTCTTTAAATATCAGATTTTTTTCCAAGTTAGGATAATGGTAAGGCACTTATAAATATTTTAACAAATGGTGTGCAATCCTATGTGAGAGTGATCAGCTTAGCCATCTGAGCTGAATTCTAGAGACAAACTACCACAGCAATATTCAAAATCTCTTTTCAAGTAAATACCATTAACAAATAAAATCAAAACTGGGTTGTCCTCAAGAATTTTCAAAAGCTTTGGAAATGTCTTAGTTACTTAAAAGTAGATTTTAAAAAATGAGAATTGCTGAGTTAAATGATAAAATAATGGACAGGGATATATAAAACAGGAAGACAACAACATTTCATAGGACATAAGCCAAGTAACTGAACATTTTTGAAGTTTTCTGTTAATGGCAATCAGCACAGCAGGAAGAGCCAACAAATTATATGAGAATCCTAGAATGAAATATTCTGTAGATCCCATAAGATTTTTAGCTGCTACTATAGCTATTTAATAGAATATACCTCATTGAATATTCTATCAAAGCACATTTAGTGTGACCACACAAGTGGTCAAAGAAGAAAAGAATATGTGATAATTAGGCACGGCTTAGGTTGTTGACCATCGACATAATTTAACTTATCAAAGACATTTTCTTATTTTATTCTCTGAGAGAATATTCAAAACCTGGAGATTTATCAAATGAATGAGATGCAATCTCAAAAAAAATTGACGTGTCATACTTTCAATACTAAGCTAGTCATAGAAATTTCCAGAATTTTCTTTTAGAATGGACCAAGGAAAATTCTAATATAAACTGTCAGAGATTAGCGATTTAGGTTCTTGGAATCACCATGTGATTCATGATCAATTTTGTTGGTTAAATTGCAATTTCTCTTTGGAGGTTTAAATCTCTTCTGGATTAATGCTTCTAATAAACAGATGGCAACAATCTTGCAGCTTGATCTCTTGAGGATCCAAATAGATCATTTGTACACTGTAGAAGAAGGAAGTCATGAAGAAATTGTATACTCTAGTTCTTGATTGAGAGAAGTAGAAAAGCCTCTGTAAATCACTGATGTAAGATAGACCTTGAATGCTGTTGATTTTCCCAGACAAGCCAACTAAATATTGACTATTTCTATCTATAGGGACAGTAGAAGGAATAGGGTAAGTACACAACAGTGAAGTAGATGGCTTTTGGTATCCCTGAGAACAAACTGATATTTGAGTTGGAGATCCCTGGGAAATAGTGAATCACAAATTCGCTTACAACACTAAAATGTTATACAAATCTATATCTATGGACATTCATTTGTTTTTTCTACAAGAATCACATGGGTAGTATTGGGCTAGTACAAGGAATAAAATAGTTACTTTTGTGTAGGTGTGCCTTGGGGATTGAACCCAGGGCCTTGCACATGATAAGCACATACTATACTACTGAGCTCTATCCCCAGATCAAAAAGGATTACTTTTTGATAGACATTTTCCAATAGAATCAGGCATTATCTTGCTTTGACCTTCAAGGCATTTTAGACAAGATTGGGCAAAGATTTTAATGAATCTTTTACTACTTACATGGGATTAGTCCCTAATATTTTGATGATATCAGTAGGTTAGTTGGTTCACAGAATACAAGGGACTTCAAGTCACACTGACGTTTGATTGAGTATACAAAATGAAAACCAAAAGATCCACTTGAACTATCAGTGATTGAGGCAGGTGTCACATAAGAGAGATTCTTGGTAGTTTAGTACAGTCCATCTGAAGAAAACTTGTTTTATAGTAAAATTTAAAAGGAATCTGTCAATAATAAGCTTGTTTGGATGTTATCACAATGGTGGCGTAAAAGTTGGCTTATGAGAGGATGAAAGTAGTTGCACATTAGTGAAGGGGAGAGTTTGAGAGTTACTTGAAAGTTCAAACGTTCCAGTAATCAGAAAATTTGTAAGAGAGAGAGAAAAATAGAGGTAGTACTCAGAGTTGACAGACTAGCTATTTAGAAAGCTTTGCTTCTGCTCTTTGTTATGAAAGATTATTCTCTTCTATGGTTCAACAGAATCCTAAGAAATTGATAAAATCTTGCTTGGAACCCCTTTAATACCATTGAGAGACTTTGTTTATTGTTGTTAAGATGGGAAAATTAATTTTCCTGTTGCTCTTTTGCCTAAAAAAACCCCAGTAATATCTTGTAAAATGGGCACTTTTTATTGTTTCTTTTACCTGTGATAGATCTTATTTATCTGTTTTATTTTTAAATCCAAAAGTTTAGTTTGCAGTTGTCAAACTTTTCCTTTTTCTCTTCCTCCTCTTCTTCCTTCTTTTCCCTCTGTGTTCCTTTTTTCCTGTTTAAATAGTATTAAAAGTATTCAACCAAAGGTCAAAGTTGTGTAATTGAGTGATCTGCCATCTAGTCTTTCCTTAACATACAAAATCTGTAATTTCTGGTTTTAGGTCATCTACAAAAACATTGGAGAGGGTAGTGGAAATGTCAGCAGTCAGGCCTAATGGTGAATGTTGTCTAATGACACTAATCTATCTCTGAATTCTCTCATGGTTTCACTATTTACTCTTTGCAAGTGTGCACCAAGGTCCAGTTTACTTGTCAATATCTGAAATATATTTTTCAAAGTAGATTTTTGCAACTTACATTTCCATTTCATTTTAGTTTATTGCATGACTCTTTAAGTCCTTCTTATAGTTCTTCTACTAGCCTTTTCCAAGGAAACTGTTTCATTTTCTGGTGTTACCCAAGATGCACTAATTGATAGGAATTAGGGAGGCTTAGTGTCTAAATATGTCAATAAAACTTTTTTTTTTCCTTTCTATCCTGGGATCTGGGAAATCCTTAACAGTTTCATAGAGACATACACATGATTGGGGTTTAAGTCCATGAGCCAGGCATTGTTTGCACTAGCTGCTTAAATTTTTAATGCATGTTTCAGCAGAAAGAATGAGTAAAAAATAAATGCTTAGAGGAAGAGCTTGTAAGGCAAAGGTGGGATACAAATAAGAAAAGTAGAAGCGAATTTTCCCCTTTTCTCTTCACTCTCTAGGCAGTCATTAGGAAATCCATATTGCAGTACAGAGAGTATTTGAAAGCCTTCTCATACTAATTAAGGGATGCATACAACTGAATAGTCAGAATTTCATTCCTATATGTTATAAGACTCCTTCCAAATGAGTATTTTCGTTCTTGTTTAAAAGTTCCAAAGTGTCCACTGTAATGTGAAATTGCCTTTCACCAAAGTGATATTATCCTGACTAGTGAGAGTTATGCTAGAATTATAAAAATAGAAGTCACAGTTGTCCTAATGAACACAAAGGCAAGAATGAGAATAGTTCTTAAAGGGTTTTGATAAGTTGACACAGGGGCTAAGTTTGTTTCAAGTACAGTAGTACAATGATATCTTCTGAACAAGGAACTGGCTCCATAATGAACTGGGCTAAATATATATCATCTCACTATGACTTCCTTTTATAGAAAAAAAATGGCTTAAAAGACTCTTTGGTCAGATACACTATGAGATAGATGTTAAAATTAACTTTTACTAGGTAAAAAATTATAATCTAATGAAGAGTTGAAAGCCTAAAGGTAAAAACATTTTGTTACAGGACAAAGACTTTGCTGAATTCACTTATTAGTTCTTATAGTTCTTCCTTTTAGTGGATCCTTTGGAGTATTATATATATAAAATCATATCATCTGCAAACAATGACATTTTGACTTCTCATTTTTCAATTTGACTGCCCCATCTTTTTCTTGATTGATTGCTCTAGTTAAGACTTTCAGCACTACGTTAAATAAAATTGGTGAAAGTGAGCATTCTTGTCTTGTTTCAGATCTTAGATAAAAGATCTCAATTCTTCTCCTTTCTCTGTAATGATAGATATTGGCCCATTGCAAATGACCTATATTATGTTGAGTTGTGTTCCTTCTGTACTTAGTTTTTTTAGGGTTTTTATCATGAAGAAATTCTGAATTTCATCAAATGTCTTTTCTGTAGCTAGTAAGATGACAATAAGCTTTTTGTCTTTCATTCTGTTCATGTGATGTAACACATTTATTAATTTGTCTGTGCTGAACCATCCTTGTATCCCTGAGATGAATCCAACTTGACCATGGTGAGTAACTGTTTTAGTTTGCTGATGAATTGGGCTTGCTATTATTGTGTGGAAGATGTTTCCATCTATGTTCATCAAGGATATGCCTATAATTTTCTTTTCTTTTTTCATATATTTTTTAAATTAATCAATAATAAGGAAATCAGTTCCTGTGCTGATATTTTGTAATGTTGGGCCTACCCTTTTTTCTGGTATGTGTAGGGTTTCTGGTATAATACCAGGGGCTTGATACACTTTAACTTGAATTTTGTGCAGGGTGAGAGATAAGGGTTTAAGTTCATTCTACTATATATGGATTTTCAGTTTCCCCAGCACTACTTGTTGAAAAGGCTAGCTTTTCTACACTGTATGTTATTGGTGCCTTTGTCTATTATGAGGAAACTTTGTTTTTGTGGGTTTGTCTTGTATCTTCTATTCTGTTCCATTGGTCTTATTGCCTATTTTGGTGCATATACCATGCTGTTTTTGGTACTATAGCTCTATAGTATAATTTGAAGTCTGGTATTGTGATACCTGTTGCTTTGCTTTTCTCATTAAGTATTGCTTTGGCTATTCTGGACTCTTGTTTTTCCAGATGAATTTCATGAGCACAAGAAGTAAAATCAATAATCAATAAATGGGATGGCATCAAACTAAAAAGCTTCTTCAAACCTAAGGAAACAATCAAGAGCATGAAGAGTGAGCCTCCAGAATGGGAGAAAATCTTTGCCATCTGCACCTCAGCTAGAGTATTAATATTCAGAATATATAAAGAATTCAAAAAATGGAACACCAAAATATCCTCCCAAATATCTCAATTGATAAATGAGCAAATGAAATGAGCAGATATTTTACAGAAGAAAAAATACAAAAGGCCAACAAATACATGAAAGAAAAAGTTCCACAGCTTTAGCAATTAAAGAAATGCAAATTAAAACTACACTGAGATTCCAACTCACTCCAGTCAGATGGTAATTATCAAGAATACAAGTAAAAGTAACTGTTGTTGAAGATGTGAGAAAAAAGTTTCACTCATATAGTCTTTTTCTTTTAAAGAATTTTTTAATATTTATTTTTTAGTGTTCAGCGGACACGACATCTTTGTTTGTATTATATGTGGTGCTGAGGGTCGAACCTGGGCCGCATGAATGCCAGGCAAGTGTGCTACCGCTTGAGCCACATCCCCATCCCACTCATATATTCTTGATAGGACTGAAAATGGGTGCAATCTCTCTGGAAAACAGTATGGAGATGCCTCAGAAAACTTGTAATGGAACCACCATTTGACCCACTCCTCAGGATATTTCCAAAGAAGTTAAAATCAGCATACTAACTTGACACAGCTACACCTATGTTTATAGCAGCTCACTTCACAATAGCTAAGCTATGAAATCAACCTGGCTGCCCTTCAACAGATGAATGAATAAATAAGTTGTGGTATATATACACAATGGAGTATTACTCTTCCAGAAAGATGTCTGACATTTTCCAGCAAATGGATGGATCTGGAGACTGTCATGCTAAGTGAAGTAAGCCAGTCCTCAAAAACCCAAAGGAGGAGTGCTTTATCTTATAGGTGGAAGCTAACCCACAATAAGGGGCAGGTGGCAACGGGAAGAATAGAAGTGCAATATATTATACAATGGGGAATTAAGGGAATGGAGGGGATACATCAAAGAAAGACAGTGGAATGAATCTGACATAGTTTTTTCCCTTGTAAATATATGAAAACATCACAGTAAATCCTACCACCATATACATTCATAAGATTGGGGCTCTAACTAGAATAAGATATATTGCATGCTTGTATACTTACATCAAAATGGATTCTACTGTCATGTATAAATAAAAACAAACAATAACAAAACAAAACAGAATTAAGAAATACTATAGGATTAAAAAATCATGTGAAAAGCAATAGTATCATTGTATCCAATTTTAAATAATCTGAAATAGAAATCAAGAGTACAGTCCCATTTACAATAGCTATAAAAAATCAAATACTTTGGAATCAATTTAACCAAAGGGTGAAATTTTCTAAATGTAAATTACAAATGTTAATGAGATAAATTGAAAAAAAAACAAAATAATGGAAATATAAGTTAATAGATTGGAAGGATTAATACTTTCAATGTCAATGCTTCCTAAATAAATCTAAAATTTGAGTGCAATCATCTTCAAAATATCAATGAACCTTTTTCACAGAATTAGGTAAAAACATCCTAAAATGTATAAGAAAGCAAAAAGAACTGTAAATACGTAAAGCCATATTGATTTCACTACCCTACTTTGAAATTTGCTATATATCTGTGGTAATCAGAACAGCCCTGTATTGAGATAAAAAAGGTGTAAGACAAATAGAACAGGCTAGAAAGACCAGAAGAAAACATATTGACAGCCAAGTGATTTTTAACAATTGTGCTAAAAACATACATTATTGAGGCAATAGATATTTTTAACTTGTTTAAAATATTATGCAATGTGCACATGTATCAAAATATTATGATGCCACACAAATATATGCTGTTTTTATGTATTGGTTAAAATAAATCTAATTTATACTTTTAAAATAACAGTACAGGACTGAATGAAATACTTACGAGTTCAGATTCACAATAGACTTTTCTTGTGTCTCAGAAAATTTGGCTTTGAATAGATGGATTCTGAGATACTGTTAGTTGGTCATATTATTACTCGGTTGAATGTATTGGTCTGCAGTAAAAAGTGAATCAGATGAATTTCGGTGAATTTCTTCTTCTTGTGTTGAAGCCTACCAGCCACACATGACCAAGAACACACCTGTAGTCAAAATCTGCTGCATCAAGAGAGGAGGCACCCATGAGGAACGTTAGGAATCACTTAGTGTGGTGAAGGAAAGTCCTTTTTAGATTTGAGCTTGTGCTGGAAGATGCAGTAGTTTGGGGAAGCAAAAGCCAGATTTTCAAGTGAATGGTTTCAAGTGAGGATAATACAATGTTTGGGTATTTTAAAATATATATACAAAGCAACCAATATTGCCCTCAGAAGATAAAAAAAATAAACTGTAGCAAATCTGAACAATATAATGTTACTCAGTGCAGAAAAGAAATGAGTTATGAAGCCATGTAAAGACAGAAAGCAAACCTGAATGCATATTACTAAATGAATGCCAATCTGAAGAGGCTATATGTTGTAGAATTCTAACTATATGACATTCTGGAAAAGACAAATCTATGGAAACAATGAAAATATTAGTAGATTTAGTGTTTAAGGGTGAGAGGGAAATAGGCAGAATACAAAGAATTTTAGGGTAGTGAAAATACTCTGAAGGATACTACACTGTGAATGCATGCATGTCATTATACATTTTTCCCATCTAAGAATATAACACAACAAAAAGTAAACTCTAATGTAAACTATGGGATTATGATATGTCTTATATACTTCATCAAGTGTATTAACTGTCTTACTCTGGTGGGGTTTCTGACAAAAAAGATGTGGCTTAGTAGTTAAGCACCCCTGAGTTCAACATAAATAAATAGATAAATAAATAAATAAATAAATAAATAGGGAGAAGGCTACATAGGAAATCTGTTCCTTCTGCTCAATTTTGCTGTGAACCATTAAAAAAGGAAGAACCTCTTCACTTTCTTTTAAATTTATTTTTGTCCTTTTTAGTTATACATAACAATAGAATGTATTTTGACATATTATATGTACATGGAGTATAAAATCACCTTCTTGTAGTTGTGCACGAAGAAGCTCTTCTAAAAAATAAAATCCAACTGGGTTCAGTGGCACACACCTGTAATCCCAGATACTCAGAAGGCCCAGACAGGAGGACTACAGGACCCTATCTCAAAATAAAATATTTTTTAAAAAACTGGAAACATAACACAGTGGTACAGCATCCCTGGATTCAATTGCCACTACTGCCAAGAAAAATAATAATACTAATAAAATTTTAAAAATTACAATAAATATAAAATTAAGACTTTTTTAAAAAGTTCAAAATTTATATTCAGAGGATTGGGAAGATTGAAAAGAAAGTAGACTTTTCATGGAAAAAATAAGAAATTATTTATTTTAATGAAAGGAGGAACAATTTACATATTTTTGTGTAAAATATGTTACAAAGTTTCCTTGGCTTGTGTCAGAAAGAGTAGCCTTCATTTTCATTGTTTATCAGAAAGGTATATATTTCTTAAAAATCACATTGTATTGTCATCCTTCTGCATGGGTATAGATAAAATTTTCATTTATACTGATTTTCTGTTAACATTAACCCTTTATGTAAAATGTAGTATGAAATTGTCTAACACTGGGGCTGGGGTTGTGGCTCAGTGGTAGAATGCTTGCCTAGCATGTGCGGGGCCCTGCTTTCAATCCTCAGCATCACCTAAAAGCAAATAAACAAAATAAGGGTATTGTGTCCAACTACAACTAAATAAATAAATATTTTTAAAAAATTGTCTAACACTGAATTTCTCATTACTTATTAATTCCTTTATTTACTCTTACCATGTGCCAAATACTGTGTAACCTTAGAAAACATAATAAACAACAACATAATAACTCTTCTAATGAAGTTTCTGTGCAGGCATTCCAGTGAAAAAGGAAGCAAGCCATCAATAACAAAGCATATTATGGATAATAGCAAGCCTTATGAGGCAAAAAAGAAGGGTAACTTGATAAAGTCTTCAGACTGGGTTTTGGTAGTGGCTTGCTATTTCAAAGGAACAGCAGGGATGGTATTTCTCTGAGTTGGTGATTTTGAGCAATAATCTGAGCAAAGGAGGAGAGTTCATCTTTGAAGATCTAATGGAATAGATAGTATTGCCAGCAGAAAAGACCAGGATAAAGGTCAGGATGGAGACAGACAGAATAAGATACGAGTGTTAGGAGATGGAGTCAGGAAGATAAGCAGGCACTAGATCACACAGGGACTTGTAAAGCATGATACAGAGTTTGGCTTTTCTTCATTGTCATGAGGGATTATGGAAGGTCATGAGAGTTTTTGAGAAGTATCTTGACATAATCTGATTTATTTTTCAATAGATGATTCTGTTCACTGTGTGTAAAATTGGCAAGATTTTCTAAGTGAAACCAAGGAAAAGAAGCAGCTGCGGTGATGAATGTGAGAGATGACAGTGACTCATCAGACATACTTGCCATCTAGGTAAGACTTGAGGCTAGAGTCCCTGGCTGTTGCAGGTGGATTTGGTGTAGCAGATGTAGCAGTTGTACAGAAGAGTCTGGGATAATCCTTGTGTTTTAGGTCAAAGAAGCTGAGTGAATCATGGAGCCATTTCATGATGGGGTTAAACTAGGAAAGAATAGGGAAAATCAAGAGATTTATTTTGGAAGTGCTAAGTCCAAAATGCTTCTTGGACATCTATATGTAGCTACATATAGAGTCAAGCAGGCTTGAGATAGGAGGAGGACCAGAGATATGTGGGAGGCATAGAGGGTGGATGGGAATTAAAGCCATGAACAGAGGAGCTCATATAGGGCACAAATGTAAATAGATACAAAAAGAGAACTAAGTTATGGGGCACTCTGAAAGATAGCAGTCCAGACAAGGAAAAGTTTTCAACAAAGGGCAAACAATGGAGCATATAGTGAGGTGGAAAATAATCTAGAGATTGTGATTTCCTGAAAGCAAATTGAGACAGTGGTTGTGACTAAGGGCATGATCAAAAGAGTCCAGTGTTCCTCTCTGAGCTGCTGTAAGGAACTTTAAATAGAGATGTTCAAAGTATTGCTTTCTGTGTAAGCAAAACAATACATGCTATATGTAACTCATTTTTCACTTAAATTTGCTAATAGAAACAATACATTAATTAATTCATATGAATTTTATATGGATAAATAAGTTTGATTAGTTGAATTAAGAACTGATGGTTAAAAATAAGAAAAAGTTGTAAAGTCAGATCCCCTTGAATCTTCTCTGTATCAGCCTTCCCATATTGCTTAAAGTCTATCTATAATTTGCCAAGTGATTTTATATTTTCAATTTAAATAATAGAAAATAAAGTATACTTACAATTAACAAGTTTTAAATTATTTGTTATTTTGTGAAAGTCTTTATTTAAAAGAATCTGAGCCAGGTGTGGTGGCATATGCCTGTAATTCCAGCTGCTTAGGATGCTAAGGCAGGAGGATAGCAAGTTCAAGGCCAGTGTCAGCAACTTAGAGAGACCACTGTCTCAAAATAAAAATAGAAAAAAGAGATGGGGATGTAGCTCAGTGGTTAAGTGATGCTGGATTCAATTCCTGGTATAAAAAAGAAAAGAAAAGAAAAGAAAAAAGAAAAAAAAAGAAAAGAAAAAGGAAAAAGAAAAAAAAATCTGATATAGGTTAATTCTGAGCTTTATAATTTAACTGTTAGTAATAAGATTTCCTCCCTGAAGTAAGAAAGTATAGGGTAAATTCTTGGTCATCATGACAATTCTTTAATAACTATCTTCACGTTTTCTTCTCTAAACAATGTGTGATACAATTTTAAGTATTATAGGAAATAAATGACTTGTTCATAATAGAATTTGTAACATTTCCCTTTTAAATGGGGCTACCCAAATGGACAATGGTTATATGATTTAGTAGGAAAGAACCCTGTCTGCCAGTTTCTGATTTGATGTATCCCTCACTTACAACTCAAATATACAACCTAAGTTTTCAAGTCTAAGGAATTTCTGGGGCAAGGAGTTTGTCACTGTTAAATGTAGGCTTATTTCCACCATTCATATTTTTATTTTGTGTCTATATTATAAATAAGCTGAAAGATGCTTTTTCTAACAAAAATGTTTCATGTCAAATTCTCCCAGAACCATTTGGGAATGTCATTGAATAAACTAATAGTAGGCTTCCAAGCCAAGAGTAATTATGTTACATTGCTCTTTTTTGGCAGGGAGCTATTTTTTCCTGTAAATGAGGCACTTTAACATAAGCACACTTTTACACTGTAAAGTGGAGGAGGATTTGATGCAGATCTCTTTTAGGTGAGACACAAGATCATATTTTCCCACTTCTAGATTAATGTAACAAAGTGATCAATCAATTAATCTATCAACTTGCTTTTCTGATAATCACTGTAGAAGATAGCAATTAAAAAATGGAAACACATACCCTTGAAAGCTGGGCTGCTCTTGATGGCTGAGCATTTTGCGACATTTTATATTCAGAAATCACTTTAAAAATCATTCATACTAGTGTTTGCTTTAAGCCAAATGTTGAGGAAATTTATTTCTTTGATTGCCATTTTTAGAGGAGCAAACTGGTACAGGAAGGTTAAACTTGCCCAAATACGGTTAGCAACTTGGTGGTAAAAGTGGAGCTAACAATCTAGTCTGTAGCCCATCTATTTTACCATAGGTCACTGTAATAGATGTGCTTCTTTAATTTCTCATTTCCCCAGAAGAGAAATTTGAAGATATCATTCAAGTTTATGTAGTTGAATTTACATATTGTGATAGTCAAGAAAAATCCATTTTGTAAACTGATATCATTTTAATGCTTATGTATCTATCTAGGAACATCTACCATCTATAGGGGAAAAAAACTAAGTGCTTTAAATACATATTTCATATACATAAATCTTTTTAACATAGAGTTTGATTTGAAGTCCATAAGTTATCCTCAGGAAACAGACTAATTATGGTTAATGTGCATTGATAGTTTATAACAAAGCATGCAGGATACCAAGCACTTAAGGGACCTCATTTGAATCTTATTAAGCACTATGAAGCAAGTACTATTGTTCTTATTTAAAAATGAAGAAACTTAGAAAATATACAATTTCCTAAAGGTCACAAAAAACAGGAGTTAGAGACAGGACATCACAAAAGATGTGTTTATTGCTCTGAAGCCCATGTTCCTAAGCCTTACATGATATTGCTTCACTCCATAATCTACTCCTTTAGGTAAATAGCAGGCTTTACTTACCCTAACTCCATTTTTCTTTCTTTGTATAGTTGTAAGCAAGTTGATTGCGTTTTTCTTAATTAATTAATACATATTATCAAAGAAAAGAATAAAAATATTGGAAGAATCCCTCAGAGTTCATTATTGTTAATGTTGTTATCTGTCCCAGTAAGTCTTCTATTACCTGACATCAAATAAAAATGACCATGAGATGAAAATGTTCATAAAAAGAGTACAATCGAGTGACTCTAGGCCAAGCCTTGGCTACTAACTATATTAGAATCTTTCTCACCCTCATTTCCCAGGGTGGGTGTTTGTGCTCATGTGTAAGATTGACTGAATGCTAGTTAACCCTACAGAGGCCATTGGTTTTAAATTGTAAAATAGAATTATAAAAACTAGACTGTGGACATGAAAAGTTCAAATAAGATATTAGTGTGAGGTGCAATTAAGATTTGGTGATAAATAAAACTCTGGGTTAAATTGTCCTTTGTTTAATCTTAAATGGACAATTTTTCAAGCATTGCCAGTGTTGGTGTAGTCTGCCACTGCCCCATATGGGTTATTATTTTACTTTTTTTTTTTGCCTACATAGATTAAATTAGATCTATCTCTTAATTATAAACAAAGGGCTTCAATAGTTTTGGATGTCAGCAGAAGAAAGTCATATCTTTATTGGTTAGAGTGGACTTGGCCTGAAGTCACACATTGGGTTCCAGGAGAGGGAGTACTGGGTTGGGAGAAAGCAATAATTTTAGAAGTCAAAGGGACAGATGTTCTAAATTTGACTTGACCCCTTTGTGACCTTAGCTGTGCTGCTTCTCTGAAATTTGGTTTCAGGTAATGTGTTACTGCCCCTGGCACAGTGCTTAGCAATTAGTAGGCTACTTAATGATGTGACTACATGTACCATTATGTCAACATTAGAGTATACAGTTGAACTAGCATGCCTGGACACACTTCCTTAAGCTTGTATATGTTATAAATAGTGGTAAGATATTTTATGTGCTCTTTTTTATGAAGATACATGCATAGTGTAATCAGTAAATTTCCAGCTCATAGAAGAAGGTCTACCACTGTTCTTCTCATGATACATTAAAAGGAATTATAATCACTCTCCAGTTTGTAGAAGAAATGTATTCAAATGATTAAGAAAATAATTTTTATGCTTTTATAAAGCCTTTTGAGATACATAAAATGATGCCCATTGAGATAGCTAACAAAATATTGGCTATGATGGTACTGATGACCTTCATCTTTTGCTTAATCAATAATTAATTGTTTCAAAACACTGTATTGAAGAAAATATGCTATATGCTGGTTATAAACTTGTTTTTACACAAAAAGGGTACTTATGTATATATACAATAGTATGATAGATATAGCATAAGCCATATCAGAAATAGAGTCCAATTCAAGACACATCTTTGGAAGATTAAAATTTTCCATACCTTCAAAAATAATAGTAATATATTTATTCAATTTGTAATCTGTATTGAAACTGAGTGCAACACAGAGTCAACTTGGAAAATACTGCTTGGGAAAGGATTTGTTCTCTGTATTGTAGTGAACAATTTCGTTCTGACCTCAAATTTGAGTTTCCCAACAAAGCAGAAAGAATTTCAATTAATTATACTAACCATTCTTATAGTATACTTTTAGAAACTTTTACTAATTATGCACACTGCTTCCCTCTGCCGCTCTTACAAAGCTTCCAAAAATTTTTATTTTCTGCTCACATATACTACTCTTCCTGAAAGGAAATTTTCTTCTAGTTGATAAAGTTATCAGTGATGCATAATATATTAGATATTAGTGTGAGGTGTAATTAAGATTTGGTGATAAATTTGGTGATAAATAAATTGTTAATAAATTGTTAAGGGACCTCATTTGAATGCACAATGTCCTTGTAGATTATCACTCTGGTCAGTGATCTACTTATTTCAGGTAGTTAATTCTTCTTTGATAGGAGGGACTAAAATGTCCCTAAGCTGGTGTGTGTATCAGTTAAGGTAACACTGATTGCTATAACAACAACAACAAAATATTTATTGACTTCTCATAATAAATATTTATTTCATAAATGGTGGGTAAATCACATCAAATGAAATCTAGCCTCCTTTATTCTTAGGATTCAACAACCTTCTAAGAGCTTAGATCCTCTGAATCCAGACTACAGATGTAGGAAGACACCCACTTTAAATCATTTTGTTAGAAAGTGACATATTATTCTGTTCCTATTCCTTTGTTATAGGCAAACAACAGTGCCTCACATGGATGTAATTGGGAGCAGGGATGGCAGAAGCTAGGTCTATGGTTCTTCCAATTGGCAGGTCTACACTATGAAACAGGAGACTATTGTTGTATTAAAAGATTGTCTTTGCCAAAGTGTGCAATGTTGAGGTGGAAGTGGCATGAACCAATTAGGAACATAGCGGTGGGCTCTCCAGATTGTGAAAGGATGATCATGTATATTGTTATAAAAGTAAGAGCTCAGAAGAGGCAGTCACTAATGTCAAATGTGATTCAGTCAGAAAATATTGAGGACCAAATGCTCAGCATTTTATCATTTAAGTGGAGAGAATTCAGTTTAGCAAAAAGCATGTAGCCTCTGCTATAAAGAAACTTCCAATTCTGTGGGAGGCAGACACATAATCAATCAAGTTATTACAGTGAATAATTAATTTTTACATTTTGAATTCTAGGATGATTCTGAACTAGATTGGGAAAATTCTGAGCAAATTGATCTTTTATCCTATCAGACAGTGTTTGAACAATACTGAATACTGTTATTAGAGCAAGAGATGAGGTGGTGAAAAGCTAGAAGTAGCCCAAATCTCAAAGAGCTGATATACCTGTAACTTTATGAGTTGAGAATAATTTCTTTTTTTTGTTATTGTGGTGTTGGGGATTGAACCCAGGGCCTTATGCATGCGAGACAAGCACTCTACCAACTGAGCTATATCCCCAGCCTGGAAATAATTTCTAAATTGATGGACAGCTGGTTTAAGTTTGAGGTAACCCATAATGATAGTACAGACAGAAGTGATACCTTATTGTATGACTCTTCACATAAGATTATTATTTTACAGGTTTTTAGAAGGGATTTCAATAATCAGTTTTATGAAAATTAATACAAGATTAATAAACAGTTATTTTGGAAAACAATATATTTTTCATATCCTTCAGTAAAAAACAAATATATAAAATGAAATTAAAATGAATATTTTAAACTACTTTACTTCGGGGGACCTAAGACTAAATTAAAGATGTACTAAGAATTTCACTGAGGGAATTTATCCATATTAATTTGATTAAATCTAAATCTTCAGGTATGTGTGGTTTAATATAACTTTAAAGACAACTTTGTAGCCAACACCTGATTTCTTTTTTGTTGATTCCAGTAGCTGAAATCTGAATTAGGTTTCATCTTTCTATTTAAATGCAGATGCAGGCTCTCCACCTGAGGTGGAAACATCATTTCTTTTGACTGAAATACTAATATATAAGGAAGTTTCATTTACATGAATATTCTTTCCTAGGACAGGAGGCCTTTTCTTGTGATATCTAGAATATTCATTACAATAATTTTGTAGCCATCTCTACTTACTTCATCTTTGTGTGCTATAATTTTATGTGCTGAGTAATGGAGATAAATGCAAATTAAACTTTCAGTGGGCAATGGAAAAGTGTGAGGGAATTTTAAAATAGAAGTGGTGAATTAAATAGCATGGAGTGACCAAATCAAAATTGAAATGGAGGATGCTTAAAAGCTAGGTGCATTAGTATACTGACAGAGATATAATATGTAGAACCATTTTATGCCTTTTCCTTTCATCTCTCTTTTTTTATGCTTTAAAAATTGAATCCTGCAAAGAGTGTTTTAAAATATAGAGCCTTGGGTGATGTATGCCAACTCATCTAATGTATACCTGAGAAGCTGCTACACTTATCCCCAATGTGGAGATTTATAACACAGAGGAAATCAAAAAGTGAAGATAAATCATTGTAAAAGAGTAGTATTAGCATCTTATTAAATGATTTCTTATTGTATTGAATAATAGCAAAAAAAGATAGTCCCATTTTAGTGAGATGATTTTGGGCCAATTCCAAAGCTATGAGAATTGAAGTCCAATTATATATGTATAAAATAACTATCTTTGCTTGGCTAATACATGTGAGCAAAATGTAAAGTAAGACAACAACATTCACATCAGTTATTCAATAGAAAATTTTATGAAGTTATTCTTTAACTGTATTTTTTCTCTCAGAAGAATTTCATCTGGAAGAATATTATTTATAGAAAGTTGCAGAGTTTATTATTACCAAGATTTAAACATTTGCATTCATTCATTAATAAAAAACTTGAGAGTAGGTTGTCTTCTATGTTTAGTTACTAGAAATCTATAGTCTCTGAATCATGTAGCCTACAAACTACGTAAAGGAGCAAATATTCACTATAGGGTATTTTATAATCTTTAATTTGAAACATGTAAACCTGAAACATTCTAACCTATGTTTCCCTAATACCACCTTCATCTGTTTGTTGTTATTTCTCTGATATCTCCTTCCAGGTTTCCCTAGGGACTTTGTTTCTTTTAGTAGTATTACATGTCGTGTAAACTATGTATGCTTGTCATACTGCACTGTCCCTGACTGATGCTATCCAGGTACACCCTTCATTCATCATTTCTCTCAGGGATTGTGTTAGTCAGCTACTTGTCACTGTGGCCAAACTACCTGAAAAGAAAAATTGGAGGAGGAAAATTTTATTGTGGGTTTATGGCTTCAGAGAATCAGTCCATAGATGGCCAATTCCATTGCTCTGGACCCAATATAAGGCAGAACATCATGGTGGAAGAGCATGGAAGAGAAAGCTGCTTACTCATGATAGCCAGGAAGCACAGAGAGCTAGAAGAGCCAGGGACAAACACGTAATCCCCAGGGCACTCACTTCCTCCAGCCTTGCTCCACCTCCCTACAATTACCACATAGTAATAGATTTAAATTATTAATCCATTCAATAGGTTAATTCACTGATTAGGACATAGCTCTCGTAACCTAATCATCTTACCCCCTGTATTAATACAGGAGTTATTGGTGAACACTTCATACCCAAACTATAAGAAGAATTATCTAACTTTAATGTGCATAATAATCAGCTAGGCACTTGTGATAAAGGTAGATTTAGTAGATGTGGTTAGAGTCCAGAAATTTTAACAGGAACTCCTGGTGATTTGATGTGGGTCACCTGGAATCATACTTTGAAGAACATTTGTCTATGAACTGTCAATATCCCCTATCTATTGCTGAAGCCCAGATCTTTTTTTTCTGGGCTTCCCTGACATACAACTAACTACCTGTTAGACATTTCCTCTTGGTTGTCACAATTGAAAACCACCCCCTATCATAATGCAGTGATCCCAGTTATTATTCATATATGCTCTGGTTTTGAGAATGTTATCTTAACTCCCTAATATAATAGATTAGAAATCTGGGAGTTATCCTTGACTCTTCCTTTTATTTTATCTTTTTATCTGATTAGTTAGAAAATACTGTTGATATCAACCCTTAAAAAGATTCTGAAATTGCTCTTGATTCTCCTTAGACTCTAATATCACTACTGATTCCTAATCATACAATAATTTTTCTATATTGATTCTAAAACTTTTTCTGATTACCTCAAATTAAATCTATACTTCACACTGTAAACTAAGTGAAATTACTAGAAAACCAATCACAGAAAAATATGTGGATACATTAAAAAATCCTTTCTGTAGTCATAAATCCATGTATGACTGAACTCTCCACTATTACTCTTCAATCTCTGTCTTGCTCCTCTCCCTGTACTCCAGTGAAACAAAATGCAGTCAATCAAATTTACATTTTTATTTTTTTTAACCTTCTTGTCTATCCGAGTTATAGGGCTGCTATAACGAAATAGTATAAACTGAGTGGTCATAATCCTTAGAAGTTTCTTATAATTCTGAAGATTGTGAAGTTCAAGATGATGACATGGTATCTAGCGAAGGCCTGGCTTTCTGTTCATAGATGTCATCTTTTCACTGTGTCTTCACATGGTAGAAGGTCTGAGAGGTTTTTCTTTCACCTCTAACAGCACTAATCTTATTTATGAGGACTGTACCTCAAGACTTTCACCTCCCAAAGACCTCACCTCCAGTTATGATAATTTTCAAGATCAGAATATTGAGATGGATTTTTTTTTTTTTTTTTTTTTTTTTTTTGCGGAGAGTAGGTACCAGGGATTGAACACAAGGGAGTTTAACCACTGAGCCACATCCTCAGACCATTTTTATTTTTTATTTTGAGACCGGGACCTGCTAAATTGCTTAAAGCCTGGCTAAGTTGCTGACACTGGCTTTGAACCTGCAATACTCTTGCCTCAGATTCCCGAGTCGTTATGATTCTGTAATGTGCCACTGCTTCCAGCCTCAATATATGAACTTTTACACAAACATTCAGATGTTAGCATGGTTTTGCATGTGCTATATACCCTTTACCTAAACTTGCCATTTATCACTTGAGAAGCTTATTCAACTACATGTCATGCGCTTAGATAGGAAGTTCAGCTTGAATCCATTTCTGCACATAGTAGGATTGCCTGATTTAGCACATTTATTATATTTCCCATAAAATATTTGGTATGAGCTTATATTAAAACTAATTTTTGTTTATTTGAAATTGGAATTTACCTGTGAATCCAGGGTCATGTCAGGAAACCCTTACACTTACCAAGTCATTTATCAGAACAGTTAAATTTTTAATTTTTGTTTATTTATTTGTTTGTTTTGATAATTGTTTCTATAGCTTCATAAGCTGTGAATTCCTATATTCCTCAAACTCAGGGAACCCATCTCCATTTTTCTACATTGTGTCACTAACAGTTAGTGACACAAATAGTGTTATTTTTTGGAAGCCAAAAAATATATGATAAAAGGATGAAATAATGTACTCAATATTCAAACCTCACTATTTCCATTTTTCCACACTTATTACTTGTAAATCATAGCAATAGAAAATTGCATCTAGTAAATGTGAATACTCGTTAAATATAAAAAATACCATTTAATCCTTAACAGAAACAAGGATTTCATACTATAACAAGACCTATGAATAATTTTACTTTGAATATAATTTACTAGACTACAATAAACATAATTAAGAGAATCATTCTGTGAACCCAAAGCTCTACTAGACCAGTTTTCTCAGAAATACAAAAAAAAAGTGCTGAACAATAGTATAGACTGTCATTTTTAGAGCTTAATTGAATTGAGAAAGAAGACTTTTTTTTATAAGAGAAAGAACATTTTAAAAAGAAACTTAGTAGAATATTTCCTGTTTGTACTCAGAAAAATAAATAGTTCTCCATTTTCAAATCCTTAACCAAATATGTTCTTTGACAAAAGAGATATTACAACAGTGTTTTGGATCTAGACTTTTCTATATATTGTGATTTAAAACAATGATCTGGATATTCTGAGTAAATCATAAAAAATATAAAATACCAGTATCAATTATAGGTTCATTAAAACAAAGCTTTACATAATTGATTCTAGTAGCAATTGATCTCCAAATGTCACAAGATGCCATGGGGCTCTTAGAATTGATGATGGATAGCAACTTTAGTAACATTAGGCACAGATAATGCAAGCAAAAACAGCATCTGTTACATGATAAGGAGTTATTGGCATATGAAAATAGCTGTAAAATGATATTTTGAGATTAGTTGGGAAATGTATATTCCCCCACCCCTAGTTGCATTAACAAGCAATGGAATAAGTAATCAAGAACAAAGATAATAATCAGTCACATTTATTCACTGAACAAAGGTTTACTTAGGCCTGACTCTGCACCTGACATTAATATTCTCTACATTGAATATGAAAGAGGTTTAAAAAAGGAGGGGTGGGAGGCAGGTAGCTTTTGACTCAACAATGGCAATTATTCCCTCATTGGTGATTGATAATTCCAATATTTGCATTATGAACACTGAAGGCCACTGAGCCTCTGTTTTGAGTTCAGTGCTTTCATCAGTAAAACAAATTAGTTTACCTCTGCTTAGGTGACAGTCCACATTCAAGCCACAGGCTAGTGCTATAATGTTCCCTGGTGACCTTCCTTCCACCATCTCTTTTTATGCTTCCCTCCCCTGGCTCCTCCTTGCCTTTGTGTTACTACTGTCCTTTCATGGAGGCTTCTTTGTGTGTGTGTGTGTTTGTGTGTGTGTGTTGTTGTTGTTCTCATTTCCCATGTTTTGGTACTGAAAGTCAAAGAGACAAGCATGTTTTCCTCCTTGCTCATAGTTGGAATGTACAAATTATTTCAACTGCTCCTTAAAAAGTATACAGATGTAAAAGTCAAAATAACAATGGCAGATTCTATCAAAGCCAAATCTACTCAAATCACTCACTCACCACTATTCCTCTTTGTACACATATTTGGGTCTCTTAAGCATTCTTGTCATTAAATAATTTGACTTATTAAATATAGCCTCTCTGCTTCCTGACTCCTATTCCCATCATCATGATTTTAATATTTGTGCAAGTGAAACATTTAAGTTCCTGTCCTCTTGATTCCTTTGTTTCTTTGCCTCTTGTGAACATTTCTTTTTTACTTTTTCTTAGCTTTTCACTTTCCACAGAGACAAGCTATCTTCAGATGTAGTCTTCACTAGAAACTGCTCTACTTTTTAATTTTTTATTCCCCAAACTGCCTTCTCCAGACATATTTCTCTGCTCTTTTAGATATCATTTGTTTCATGACTTTGAACAAAAATATTCTAGCCAGGTGTGGTAGTGTGTGCCTGTAATCCTAACTATTTAGGAGGCTGAGGCAGGAGGATTGCAAGTTCAAAGCCAGCCCCAGAATTTAATGAGACCCTGATTTGAAATTAAAAAAAAAATAAAAAGGGCTGGCAATATAGTTCAGTGGTAGAGGCTTCTTGGGTACAATCTTCAATAACAGAAACAAAACAAAACAAAAACACTGCTATAACTATATTGAGCTGGCCATGTGACTCATATTTCTCTTCCACTATCTACATGCCCCCCTCTCAAACTTCTGTTTTCCAGTTTGTTTTAATCACTCTATTGTAAACACCAAGAGCTTGCCACTTTCCTTTTGTCTCACTAATTCATCAATTTCTCCACCCTGTATAATTCACGCATTTGATAACCACCTGTTCTTGGAGAAAACCACATAATCATTTTGAGACTACTGGTGTTACTTTGAACAGAACCATTGTGAAATGTGCGGGTATTCTTTCACAACTCAATCATTTACCCAACAACTACATATTGGTAAACCTGTTTGCACTAAAAGCTCTTTTAGGTGACAGTTATGAGTGAAAAATTCAAAATAGATCTTGCTTTTATATGGCTTATATTTTATTGAGGTCTCATGAGAATTGTAGATAAAAACAAAGTAAAGAAATAAGCATTTGGGGAATATCCAATAGTACTAGTGTTGCTTATTCACTGGGAGCCCTTACTATCTGTCTGGAAAAATATTAAAAAATAATAGAATAGAATAATGGTGTAGAAGGTCCTGGGGGGAACTTATAGAAGCCCTATAAGGCCTCCTTGACAGGGAAACATAGTTTGTGAGACTTGAATGGTGGAGTACAGATAGAAGAAACCTGTAACCTTCTTCTTTCATAATAAACTAATACTTCATATACTTCATGCAACATTTACAAAATAAAAACCATCAAGTGTAAAGTATATGCCTCAACTTTGCACCACAGAGCCTATCATATTTTTCTTTTTCTTTTTTTTTTGAGAGAGAGAGAATTTTTTAATATTTATTTTTCAGTTTTCAGTGGACACAACATGTTTATTTTTTTTATGTGGTGCTGAGGATCGAACCCAGCGCCCCACGCATGCCAGGCAAGCACATTACCACTTGAGCCACATCCCCAGCCCCAAGCCTATCATATTTTTCATCTAACCTAGTACTCTGATACTTTTCTTCAGTTTTTCCTTCTTTAGTTATAACCTGTATGTCTAATGTCCTCAATAGCTTCATCTCCATTAGATCATTAGAAACTTAACATCAAAGCATATGCAAATGTTTCCTAATTCAAAATAAATACTTCCTTAGCCCATTCTGTCTCTCCACTTGAATCCCCACACCATTCCACCACCCAGTATATTGCCTCACAATCATTAATAGTCTCCATGTTTCAATTTTCAAGGATTTTAGTCATCTCCATATTAATATCACAGCACCATTCTAAGAAGATTAACACTACATACTAAAATAAACAATGCAACAATTCTCTCCTCTAATCCTCACAAATATATGCTTTTTCCATACAGTAGTCTGTCAGTTTCTGTGGGGCACTGGTATCAGCACCCTCTCAGGTATCAAATTAGGTAGATGTTCACTTCTCTTATTTAAAATAACAATGTTTTCATACCACCTATGCACATCTTGCTGTATATTTTAAGTCATAGCTAGTTTACTTATGATACCTGATACAGTGTAAGTGCTATGTAAATAGTTATTATAGTGTGTTGTTTAGGGAACAATAACAAGAAAAACTATGTGTGTGCTAAGTATAGAGACAGTTTTTTAAATATTGATTTATGGTTAGTTGGATTCACAGATGTAGAACCTATGGAAAAAGGGGTTGAGTAGCTCTCTAATATCATAACTCACTCTACATCAGATATTTTCTCTAGCATTAGTTCTCTGGATAATTAAAAGAAACTCTGTGTTGAAAATAAAATATCCTAATCATAGTGAAGTTTAAAGGTGTATATTCATCAAAAATATTACTCACATCCCACATTACACAATAAATATCTTTGTAAGCCTGTACATATATACCTTTCTTCTATGATATTTCAGTAATATACATGCAATGTATACATTATATATAATAATTTAAAGCTAGTGATGTACACAATGGATGATATAATTTGTGTCTGTGTTCTTATGACCTTTTAGCTTTTCAGTATTATTTATGGAAATGTTTCTTCCAGAGTTTTCTGAATTAAGCTTTTCCCCTACTTCAGCTCTCTCTTGCTGATCAGAAAAAAAAAAAAGGCTTCTGCAGCATTCAAATTAGTACAGGATTTTCTAAGCAATTCAAATCCAGAAGCCAAGAAAGGAATAAAAAGTTGAAAATAATTGACAAATATTTTAAAGTAAGAAACTTCTTATGTTCATGACATTTTCAATGACTGATTTTTTTTCAGAATATTGAAAATGCAAAGTAGATAATTTCTTTCAACATTCTGTTTTAAATTAAATAAATTTTCAAAGAAATCTCAGTATGTTTGTTTTTTAATGCCTCTTTCTCCATCAACTAATGCTATTTTTGTAGCCCAAAGCAGGCTTTTGAACAGTGTAGTGTAGTAATTGCTTTATTCTGACAGGAACTTCCATATGTTTAGGCTGTGAACATAATTCTTTGATTGGACTACTCAAATGTAAACATGCCCAGTGGGTAGAGAAGTTCAGGTTGTTAATCATTTTCTGAATATTTATATATTTGTTGAATTGTTAATGAGATTTTATGGTTTTTCTTCTCATACTGTCAGAGATACCTGTTTAACATGAGGATACATCCAAGAAATCTGGTAG
Source organism: Marmota marmota marmota (assembly GCF_001458135.2). Lineage (NCBI taxonomy): Eukaryota > Metazoa > Chordata > Mammalia > Rodentia > Sciuridae > Marmota > Marmota marmota. Next base: position 20,254,776 of record NW_026000068.1, read on the forward strand.
AGCTGTAAGATAAGGCAACTTTCCATTTTTTTCATTTTCTGCTGGTAACTCATGGCAGCAGGGTTCTTTGTCAAGTTTCTGTGCCTTTTCAGTTACTCCAGGCCACTGACAGCCGGGGGGTTTCAGAGCTTCCCTGGCTTTGCATGATGAACTGTTCAGATCCGGAGGCATCAGAATCAAGCTAGTGTTTACATCTAAATGACTTCCTTCATTAAACTCCAACTCTGATTTTCAGTATATTAAGTTTTTGTGTTGTTCAAAGCAATAAAATGATTTCAAGCATTTCTTTAACTGACTTTGTATAATTATTAAATTAAGATTGTCACTGTTACTTCATCTGGAATGATAATTTCAAAACTGTAATTTTACATGCAGTTTCAAGAGAATAGCAGAATTTCAAAATCACTTTTAGTACATAAAAGTTGTCTTCATATGGTAGGATCTAGTGAAACTGAATGGAATAATTCAATTTGAAAGTAAAGCCAAAAGGAAATATGTAAACTCTAGAACATTTTGAAATAAATTTAAATTAAATTTTAAAAATAGATTTTTCAACAGTTCATTTCTTCTCAAGTATCTACTTCAACACAAGCCAATCGTTAGTAAAGAATTGCTAATTTAAGGTATTTTGATGCCACCTCTCCATGTAGCATAAGGATCCTTTGAACAGAATACATTTTCTTGTACGAGTAAATAATAATTCCAAATGGGGAGCAAGAAATTTCTTAAGTAGATTTGACAGCCTAAATAGTTTCTTATGCATTTTAAATTAGCAGGCAGATATTTTATATAAAAACAAATCAAAGATAAATTTTGTCGTGTTTTTAAAAAATTTTATAAAAGTTGAATTTGTATACTTTATATTGTGATATTTTTATAAATAATACATTGATCATGAAAAGGAAATAGATTTCATTGTAAAGATAATACATCATAGTCAAATTTAAATGCCTATTTAAAAGGAAACTACTTCAGATGAAAGAGAATGGAATGTAGATCGATTCATCTTCCATTACCACATTATATGAGCAGAGGAATGACCTTCAATGTCTTCCCAAACCTGCCTGAGATAAAAAGGTATTCTCTGGATATGTAAGGGAGGGGAGGAATGGCTTGCATTTACTCTGCCAATTCATCTTCTGTAACCTGTCAGAAATGGTCAATTCAGGATTACCAAGGACTCATTTTAATCTTGATTTCAATTTCTTTTCCCAGAAGCATTTTGTCAGAGAAAGTAAAAGTAGCAAAGTTTCCTGATCTGACTTGCAATTTGAATCTCTTTCTTTCTCTCTTTACTTCCAGATTAAAGACAAAACTGGAAGACCTTGGAATTACTGTCAACCTGTTCACCATTTCATATGTCCAATGTCTTCCTGATGTGAAAAAGAGAAGTGGAATCACTGATCTCGTCAAAGGCTTTGATAATGTCTATAGTAAATTTACTTTGAAAATCTCAGTTTTCTATTTGAAAACTAGCCCCTTATCTAAAGCTTTGTAACAAGATTTATTAAAATTAGTAGAAACCTTTATATGTCTGATTTTGCATTAAATATGAAATTTCTTATTTTTGCTACAGATTTATGCAGCACTCCACTTGAGAGAGGCCAATATTTTGGTTCACTTGTCAATGGTAATCAGTGTTTAATGAAACAAATGTGGCTGTGTTGATATTTTTATTGTGGCACTTTGACATTCTTTTGTTGGCAGACCCACGGTTGGCCTTTTTGATCCAGAAAATATCTGGCCAAACACATTCTATTTTTTGGTCTACTTGCTGCTCACATATTCTTTGAAAATCTCTGATGATTTTCCTTTTCATTATGAAAGCTTTTAAAATCCATTATTTATCTTTACTTTCTAGGTTTCTTGAAGGCGCTACCCAATCTGCTTCTGAAATACCTTACCAAACTTGATTTTACTGCTTGCTTCCTGTTGCCATCTGCTCCAGATAAATGGAACTGCTCATCATTCTGTACACATGTCTGTTGCTGTTTCTTCCTTCCTGGGCTTCCCTTGACTGCGATTCTTCTCACATCCAACAGCTCATTCTCAACCCTACCACAAGCCCTTTGCCACTGATGAAAGGACCTGATGTCCGATCTGTTAACTCCATAAATGCTTCACTGACTTGTTTTGCGGATTTCATTCTTTGAACTTGGGATTTTTATTTATTTTTTTGCCTTATCACTTAGGACACAATTTTCCATTGGTTTATACACTGTTGGGTCTATGTTCCTTTTTTCCTCTCAGAGTACTTTTTCAAGTACTCCCACTACACCTCCTTGGCAATCCAGTCACTGCCTCCTTTCCTTTTACTGTCCCTCTCTGTTCTCTAAATAGTTTTGACTGTATTTTTCTCACAACTAGTTTGAAGTTCTTGGCACACTTAATGTTATTCTGTCTCTTATAGTCCTTGTCTTATTTTAAACCCAATCTTAAATGAATCAGCAATCCATCTTCCCTTTGCTTCACCTTCTACTTTAGGAACAGAAAAAAAGCAGAAGCAATAAGCTAGGGTAGCCCTGATTGTTTCTGCATATCCATATATCCCAAATATCCCACTTCCCAGGAGCGTTTGGATATTAGCCGGCCTACTGCTGTCCCAAGGATCTCCCTACCTGTCTGATTCCCATCTATTCCTATAGTCACAGGCTCTTTTTTCATTCTGGGAAAAGTCTATCCATTTTTCTTTCTCTCATATATTCCACATCTCATTTTCCCAGAGATTCTAAATATAGTCAAAATTAATTAAACAAAAAATCAAAAACAAAAACTCATACCCAAACTTTATTCCCATTTTCATTTTTCTCCAGCTACAAGTTCATCTCTCTTTCCCCCTTTAAATGCAGAGGGTTATACAGCATCTATATGCACAGCCTCGGTTTCCTTAGCTTCTGCTTACCATTTAATCCATTGAACATACCTTGCATCATCATAGTTTCATGAAATAATGTTACCAGTGCTACCAGTGGCTTCATGTTAATAAACTGTAGGATATTTTAGAAATACTTACTTTATTTCAAGTCTTGTAGCAGTTAATAAAGTTACTCCCTGTCTTCCTAAACACACTTTTGCCTTCCATGTTTGTGATATGCCTTTCTTCTAAACCTCTGGCTATTCCTTCCCTGGAATATTTCGTAGCTCATCCTTACTATAGACTTCACTTCCTTGGGGCAATTTAGGGTTCCTAAAGGCTCAATCCAAAACCCTCTCTTTTCTCACTTAATATTCTCTTCCTAGGTAATCTCAGTCACACCCAGGGATCAGTGAATACCTCTGTTCATTTCTATCTCAAATTTCTCCTCTGAGCTAGACCTCCTACTCTGAGTCCGACCCAATTCGTTTTCCAAAAGGTGACCAGAGAGGAAATTTCCAAAATTAAAGTTTCAGATCGTCTTTCAAGGCCCTCTCTTCCAAATTCTCCTACTCCTATTTAAAATCTTTATCACTTCCCTTTCATATCTTCTTACCCTAATTCTCTGTGTTCTTGTCATCTAGACCTCTTTTTGATTCATGGTCCTCATCCTGATTCTCCCTATGAATGAATCCTAACCAATGAATTTATACATGTTGTTCTTTTCTGTTAGTTATTTTTCCATTCTGTTTTAGCTTAAGTCCAACTCATCCTTCAGATCCCAGCTGAAGAATAACTTCCTGAAGGAAGAACACCCTGATATTTCTGACTAGAATATTCCCTGACATAATGGTGTGTTTCTTCTTTATGCCATTTAGTGGTTGCCAATTTGTCTTTTCTTAGTGAGATTATTTGATTAATATTTTAGTTCCTTTCTAAGATCAGTTACCAACTCTTTCTTTTTCTGAAAGTAAACCCCCAATAAATAGTATAGAACCTAATGCAGAATAGTAGTTCAATAAATGTTTGGGGAAGAAAAAAATTAATACATTATAAATTTCTCTTTCAGTCTGTTGTTCAGCAAAACACCACAATGTTTCCCATTGCAAAAGTTATATAAATACTTGTTAAATTGTATTAAGTAAAATACATTTTCAATGATTGAATGATATTTGAAAGAAAACAAAAATAGAGTAGTATCTGCAATTTAGAATAACACATTTATATTCAGTTCAACTCTGCTCATGATTATTTTCATATTGTTTTGTGTGGCATTTGAACAAGAGTCATGGCAATTTGTTTTCTTTTGGATTAAGAAATATGTGGTATTGTCCTTCAACTCATTTATTAGAGCATCTGATTAAGGTTGGCTATACTAGTTGCTGGTTAAATTGAAATGTCACTTTGATGTCCCTTTTAGACTGACCTGAATTGACTAATCATTTACATTTTACATTGTGTTAAACCCTGAGTTCTTGGAATGGAAAAACCAGTGCTGTCACACTGGGATGTGGTTTTGATGAATGAATTTTTCCTACTCCCCAGAAAGAAAAGTGGTTATAATAACTCAATTAAACATTATTCATTTTCCCCAGCTTACCCCACATTTTGTTTTTGAGAGCAGCACGCATAGAGCAGTAACAAAAAAGTTGTTTTTTAAGGATGATTCATTTTAGCACAGTTTAAAGTAATCATTAGTTTGTGACCTTTCATTAATAGAGGAGATGCAGAAACCACAAGCAATAACCACTAATCACTAATTAAAGTCACTGATGGGAGAAATTTGAAAGAAACACTGTTTACTTTGCTTTGGAAGAAAATTCAAAAGTATGGCAGGGCTCTGGTTAAGGTTACAAATTTTATGCAGTCCAAGCCAGCTAACACCCAAATTGTGCACTCCATATTAATCACCATTTCTAATTAAAATTTGAAAATATAACATTGCCTTTTTATTAAACAAAAATGAGTGTCAATCCCCATTAATTAAAAGAAACTTATTATCACAGGATGGGGTTACAGAAAGCCCTTAAAAATTGCCACATTGATTTTGAAATAAATATTTTAATACAAACATCAATGAAATTATATTAAACAATTAAAAGTGAATCATGAGCAAAAAGCACATTACTCCTTATATAATTTTAAAGTGACACTTAGCCTCTTGACTGATATTGCAGCCTCTTGCCATGACTATAAGAATGCTCAACTTCCTATAGCCAGTGTGGTCTTTCTAAGAGCCAATCACATTCTGTCTTTCATTTTGTTAAAGTTATTTGATTTCTCTCTAGCATTCAATATACAATTTCTTCACTTAAAAATGTTGGCCCTTCATGATCAGAGATAAACACACTGACATAAACACACCCAACCTCTGTGTCCGCCTATACACAAGACATACCATTTTCAGATGATGTTTTCTTTTTCACATAGCTGTGATCCACAGAGAATTTTCTCCCTTTCTTGAACTAATTTCTGTTGATTTTTCAAAACATTTGGCAGATTGAATTGAATTTTATTCAGTTCAAATTTTGCCTCTGCCAGGATGCTGATTTCTTAGCTCTAGTTTCTTTCAGAATCTCAGAGCACCTGAAAACAAAACCCAATTCACAAGTTGTATCTGTAAGCATTTGTTCATGTGTATATCAGAGCAAATTGTATACAATTTGAGGACTACATTTTCTTTAATTATCACTGTTTTTGGCACTCTTTTGTCACCTATCTAGTATTAGGTGTCAATCCCATAGCTTGCAGTTGTAGACACAAAGGTTCAAGACACCTAGCCCCCATCCTTGAACAGTGAATCGGTCATATACAGACAAAGAGTACATATTAAAAACACTTCCTAACTGTGACAGTAAACAAAGAAATCTCAGTTTGATAAAAAAGAAAGCTAACAACCATGATCACATAATGATTAGTCACATAACAATAAGAATGATAAACTATAGTAGTCCCCCTTTATCCACGGTTTCAATTTCTATGGTTTCAGCTACCTGCAGTCAACTGCCATCAAAAATATTATATGGAAAAATCTGAGAAACCAAAAATCCACAGGATTTAAACTGAACCAATATGAGTAGCTTGATGAAATTTCAGGCTATCCAGTTCCATCCCACTGGGATGTGAATCATCTATTCTTCCGATGTATTTACACACTATATACTACTCTCTCATTAGTTAGTTAGTAGATGTCTTAGTTATCAGATACACTGTAGAAGTATTGCAATTCTTCCGTTCAAATAACCCTACATAATATCATAATGCTATGTCATAATGACAATGTCATCCACCTAACTTCATCTCATCATATAGGCATTGTATCATCTTTTATCATCAAAAAAAGGTAAGAATTTTACAAGTTATTTGTTGAAGAGAGAATTCACACATTAGAGTATATTTCTATAATTATTCTATTTTAATAGTTGTATTAGTTGTTAATTTCTTATTGTGCCTAATTTATAAATTAAATTTTCTCTTAAGGTGTACATGGGGAAATATATATGTATTTATACCAGCTTCAGTACTATATGTGGTTTCAGGCACCCACTGTTGGTCTTGGAACACATCTCCTGTTGATAAGGGGGAACTCTTGTATTATATATTATTAAATGTATGTAATCTATATTTTAAGTGTGTTTTATTATTAAGATAATTTTATGGTCCAAAATTGAAACTCAATTCCTGACTTTTGCCTAATATTGATTCCAATGAAGCATGACATTTTAAAAATTTTATTAATTAGGAGCTTTAATTTCAAAGTCACCATGTTAATATAGTCATATATCACTTAACAGGGACATGATCTGAGAAAGGCATTACTTGGTGATTTCATTTTTTTGTGAACATTATAGAGTGTACTTATACAAACCTATATGGTGTAACCCACCACACACTTAGACTCTAATAGAATCACTGTTTTATATGTGGCCCTTCATTAACTGAACCATTGGTATATGACATATGTCTGCAGCTTTTTCCTTACCTGACAATGTAAAGGCTAAATACTGAGACTAAAGCATTATTCTGATTTCTATCCTAAAAACAATAAAATAAAATAATAAAATAAAATATTTTAGGATTCAGAATGAAAACTGAAGTTGGTGTTAGGTCAAGACAAAATACTGTTTTGTTTCCCAGAATAATGACTTGATTCCAGAGGCCAGTAAAACACTTGATCCTGGCAACTTTCCAAGGCTACCAGTGGTAGGATATTTGTGACATTTTCTAATAGTTTCAAGGACAAAGCTTTTATCCCAGAATGTGCTGGCAGCTGCTGTTCTATGGAAGGATTACCGTTCATTCACCAGCTTTCAGGATACCCACATATTGAAGATCTATTTCTAGGACAATAGGGGAGCTTCTTCCAGGAAAGATCCAAAACAGTGCACAAAGTGCAGGGACCGGGAGGAGGGTCTTGCTACTCAGTGTAAACCTGATGGGGAAATTACTGAGGGCATCAGCTCTGGTTTCACCATGATCAATTTCCCATCATTGACTGGAGAGAGAATCATTTGATTCATTTCAGCCCAAAAGCATTCTCTAAAAGGTTATTGATGTGATTACATTGCTCTGGAGAGCATAGATACATGCTAATTTGCTATATCTATTTCAAAATAATATTCTTATTCTGTAACTCAATTTGGGCAGCTGTAACATTAGGTGGTTCATCTAGGTGTGCTTCTGAATATTTGAATGGGTTTCTTAATATAGCACAAAATATAGCTTTTGGTGAAACTGGTCAGCAATAACATCCTTTTGTTGATAAGTTTTTACAAAAATATGTATGAATGTTAGCGTACCAATGACATTAGAAGATCAATTATTTCTTGTGTAAAGTCCCTTATAGAGGGAGTTTTAGTTGGAAGTTGGAAGACTATTTTTCTCTTTGTCCATTTTTTGGTTACAAGGGCAGGGACTGAATAGAATATTTTTATGAGTTTTGTCTTCCATTTAAAGATACAAAAGAATGCTAATCGAGGTGTCTGAATTCTGTGACAAGAGATGCTATGTGGATATACAGGTGAGTAACTCCATAAGTTGGACAGAGCTTGTTATGATGGAAATTCCATTATACTGAAACTCTATTTTTTAAGAAATCTGGCATTGTTCCTAGATTTCTTGGCTCTGTGCCACCTAATGAAACACTCATGATAGATATGAGCAGTCTTCCTGCCGTGCCTATAAAGGAATACTTGATGATTTTATTAACAGGAGCAGTGCTGAAACCTCCTTTTGATGAACATTCTAATAAGGATCTCTCTATGCTAGCAAAGTGCAGGGAAATAACAAGGAAGAACAAACTGATGAAAGAAAACATACTTTTGATCATAACATAGAAGCACATGGCAGGTATGTGACTTAAATAATTGCATATTCCAAAACCATATGCAACACATAGAATTAGGCCCATAGAAAAGAACAAGTCTGGGAGAAGGAAGATGGCGGCGAGGGGAGTGCATTGCCCCAGTGTGCTGCTTCACTGTGTGGGAGTATGACAAGTCAGGACGGCTAAAGGATATCTTGTTAGGAATTTCCAGCAATAGTGGGGTGCTCCGGAACCTGGAGGAAGGATTTCCATCGCACGAGGATCGGCTACGGGGACTCAAACGCGAGAGGTTTGTCGCACGGAGGGTAACACTGCTTATTCAGCAAATCGCCCCGCGGCTAGAGTCTGCAGCGCGTGCTGGGATAGAGATGCAGGGTTACAGCGCTGCAGTTTCTGCCAGCCGCGCAAGCACCGTACTCAGGGCTGAATTCTGGGTTCGAGACGGGGGAAGGAAGCGGTCCATGTCGGATCTCCACACCGGTCAGACCACAGAGGAGGCCAGCAGCCACCATGTTGGTAAGCTGACGTCACCTCCCCTGTTTTCGACTGACCGCAGCTCATTCAGCCATAGATCAGGTAATTTCAGGCTGCAATTCGCCTGCGGCTTGCAGACAGATTGCTAGGGTTCAGCGCCTGGGTGCTTCTTAGAACCTGATCTTATCGGAGAGAACACCCAGCGCGGGGCGGCCGAGTTCCTGCTCCCGGAACCGTCCCGGAACCGCCCTGGCCCAGGGCTGCGGAGCCTATGGAGGCTGCTTCTTGGACCCTGCCCCTATCAGAGCATA
>NW_026000068.1:20269582-20295688 GCF_001458135.2 Marmota marmota marmota
CTCCCTTCCTTCCTTCCTTCTTTCTTCCTTTCTTTTTCAGTGTTGGAACTTGAGATCAGGATCTCATGCATTCTAGGCAAGCACTCTGTTGCTGTACTTCCACAACTCTGAGGTCATCTATTCTTTTTCGGGATGGGGTGGGCACCAGGGATTGAACTAAGGGGGCACTTGACCACTGAGCCACATCCCCAGCCCTGTTTTGTATTTCATTTAGAGACAGGGTCTCATTGAGTTGCGTAGGGCCTCACTGCTGAGGCTGGCTTTGAACGCACAATCCTCCTTTCTCAACCTCCAGAGCCACTGGGATTGCCACTGAACCTTGCTCTCCTGATATGCCTCTCTGATAATGCCTCATAATTTTATCTACATTATATAATTTCTCACATTGTATTTGTATAGCCTCTTGATTTTGGTTTATTTCAATGAGATTATATCTTCCTGGAAGATAGAACTGATGGCTTATTCAGAATTGTAACTCAGTTTTTCACTGGAATTAATATTTTTGAGTGAATGTGTTAATGTAGGTATAAATGAATGAATATATTCATCATGAAATCTAGCCTTTATTTTTAAAATCATAATTATAATATAATGTGAAATATTCATATTTTCAGTGTGAAACAAAATAGTTGAGGTTGAACACTACTTTCATCATTAACAAAACTGATCATAAAGCAGTCACTGATAAAGAAAAGTGAAAAATAAAGGAATAATTATTTGAGCACTTGCTGCGGGTAGATGAACGTTTATGTGTATATGTGTATGTGTATCAACTCTATAAAATAAAAATGTAATTATATAATTAAACAATATTTTATTTTAAATAAAATACATATACAAAAATAATATACATAGAAGTCTTCAAAGTTTTATGTTTAAGACATAAATTTCATTTGATTAAGTCCAAGCAGCCCTTTAAACTCACCTTTAAACATAATTAATTCTTGTTTGTTTTCTTTGTGGAGAATGAGAGAATGTAAAGGTATTTACATATCATTCATGTTAGAGATAATATTGAATATCCCTGAATGATGAAAAGTCTTTTTGAACCAAAGCTTATAAATTCAATTGTGAAATGTACATTTTCAAAAAAGTATATTCATAGTACAAATTTATTCTATGCTAAAGGTTTAATAAATGTTCATGATACTAAATACACAGATTAGATTTATATGTTTTGACATACATTTAAAACACTAGATATAATTCATGACACTGCCAATTATTGAAAAAAACATTCATCTTCGTCATTCAGCTTATGTCCTGTTGGCTTTTTTCCCTTTTATATGTTGCTTGAATTACTTTTAGAAAATATAAAATATTTACTTTACTTTTGGAGAAGACATCTTGTTGCTATAGTATAAGTGTTAAAATATGTTCAAAATAAATATAAAATATGGTTCATAATATGTCAATATTAATTCTTGTTACATTAAAAGAATGTAAATTTCACACCAAATTCAATTTATGTACTGTGACTATAGTGTACAATCATGCTATACCAATTCAACATTTTGAGTTGTCATTTTGTGAATGAATAGATTCTTCAAGATGACAAGATAAGTCTATAATACTGACTCTGAAAATATTTCAAATCTCAACTTTAGGTTTATAGTATAATTATTGTTGTTTTAATTAAGGCATTCCTATTCCTCAATTATATCTTTATTAATCAAATTATTCTACATTTACACAAAGGCAACATTTTAAATTTAAGTTAGTGGTAGTAGACACAAAAGTATTTAACAAGGTCATTTTTAAATCTGAAGACTTCTGCACTTTCCAATGCATTAAACCGTAATTTGTAATTGACAGTTTTCTCACCTAGAGTGCTTCTCAGTCAAGAGATTGTTCTCCAAAGACAGTCAGCTGGGTAAATGTCAGAGGCTCAAAATGTAAATTATAGTGCAAACAGTGTTGATATTTCTATGAAATGGAAGAAAGTCGTATTTATTTTTAAAATATAGAATTTTATTTAAAACAAGTGAAAACCTTCTATTGTGACCTTTATGAGATTCCAAACAGTGACGAATTTGGTCATTACAAATAACCTTTTCCAGAAAGAGCTTTACCATTCGGGCCTTCCATTTGGTAATATATGTGAATTAATTTCTTTTCTACAAAATAACTCATGATATTAAATTTTTATAAGATATTTTATCCCTGATACTACATTTACTACAGTTTTCAACAAATTTTGAAAAGGAAAAATGTAAAGGAACAACTATGAGTTAGTCTATCAAATTTTCACTTGTTTAGAGGGAATTAGTAATTTTCTCATTTCTTCCTTCTCTACAGGACGATGCTGAATTTGTGTGATCTTTGTTGGGAGTTACGCTTCCCAATTTCTTTATATACATCTTAATAAAGCTCTATTCAGTAGCTCCATAGAAAGAAGTTTCCTACTTAACAAACAAGTTGGATCATCTGAGTGCATTTGCTTATTATCTGAAACTCTTTTCTCCATTTAAAGAAATCATATTTTGGTTTTAGGTTGCTTGCCAAGTTAATCTTCACAAGATTTTAGCTCTTAGGGGACTCAAAGAAAATACAACAAGCATGAATTATAGACATATTTGTGTATGGCTGTATAAAATTATGAAAATAAGTAAAAGGAAAGGAAAATATATTGCTCCAATCCCTAATGACTTGTATAAGAAAATGTCTATTAAAATATAGGTTAAATTATAACTTGATATTATATGATCACATCCTGGCTTGACGTTTCTGCCCCAATTGCTCTTTCTTCTCAGTTCCTCAGCTTGGGAATACTGGGGGCCAAGAGGACTAGAGATCTGTTTTGCTGATGGGGTTTCTGAAGCCTTATGACAGGACTTCTGCAAGGCAGTGGCAGGGAGCCCACACAAATACAGAAAGGATAATGGGGCTCCAAAGGACCAAGTCTCTCATTGATTTAAAAATACTTGCAAACTGGTCCTGTGCTTTTGTTTTGTCTCCTCCCTCCACCTCCTGTCTATTCTAGAACACTGTGCCTGACATGTTCAGTATAAAGGATCTACTAAACTGCAAACTGTATTGCCACTAAGAAAATAGAATTCTCTTTACCAGTTGTTCTATATAACCTGATGAGGAGAGCCAGTTGTCTCCAATAAGCTAATACAGAATAAGAGCAGTGGCACAACCAACTTTCAAGAAATCTTTAGATCCTTTAACAATGTTGTATCATTATGCATTGGAAAGTACAAATGTCTAGATTTAGAACTACCTTGTTACACATGATAGTGAACTTCCCTGACTATTCTATCTATAGTGGTACTCACAAATTCTGTTCTTCTATTTGTTTTATGTTTCTTCATAATGTTTAACGTTGCTGATACTTTTGATGTTTTGCTTCTTCTAATGGTCTAACCACTTTGTTGATGCAAGTACAGTACTTCTGTTTACAATAATTTCTTACAATATCCCCAGGTGTTAAGAAGAATGATTGGCATATAGGCGGCACTAACTGATATCTGATCAATGATTGATTAAATGAATGAATAATAACACAAAGACTTAATTAATTTGCAACATGCTTTATCTTTTTAATACATGTTTATATTCATTTTATCTTATGTATTTCAAATAATAAAAAAAATCTCTTTGTGTCAGGTACATTTTAGACAACTGTTTAATGATTGTTTTATAGATAAATTCTTGTCTGGATAGGTTTTCCCTATTCCAAGTCTCCTTGCTCAGAGGTGCTTGGTCTGTCCCTTTCTTAATTGGTTTGATTAAATGGCCATGACTCAAATAGGCCACTTGTTACCTGCTTTAAGGGTGAATAGGGAGATATATGGATGATAACAAAGTATATGAGAAAGAGAAAGTTATTGCAAAACTTTCTATTTAGCATCTAGTAAGAGAAAATATCTCTAAAAAATTATAAAATGTCCATAATCTTTGTTGCATAAAGGGATTATTTGCTCATAAGAAGCGAGAGAAATCTAGATAAACTTTTCCCATAGATGTGTCAAAAAAGACAACGAGAATCACAGAGGTAATCATATAGGCTACTGTTAGTGATGCTGACTAAGCTTCTAAACATATTTCCTGGTTCTTTGCCTCATTGACAAACAGAATACTAGTGCCTAGGGAAATTATGTCCCTTTATATGAACATTTGAGATGTACAAAAATATAAAATATTATTATTTTGCAATGTTTTCATTTAATAAGGATCATACAGCAACCAAAGTTTATATTAATGAATACTGACCTCAGGTTTTTGTTTTTTTTTTTGTGTGTGTGTGTGATTAGTCTCATTGAACATGGGATTTTAGGTATAAAAATAAAAAGCATATACTAAAACCAGTGATCAAATACTAATAATGAAACAGAATTGGGTGATCTGTTAACAAGAGTAAAAACATACAGACTATTAGAAGTTAAAGATAAGCCTCAAATTTGACTCAGGTTAGTAACAATTCTAACATATATTTATACATCAGCAATCAATGTCAATTACAAAATAAGAAAAGATACTTAACACGATGGAAAAACAGATTTCAACTGGAGAAACTTAGTTTTAGACATTAGAATGTTCTAGGCTTTAAAAGAAGAAGTGACAATTCAAGGAAAACTACTATAAAATTGGCATAATCCTACCAGGTCAATTCTAGTTCTATGTCATTACTGGGACCTGGATGGCCATTATTTCAGAAAACTGGGACAGGCTATCAGGGATTAAGAACGACACACAAACATCTAGAGGGAAAAGCGGGATCAGGTGGGACACTCATCTTGGGTGGAGAAGTAGTGATACAGAGCTGGCCCAGCAAGTTTATGATATTCAGTCTTATAATTAAGGAAGTTAAAGACAATGGAGGCATTTTTCTTTGTGCACTAGAAAGTTACAGGGCTAGAAAAATTCTTATAGCTATTTCATTGTTTCAGTGTTAGGAGTTTCCTGTGGCACTCAGGAAGCCCACTGGACAAAGTTTCTATTAAGCAGGAGGACTTAAAGATTATAGCACTGGTGAAACATTGTAGTTATCTCACTATGTTTAGAATCCTCTGTCCCTGAGAACTGGTGTCTGGACTCAAGATTAAGAACTGAATGGCTCTGTGGCAAGCACAGAACTCCTATCAAATAGGATGTCATCATAGCAACTGGGCTATCTCAATTGGCATCTTTGTACCAAGAGCTTCCCAGGGGACTATCATCTCTCACAGGACAGTTTCAAAACCCAAAATTCAGTTGCCATTCCCAACATGTTACAATTCATTTCCACTGTCTTCTATGTTAAATAATGTGTGTGTGTGTGTGTGTGTGTGTGTGTGTTTTACTGTGAATTTTATCCTGGAGCACTGTATTTCTGAGCTATGTCCCCAGTCCTTTTTTATTTTTCGTCTTAAGACATGATCTTGCTAAATTGCAGAGACAAGCCTCAAATTTTTGATCCTCCTGCCTTAGCTTCTTTAGTAGTTGGAATTACAGGCATGTACCACCATACCTGGTGTATACTTATCCTCTAAAATAATTTCCTAAACATAAAATTACCTAATACCTTTAAATATTATACTGATTAAATATATGAAAGTCAGATATGCTGTAGTAGTTCTACTTTTACTATGAATATTTATATATTTTGCTTATAAATGCACCATAAACTTTACTTAATATTGTCCTGAAATGAATTGGGTATTTGTGAGATTCTATGCCAATAACCTTACTCTGATTGAAAATTTATTTTCAATAAAAATGGCAGGTATATGTCATAAAAAAAGAAAAGAAAATTAAAGGAGAAAATAATAGTGTCTTTGGAAGATATAAGTATTTTCAAAGTATGTGATTAATAAATGAAAACTCATAAATGGGGTTCAAATTATAGCTTAAAATAATAGTTACTGCTCAGCAAGATTCATTTTGTTATCAAGAAATTTGTCAGATGCTTGAAGTGCTCTATATCTAATCTAATCTCACAACCACTTCTGGAATTTAGATATATTATTTCCATCTTTTGTAGGGCAAATTTAGGCTGAAGAGTTTAAGCCTTGCTAGAAATCAGAGAAAACTAAAGCAGCTGAATTTTCAATTTTCAAAGTTCCTCAAAACTCTAAAGTCTTTGCTTTTTCCACTAAAAAATGACCGATTCTTAATTCTTAATTGATTGAACTAATCAGAAATGATACTTAAACACAAATTAATTAGAAGTACCCCTTTAAAACTCTTTTTAGCAATACTGATCCCACCAAATACAATCTGCCCATCTAAATGCTCCAGGACTTTTTATCATCTTTGCCTTTTTTAGACATAGTTTACTTTATAGTATTATCTATTTACCAGTCTGGACTATTTTACCAAATTATAACATGGGATACTGACATAAAGTATAAGCCAAAAATGTAGAGACCAGTGTAAGTCTTTATGCCCATCCAACTTGCCATATTAAAAGTGTGTATACACAATAAGTTTATAACAGCAAAACTCAATGCTGATTATATAATCTTAAAGGCTTTTTTTTTCCCCCAATCCGACCCATATTATGCACATTGTAATAATATAACATGGATTTCCCTGAGCAGGATGTAAACACTCCAACTTGACCTTGTCTTCAGGCATCCAAATTCCCTTTGTGAAAGGCAAAATAACCAAGTAATGCCCCTCATCCCAAAGAATGATGTGCACGATGTGCACTTCTTTATCCCCAGAACTTGTGATTATCCCATGTTGCCCTGGCATGGCAAAGCAAAGCTAAGGCTGTGGGTGGAATTAAGGAGGTTGGTCAGATGCCTATAGAGAGAAAATCCTGTATTATCCAGATAGGTCCAATTTAATCACAAGGGTAGAAGAGAGTGAGAGAATAATATGACCATGAAATGTTAGAGAGACGTGAGCAAGACTGGACAGACCATTTTCAGTTTTAAAGTTGGTGAAAGGGAACATGAGGCAAAGGAAGTGGGCAGCCTCTAGAGATGGAAAGGCAAGAGAATGAAGTCTCCTCTAGAACATCCAGAAAATAATGCAGTTCTTTGAACATTTTGTTTTAATCCCAGTGAAATTCATTTTAGATTTCTGAACAACCAAACTGCAAGGTAATAAATTTGTTTTGTTATAATCTACTAAATTTGTGTTAATTTGTTTAAGCAGCCATTGAGAAATAATACATCTCTCTTAGCTGATGCATCATCTAGACCTGTAAGAATTTTTTTATAGATATCATTGCATATTGATGTGTCAAATTTGCATTTCCTTTATTATGTTTTTGTGGTGTTCTCATCTGTTTATCCTTACTTCTTTGGCGGACTAGGAAAGGGATATTTTCTCACAATGAAGATCTAGCTTTGTCTGAGAACTACAGAGCATAGATATAAATCTTAATTGTGTGCTTTGCAAACTTATTCTTCCTAATTAGCCTTGAACATATTCTTATTTGAATGTTTGCCTATTGTAGCCCCATGTTTATCCTTCCAGTAATACAGTATGAGTTTTTCTTCCCATAAGACAAGGGTTATTCTTCTCCCAATGGAATGAAGGGAGTTTTCTTGGGAATTACATTATTTGAATAACTTTGGCTTAAATTCCTCTGTTTTTTTCTAAGTTTTAGAAAAGGCAGACGTATACAACTAAGAATGTTACAGCAAATTATTCATCTATATAACATGTATAAGACACAAAATGTTTTCAACTCCAGCATCTATTAATTCAAACCCAATTACATCCCCATGCAAGTTAAATTTTCAAGGTAGATGAATATTGCTTTTGTATTTCAGAAAAAGGTAGGTAGAGTTATATGAAGAAGAAAGAAAGAATATAGGAAGGGAAAATTTTAGCTTCATCAGATACTCCTCAGCTTCTATAAGGTTTCTGAAGCATTTCTTTGAATTTATGCACACTTGGGGAAAGTACACAATCATAATTTTCATTTTTATAATGTTCCCCACCCAATTTCTAAGAAGCACCATTCAATGCAAATGTTTTCCTGTCCCAGTATGTGACATTTGACATATTCCTGACTCCTTAGACATACAGAGATGGGCCTCTTGTGTTCCTTTACCTTTTGCCATTCCCACTCTCTTTTCATCTACTTGATGAAAACTCTGCTATTATGAAACTCTGATGAAACTAGATGAAACTCTGCTATTACGATAGTCTTCTTGCTTTTCAGGGTGGCCTTTCTTGTGTTCTCCAGGAATTAGTGAGTCAACACTGCTTGCTCAATTACTTTTCCACTTGGAGCAGACATGTATGTCTTAGCATCCTCCTTTGAGTCATGTGCATGGAGCCCTGTGTGGTAAGAGATGTATATGACATCTGATTATGTGAATCATTTCAGTCCCTTCCCTCAGGCAAGATAGTTCTCTATAGAATGAATCCTTTATGGGAAAGTTAACACCTAACCTAGGCCTCTATGTATTTTTTGCTTCACTAGCTGGTGTAGAGAACATTTCTTTGTATGGTCCTTTGAGTCTAGATTTTAAAATCCTTCCCAATGGTGTAACCTCAGAGCATTTAAAATGTATGTTTTATACAAATAACACCTCTCCAGCCTTGGAACTTACCTAGAAATAATTGCAAGATTGTATGATGTGCATTCTCAAATTCAAACAAATTTTCTATGGTTCCTAGGAATACTCATTCCAGTCATGAAAATGATGATTTACAGTGGCTTTATGCCATTATTAAGAGGCACCTCTCACTATTTTCCTATAACTGAATCCCTTTGGAAGATTGATTCAAGGATGACTCTTGAGATTGTGCCTCACATTATCTTTTTTGGATCCTTTACATGAGAGAGTCAATCCATTTTTTTCCTAGCTCAACCATCAAAATAAGTTATGCATAGATGTAATTATTTTTCCTTTATGTATAGATATAATTAATTTTCTTTTCACTTATTAAAACTTTTTGAAAGTATGACTTTCTCTTATCCTAGTTCAAAAAACATATCTCATTTCATTTCATTTTGTTTTCTAAAAAAATTTGTTATTTGAACTTGTTCTCTCCTCACTGAGTTTTGAACAAAATCTGTTTTTAGACACAATAATCTGTGGATTATGCATTTTAAGATCTTACTTTTGCATTAGTTTTTGGAAAAAATCTATCAAGTGTCTTTCTGCATAATTGCAATAAGATGATCTATCCCTTTAAAGACTTTTATTTCTATCTATTCAAAAATCTAAAACTCCTTCATGATTATGATACCTGAAACCCACAAACATCATAAAGACTTCTGTTTTTCTGAAAGTAGAAACACTTTGAAATCATCTAGTACTAGCGGATTATGGCTTGAGGTTCCAGGAGCCTTTGAATTGAGGGCGTATAAATAAACAGAGAACAAATATGGACCCAAACTAAAGCTTAGCAAAAGTAGTCATCAACTCACGTTAATTTATCAAATAATTCAGGTATGATTAGTAAAACATTTTTTTAGAGTTGGATTGTGGTAAACTGTATAAAAAATTAATAAATCAGTTTAAGGAGAATAGAGCATGTAGGATCAAGGAAATGACTTTTCTATACAGTGGTCCATAAAGGCCTCTTTGTTGTCATTTGAACTGAGAATGTAGGAATATGAATGCCTTTGTAATGACTTTCCAGATAGAGGAAATAGTTTTAACATATTCATGGCACAGCAAGGAAGGAAAGAGATGGGGAGACACATAGATTAATAGCATCAGAAAAAACAGATGAGGGACCCCTTATTAATACCCTAAAACAGAATTTTTAGGCAAAAGCTTCAGGTTTCCTTCTCTTTCCTCATCTTAATTCTAAATCTCCAGCTCTGCAACTGGAGATTGGAGTCTAAGCAACTAGAACTAAGCAACTGAATAATAAGGTTTAGAAGCCAGGTATTTGGTTTAATCTTAATGAGTCATGGGCATATATTGGTATAGGATGTAACAACAATAAGAAAGCAAGGTAGACCCTGATTTAACCCATTAGATCTGTGACACAGTGGATAGCAAATTCAGGTTGGCAACTTCTCCTTTATTGAGAAGGAGTCAAGGGGAATCAGATGGAGCAATTATATACATATACTTCATTCCCTTTTGGAGAGAGGTGTGTGGAAATCTCCTCAATGAAAGTGCTTCTAGAAAGAAGTATTTCATAACACTTATTATTAGCTGGTAACAAAGCAGCTCATCTCTTTGAAAGTCATATAATGTATAGGAAATGCTTAGAATAAATCTTCTAAATATTGCTATTTTTAGATAATTTGCCAATAATACTTTATCATGACAGCTTTCCTTCAAAGTAGTTTATAACATGGTTGAGAGGTCATTGATTGTGAAATGTTAAGATAAAATAATATTTTATATAATTTGGAACAAAATGTGATAGTTTATTGTAGCTATATTAATATTTATTTTAAAATTCACTGTTCTATAAACTTGATGAAAATAATCTGAGGCAGATGTAAAGATCATAAGCAATAAGGAACTAAGTGCTTGGTCATTTTCTTATCTGCTTTAATAGATAAGATAATACTTTATCTATTAAAGTAGATAAGAAAATTATTTACAATAATAGTTATTTCCATCTGCCAGACAATAAGAGATCTCAACCAGTAGATGGAAGTGGCTCTTAACAAAGATGATGGAGGACATTGCAACATGACCACCGTTCTAAACACAAACTCCCAACCAACTCTTTTAAATCAATGTTGATTGGGGTGAATTGAATGTATAATCATGAGTTCTTTGTTTTAATTATAGGAAAAAAATAAAAATAAAAAGCCAGTGACTATATTACAGAAATGACTGGAAAAGTTAATTCCTCCCTCCTCTTCCCTCAATGGTTCCTTATTTCTAGCTATTTGAAACAAAAAAAGAAAAAATTTTAAAAAAGCTTCTTGTTAATTAAGATTCACACTAATTAGATAAATATAAATGTAGCATAGAATAATATCACAATTTAAAAAATCATTGTTGATAATTCTGGGTTTTTCCAAATGTATTTTCTAACAAATATAGCTTTTTGGTGAAATGAAATAATAATGTATATATTGCTTTAACTACTTTTCACAATCATATATAGCATAGCCACATTTTTATATCCATAAACATGTACATAAATGTACTTTAAATACTAATGACTTTTTCCTGTAGTAGACATTCCAAAAATGGAAATAAATATGTCAAATATTATGGACATATACTAAAATGTGAATATGCTATATTTTTCAAAATTGTTATTAGTAATAATATTGTGGTAAACATCTATGTACAGTAATTTGTATGCTTTTCTTGGAAGAGGGTTGATGGGAGAAATTATTTCAAGAAAAGAAAGAGATATTTTGTATTTCTGGATCATTATCACTGCATTTTTCTACAAAAAAAAACTGCATGAATTTTTATTTCCCACATTAATGATGATTATGAATAATATAAATTTGCTTATGCTGAAAATATTTCTAATTTTGCATCATACAAAAAGAAAGGACAAGTAAATAGTTTTCTACAAAGTAACTGCAACTGATTCTCACTTCAAAATCATTATTAATATTTTGACTTAATTTATTATTCTGTTTTATATATGTTTGGTTGTGAGGTTAAATAGCTTTATATTTTGAACAATGTCATTTTAAAATTTGTTTTGTTTCTTACCTATATTTCAAATGTCTTTTCATATTTATTGCTCTTTATATTGATAACATTTATATTGAAGACATTCTGTCCTCATTTCTTTTACTTTTTTGCTACTTGACTGTGACTTTAATGTTAAATCATATTTCTGTATCTGTAATAGATAAATCTCCAGTGATTTCATAATACATCTACCTCTGCTGTGATCATATGTTAAGGTTTGTTTTACATATTTACCATGAATAAGTCCCAACAAACTACTGAAGATTTCAAGTGTCCTCACAGGCTGCCAATTTTCATGAAGAAATGACATTCTTTTAAAATGTGTACTATAAGTAATCCATAATTTCTTATTTTAATATTTATTTATTTAGTTGTTGTTGGACACACTACCTTTATTTTATGTATTTATTTTAATGTGGTACTGAGCATGGAACCCAGCACCTTGCACGTGCTAGGCAAACACTCCACCACTGAGTCACAACCCCATCCCTCCAAAGTTTCTTGACTTACAAATAAATATGTTCTCTCAAAAAATAACAATACATTTTGCTGAAGTCTATCCATTAAATTGTTAATCTCTTTATTCATCTATTAATTCTCAAACTTCTCTGAAATTCAGTCTCCACTTCTTCAGTCCGGTGCCTGTTTCTGTGACTGACCACCTGTGATCAAGTAGGTAAAATAATCATGGATCTTTTATCCATTTGCATCCTACTCAAGCATTCTGCTATGCAAGACTATTTTATTACTCTTTTTTCCATAATTCTCTCCATTTTTATGACTCACTGTTGTTTTTCTCTATTTTCTCTACTTATTTATCTTTAGTGACCTAACGTTATCTACCTGCTTTTTTAACAGAACCATCTTAAATGATTATGTGGATTTAACTGCCACCCCTCTGCAGTTGATTCTGGGATTGACATACATGACTTATGTCTTGACTCATCTTCAGAGTCCTAATTAATAAATATTAAATAAAACTAATGAATGAATGGGATAAGGGTGCACCCCTTAGAATTAGCAAATCATTAGTTTAAGAAACTGCTGTAGTATTTATTCAATTAGCACCTGTTCATTGAACAGTTATTACTAAGACAACATACCATGGTTTGGGGTTATAGTAATAAATAGATAGTGTTTGAGTCCCAGGAAAACTCACTTACTGTTTATTTACTCAGTTGTGAAGTAGGACTTATAATACCTTTTTACAATTAAGGGCTTTTTGAGCCTTACAATATAAAATGCATATTAAAGTAAATTGCCTCATTATATACCCATTATTGTTAAAATAAAGAAATAAGAAAAAGTATACAGATTTTGCAATTAAGAAAAAAAATGAAGAAAAATTTAAATAACATATTCAGAACTGAAAGCTTTCAAGAAACCCATCTATTAAAATAATGAGAGTAAATTCAAGCCAGTCCAGAGATAATGCTGAATTATCCTATATAACTGCATCGCCTGAAGACAAACTGTTTGAATGTTTATAATAAACTAGAATCCTCTTTTGTAGTTTGAGAATACTTTTACATGCAAAGGTGTGTTTCACTTGGTAAAATCCCCGTAATAAAATAAAGGTTACCATGGGATATAAGAATAAACTTTCCTCGTTAGCTGAATTAGACACATTCAGCCACCCAATCAGAATCCATGATTATGTTTACACCTATATACATTTCCTAAAATTAAGATACAGAGTTAAGTTATTATTTTCCCTCTGACCACATTGCAGAGATAAGCTTTCTAGGAGTTTCACATAGGTTAACGTTGAAGCACATCAGGAAAACTTTGAGTCTCACACATGTGTTATATACTCACATACACTCAAAAGTACCACAGGAAAACTGTGGACAGGCATTATGACTTTTGGAAAGACAGCTCCTCAGACCTACATTCCATACATGAACTGACATTGCTGTTCTGTAAATCACTATTTCTGGAGTGAGGTGGAAAATTCCAGAAAATATTGGAGGTAAACAGTGTGCAGTTAATTTCTTTTGTTAAATTTTAACTTTACACCAGCCATTTCTCTTGGTGCTGCTGCTGCTGCTGCTGATGCCAAACTGTAACCACTGCTGCTGCTGTTTACCCACTACTACTACTGATGCCACCAGGACCCAGAGGCCCAATGCCAAGGTGCCTGAAGGTTTGATTACACGTGGGTGCTGCTGCCTCCATCTTGGGAGGCTAGTCAGGGGATAGGGGGCCAGGGTGCCTGCAGGTTTGCCATCACCACCATCTGGTGGTGCAGCCCAAGCCTCTGTCTGGGGTCACTGGCCAGGACCTGGAGGTCCATGTTAGGATGCCTGAGGGTTTGGCTGCACCTACTGCCTTCCTGTTGAGAGGGCTGGTGACTGCTTTCTTGATGGTTCTTTTCAGGGCTGCTCCTCTGTGTGAGTGTATCTGTGGTGGTCTCTCTGCAAATTGGAACTGCATTGAAATCTTGGGACTGCAACATGGCTGAGCCTGGGGTATCTGAAACCCAGATCCATAGGATAGTGACTGGGTCTCCATGGGCCTGTCTGGACCTGGAAATCTTGTGAAAAATTAGAGATAGGGCTGGGAAATTTTTAAACATCGATGGAGACAGTTGTTCAATTTTCCATCAAGATTTATTCTTTCTTTCTTTTTTTTTTCTCTTCTCTATCATTTCTACCATATTTGAAACCAGGTATTTTTCATGCATCAGTTTATTGAAGACTGTGATATATGAATGGTATTTTTTACTGTTGTTGTATATTCTTATATTTAATTTTTTTCTTTGTATATATATTTCCTCTTGTTTTCTCTGTTTTCCTGGATTCTCTATCTTTTCTCCTGCTGAAAATCAATCCATTTCAATTCCTTTTTCACTCTTCCTACAGACTTTTAGTTCTTACTTCTATCTTTCTTCCTCATGGACATCATGTCATACACAATTTCTATTCTCTCTTTATCCACCCATTGAAATTATAAACCCTTTTAGCAAATTTATTTAATATATTGTAGACAACAATTGAACTCATCATTTCTCTTTATTGTGAGAAAACTGTGAACATCTTAATAAGAGCTCGTAGGCTTGGGGCTGTATATTGTTTACATTGGGTGCTGTTGATATTGGTCTCCCTTTAAAGGTGAGGTACTGGCAAACTTCAGGGACCCTATAAGTCTGCAGGGTAGAATCTGTGCTGCCTCAGACCCATACTTCTATTTGGGAAAACACACAAACAACAAGAAAAAATGAGGGAACAAACTGTCCCAAACAAACCAAGATGCTCTAACAACAGAATCCACTGACAACACAGTAGAAGAAACATCATAGAAGGAGTTTAGAATGTATGTATTTAAACTGATCTACGAAGTGAAGGATATTATAAAGGGTGAAATCAAAGAGAAAATACAGGAAGTGAAAGATCATGTCAATAAAGAGAGATTCTGAGAAAAACAAACAAACAGAAATCCTTGAAATGAAGGAATCAATAAACCAAATTATAAATTCAATGTAAAGTATCACCAACAGACTAGACCACTTGGAAGACAGAACCTCTGGCAATGAAGATAAAATATATAATCTTGCAAATAAAGTTGACCATGCAGAGACAATGGTAAGAAAGCATGAACAGAAATTCCAAGAATTATGGGATAACATGAAAATACCAACTTTAAGAATTATCAGAATAGATGAAGGAATAGAGATACAAACCAAAGGAATGCACAATCTTTTCAATTCCATAATTTCCCAAACCTAAAGAACAAAATGGAAAATTAAATACAAGAGACTTATAGGACCCAAATACACAAAATTACAACAAACACTAAGACACATTATAATGAAAATGCTTAACATATAGAATAAGGATAGAATAATAAAAGCTATGAGAAAAAAAAATCAAATTACATATAGGGGGAAACAATTCTGCTCTCATTGATTTCTCAACCCAGATCCTCAAAGGTAGAAGGTTTTGGAAAAATATATTTCAAATTCTGAAAGAAAATGAATGCCAACCAAGAATTTTACACAAAATTAAGTTTCAGATTTTAAGAGGAAGTAAAAACCTTCCATGATAAAAAAAAAGTTAAAAGAATTGACAACTAGAAAGCCTGCACTAAAGAACATTCTCAACAAAATATTTTATGAGGATGAAGAGAAAAGAAAAATTGAAAACCCCCAAAGGGAATAATGACACTAAAGGAATAGTCAGTGACTGGAGAAACTAAGTCAAATAAAAACCCAGAAACAGGACTGGGGTTGTGGCTCAGTGGTAGAGTGCTCACCTAGCATGTACGAGGCCCTGGGTTCGATCCTCAGCACCACATAAAAATAAAACAAGAACAAAAAATGACCCAGGAACACAAATCATATCTCAACAATAACCTTGAGTGTTAATGGCCTACTGCTCAAGGGAATTATATATCAGCAAGACACAAGAATTGTAAATATTTATGCCCCAAACAATGGAACATTTATGTACATCAAACAAACCCTTTTCAAATTCAAGAATCGAACAAACCACACCATAATAATAATGAGTGATTTTAACACACTCTCTCACTACTGGACAGAGCTTCCAAACAAAAACTAAATAAAGAAAATATAGAACTAAATAATACCATAAAAAATTTAGACTTAACAGACATATATAAACTATTTCATCAATGAGCAAATATACTTTCTTCTCAGCAGCATATGGATCTTTCTCTAAAATAGAATATATCCTATGCCATGAAGCAACTTTAAAAAAAATTTATATATGATAGTGGAATGCATTACAATTCTTATTACACATATAGAGCACAATTTTTGATATCTCTGGTTGTATACAAAGAATATTCACACCAATTCATGTCTTAATACCTATACTTTGAATAATAATGGTCATCATATTCCACCATCATTTATAACCCCATGCCCCCTCCTTTCCCCTCCAACTCCTCTGCCTTATCTAGAGTTTGTCTATTCCTCCCATGCTCCCTTTCCCTATCCCACTATGAATCAGCCTTCTTATATCAGAAAAAACGCTGGTGGGATTGCAAATTAATGCAGCCAATATGGAAAGCAGTTTGGAGATTTCTTGGAAAATTGGGAATGGAACCACCATTTGACCCAGCAATCCTTCTCTTCAGTCTATACCCAAAGTACTTAAAAATAGCATACCACAGGGACACAGACACATCAATGTTTATAGCAGCATAGTTCACAATAGCTAAACTGTAGAACCAACCTAGATGCCCTTCAATAGATGAATGGATAAAAACGTGGCATATATACACAATGGAATATTACTCAGCAATAAAAGAGAATAAAATCATGGCATTTGCAGGTAAATGGATGGTGTTGGAGAACATAATGTTAAGTGAAGTTAGCCAATCCCAAAAAAACAAATGCCAAATATGTTCTCTGATATAAGGAGGCTGACTCATAGTGGGGTAGGGAGGGTAAGCATGGGAGGAATAGATGAATTATAGATAGGGAAGAAGGGTGGGAGGGAAAGGGATGAGGCAGGGGATTAGAAAGGATGGTGGAATGTGATAGACGTTATTATCCAAAGTACATGTATGAAGACACAAATTGGGTGTCAACTTACTTTATATACAAACAGAGATATGAAAAATTGTGGTATATATATGTAATAAGAATTGTAATGCAAAAAAAAGTAAACGTATAAAGACACGAATTGGCATGAACATACTTTATATACAAAGATGAAAAATTATGCTCTATATGTGTAATAAGAATTGTAATGCATACTGATGTCATGTATTTTAAAAAATAAAATCAATTAATTTTGAAAAAAGATGCAAAGCAAAACAAAAAAAAATTATGGTATTTGCTGGTGAATGGATGGAGGTGGAGAATATCATGCTATGTGAAACAAACCAATCCCCAAAAAAACAAAGACAAAATGTTTTCTCTGATAATTCACAATAGAGAATAGCTAGAGAAAAATAGTTACTTTAGGTAGAGGGAAGCAAAGGGAGGGGAGGTGTTATAAGGGTGGGAAGGATAGTAGAATGAACTAGACATTACTACCCTAGGTACACATATTACTATATGACCAGTGGGATTCTACATTATGTACAACCAGAAAAATGAGAAATTATATTTTATCTATATATGATATATCAAAGTGCATTCAACTATCATGTATAACTAATTAGAACAAATAAAAAACAAAATGAAATGCAAAATCCAATTAAAAAGCACATTAGTTGTTTAATGTGATTTAATTGAAAAATATAAAAAGTAAGGAAAGAAAGGAAGAAAAGAAAGAATAAATAAAGATAAAATAAAAATAATAACCAGTGTAGTAAAAGGGAATACTGGAAGGGTTGAAAGGATTAGAAAGGTCTGGGGAAAAAGAATGTATTATTGTTTTTCAAATCCAAGAATCATTCTTCTAGTATAAAGAATAAAATAAGAATACATGTAAATAATTGATAAATCATTCACTTATCTATAATACATTTTTAATTAAAATATCTTAATTCTTTGGAAGAAGGGCATAAAATTAGGGACAACTGACAATGAAAAAACGAAGATGTTAATTGAATGCACACACTGACATATACATACTCATACACATATGTCCCCAAATGATATGTATACATATATATTTTTTCAGCCCCTCCAATCACCTTGTGATTGTGTTGCCCCTTGGGAAATACATTGATGCTAGGCTTATGTACATACATTTCAAAGTAGAATTTTAATTTGTGGGAGGCCAACACATCATGTCACCAGCATTTTCCTTTCCTGATTAGTGAGGCTCTGTGGGTCACTTCTCGGGATCTGGCCACATCAAAGTGGCCATAGATGGGGGCCCTGATCTTGAAAGTCATAAACATAATTGGTGCAGCCAATTTGGATAGCAGTATGGAGATACCTGAGAAAGCTGGGAGTGGAACCACCTTTTGACCCAGCTATTACTCTTGTTGGACTATACCCCAAAGACCTAAAAACAGCATACCACAGGGTCACAGCCACATCAATGTTTATAGAAGCACAATTCACAATAGCTAGATTGTGGAACCAACCTAGATGCCCTTCAATGGATGAATGGATTAAAAAAAATGTGGCATATATACACAATGGAATATTACTCAGCACTAAAAAATAACAAGATCATGGCATTTTCAGGGAAATGGATGGCATTAGAGCAGATTATGCTAAGTGAAGTTAGCCAATCCCTAAAAAACCAATGCCAAATGTCTTCTCTGATATAAGGGGGGGGGACTCAAAATGGGGAAGAGAGGAAAAGCATGAGAAGAAGAAGGTGGGAAGAGAGGTGGGATGGAAAGGGAGGGAGAAGGGGAATTGTACGAAAGATGGAAGGAGATACTCATCGTTATACAGAATACATGTATGACGAAGTGAGGAAAAAGAAAAAATAAGAAGTATGTCATATTAGATTGGGTAGAGAAGAGAAGTGATGGGAGGGGAGAGGAGGGGAAGTGGGGAAAGGAAGGACAGCAGAATAAAATAGACATTATTATTTCTGTGTGTATGTATGTGACTGCATGACCAAAGTGATTCTGCAACCTGTACACTCAAAAAAATGAGAAATTATACCCCATCTGATTCAAATGAATGATATGTCAAGATCACTGTACTGTCATGTGTAACTAATTAAAACAAATTAAAAATAAATAAGTAAATAAATAGTCATAAACATGTCACCAAATGTGTCTTCATGCGTGGGCGTGCCTTCCTATAGCCCCAGGTGTTGAGTTACCTTACCTGTCCTTGTAACCCCACCCCTCTTGATATTTATTGGATGGAAATTTCTAAAGAAGGAGAGTCTCTGGTTAAAAGACCACTCCTGACTCTCACTCTTGCTCTTTCTCTTGCCAGCCTCTGTGACATTCCTCGCTCTCGCATGCATTTGGGGAGCTTGAGGCGGAGGGCAGAGAAACTGTCCAGGGACTTAAATTAAAGGTAAATTATGTGTCTGTGTTTTATTTGATACATTAGGAAATTCACTCAAGAGACCCTTAGTTTAGCTGCCCACGCTGGTAGGGGGTGGCACTAATTGTTTGTGTTGATTTATTCCCTTAATCATGAAAGTATGACAAACCACTATACCTACCAGTGCCAGCTGATGATCACTAGGAAAGGAAAAGATGAGAACAGGATACAAATCAGGGAGATGGGAAAGGCAGTGAACTGAAGAAATACCTAATGCAACTATCTCATGGAATTTTGGGATTGTGGCATCTGATAATTTTTCCTATTTGGGGGAATGAAGTGTTAGTATATTAAGAGAGACATGAACAGAGAGGGAGAAACATGAAAGAGAAGAAATGTTCAAATGGAATTTAACAATGGGTTTTAGATCGTAAGGCATTTTTATTTCCAACAAATTCGTTTTATTTCCAACAATTTGTTTCACTTTTTATTCCTTGACAGGTGTTGAGTAGCTCGCTGTGATTGTTGAGAAGTCAGCACGGGAACCAGGGCGTGTAGCTGTAGGAAACTCTGTCAAATCAATGAAATAATTAAAGTCAGGTTAAAAACCTGCTGATTCTAAATAGGTATTTTGAGAAAGATCAGGCGCATATGGTCGTGTTTCAAATATTTTAACTTTTTTGGCTTAAAATTATCTCACTTAAGAAAGTCAAAATTGATCTTTTTTTAAAAAAATTAAATCTATATAAGCAATGTGATTGAAATTTGCCTTTTAAAACATCATTTCAACATAGGGAGTAAATTGTATAAGGGCAATTCCTACTCAATTTGCAGTGATGTACATTACTGTTCATTACCATTTGAAAATAAGTAAGTCAACCCAGTAAAGTAGTTGATATTAATGAAAATTAATAAGTCCATTATCATATTTTTCTAGGTATGTCCAGTCCCAAAGTCAGCTCATATATCTTTTATTTGTTAAGAGATTATACATTACTGATTTTATTCCCTCTTTATAAATACAAAAAAGCTTTATTTCTTTAGCCAGTGATTCTCAAAGTGTGGTTCCCACATAGTGAAATAACTTATTAGAAATGCCTTTAAATTTGTTAGAAATACAAATTATTGTGTTCCATATCGGACCTACTGAAAAAGAAACTCTTGGGAATAGGATTAAGAAATGTCTATTTAAAACCTACCACCTGATTCTCTTGCTCACTGAAGTCTGAGAACCACAGGATCAAGCAATGATTGCTTCCTTTTTTAAGATTTTCTTTCAGAATGCTTCTGGAAACTTCTATCTTGATGGTTCCCTAGAGGTTGAAGTGACTCTTAGGATTACAGTGAGCCAGATGACTGCCTAAGGCATCCTATTTATGATCATGACGTAATTCATTCAATGCAGCTTCTAACAATCCTGAATAACTTTCTTGCTTCACTTCATGCTCAAAAATGTGGATTGTGGAAACCAAATTATACTATGAAAATTGGTAGCTTTTTAAAAATAGAACTATATGGTGTAATGGCATTTTGTATGCAGAATTTGTTATCAAGTAGCAACTCAAAAATTACCTGTTTGGTCTACATAAAGTATCAACCCATTGTACCATTGCTTTATTGGAATTAGGTACATCCCTGCATCACATTCAGACAAATCAAATAAGTGAATTCAGTCAATCAGATTTTTTCAATGTCTTGATTATCTATGGTCAAGGGATGGAGTAGTTTATCTGTAAATACCAATGGAAAGTAGCTTAGAAAACTGGGATTAGCAGTCAACATGGCTCTTAATCAACAACTCACATCAATTGCAAAAGTGAATTGTTCATTTGATCAGTAGAATGCAATGAGAATGTACCAATGACCAAAATATCTCTAATCATGTCTATAAGACAAGATCATTTGAATAAGGTATACAAAAGGCAAAAATAAGTTGCATAAGAAATGCAACTCACCTCTTCTTAAGTATTCTTGTTAAAGCCTCTTATATGAGAGAAATATTTAAAGAAGTTTTATTGCAGGAAGATATGCACATTTTGTTTACATTTATTTGACTACACAGTGCTGGGCAACAAGACCATGGATATTTAAAGTTTATTCCTGCTTACTTCAAATACATGGTTTCAACTTGGCAATACTAGGTACTAGAGGTTATTAAAACACTCCTGGAGAAGTTCCAAGTACTTGAAGCCCTTTAGTAAATGGTGCTCTTTTTGTTGGCTACACATTTAATATTTATTCTAAATCACAGAATTATTTAAGTTTCATGCGTATCCTGATTTAGAACTACAGAATTTATTTTAAAAATTGTTTAATATTCACAATTTTTGTAAGATTCTTATTTATGGCTGCTGATGAACCCAAATATAAATTGCCAACGTAGACCATGTCAAAATAATAAGTATGCAGTAAGTATACATGAGAATATATTTTAGTAAATAAGGATAATCATGATTAAATTTCTATTATTTTTCAAACAATTTAATGTAATTTAGAAATTAATTGAATGTGGCAATTAGCTTAATTATGTTGCTCTTCAACACCTACAATTTTAACACTCTTGCAGAAGGCTATATTCTTGTTTGCTTAATTTAGTAAAGTTGGGAGGTACAGATCTGTCACTTAATTAAACTTGTAATATAAATAAAAAACATTATACCTATTAAATTATGGTCAGCCATTACATAATGAATAGAAATAATAAAAAGTGAGAATGAGGTTATATGTATTGATATAATTAAATGCTATAAATTAATCAAAGTAATTAATCAATGGCACTAGTCTTCCACATAGGAACTTTGAAAAATTTTATGAAATTAACATCTCAAATATCCTAGTGTTAGATTAAGTAAGTATGCTTAGCTTTTTGTTAAAAAATGAAAGTAGAAAAAGTCAAATCACAAGGACTATTCCATAATATAGCTTCATGAAAAATCCTAAGATTCCAGAGGCCAAAATGACAAAATTCAAATGCCATATATATATTTTTTAACTTTGGAATTGTCATTGCTCTTTAATTAAATTACTGTGTGATGATAGATGCATGAATAAGATGCACCACTAGGATTTCAGGATGAAAGGTAAAAATAATGAGCAGATGTTAAAGATATGGGTCATAAATGAATTCATTCTAATCTTAAAATCAGTCCCAGATAAAAGTCAATGGACAACATATTTATCAAATTTCTGTTCCTGTAATAAAATTTCTGAGATGAGACAATATTCTTTAAA
The DNA here is from genome assembly GCF_001458135.2 of Marmota marmota marmota. NCBI lineage: Eukaryota > Metazoa > Chordata > Mammalia > Rodentia > Sciuridae > Marmota > Marmota marmota. The sequence continues at coordinate 20,292,233 of NW_026000068.1, forward strand.
AGAGAAAAGGTTTTGTGTGACTCACAATTTAGAGGTTTCAATCCATGCTCAATGGGCCTCTTTGCTTTTGGGACTGTGTCTAGACAGGACATCATGGCAGGAACCTATGCTGGAGCAAGCCAGTTCACCTCATGGACAGTAAACAAAAAGAAAAGAAAAGTGGTTCCGAAGTCCCCTTTAATGGGGACTAACTGCTCCCATCTGACCCCATCTGTTACAGAGTCTATGGTCTCCCAATTGCTCCACAGTCTGTGAACCAAGATTTTAAAGCCTCTGGGTAACATGTAAAATTCAAACTGTAGTAGGCAAGAAACAATAAAGTGAAAATAAATAGAAATAATAAATAAATAAATAGAAAGAATTTTCCCCAGTTTCCCCAGCCTGCATTGAGGTTGTTATCAAAAGAGAAAATAAATCCATGGAAATTTTCTAAATTTTATTTTCCTCTAAGCCTACATTTTTTTTCCTGGTATTTATAAAATTTTGGAAAATAAAATGCCATTGGGAAAAAATTAGATATTTTTTCATATGGGCCAGAAATGAATTCATTCTAATCTTAAGATTAAAGATGTTTTTTCCCTCTAAACCTACAAATTTTCTTCTACAAATTAAATTAAAGATTTTTTTCCTCCATTATTCAGTACTGTCCATTATTTCCAGGTTCTCATTTGATTTCTCCAAGGCTGAAATCACCTGGCCTTACTATTTAGGCTCAGCCCTGCATCATTTTGACATCAGTCTTGCTTCTATTTGGGAGATGTTTAAGGAGATATAACCAATATTGAGGAGAAAGTATCAGGTTAGCTTCATTGTGGTTTGAGTCTCAATTTGTACCTCATTCTGATAACTGGAGCACTGATGTTTCCCCAGCCTCCCAATTCTCTGCCTTTTAGGTTTACCCTGTTATAGCCTGGAATCCTTTGCTTATACATTGTGTGATCTACCTGCTTTCACAGTTTTTGGTGGTGTTGTGGTTACTTTTTAATGATTGAAATAATACTGTTTTGCTCTTCTTACTTGCTTTTTTCCCAACTCTCACCCACCTTTCCTATTCTTAACTTTAGCCAAAGGCTAAGATCCATTTACCTGTCAAGATAAAAATATAGTGCAAACTACTTGCTTTACTGCCCTGTCATCTATTGTGAATTTCATGACAGTCTCCATAATTGTGATTCATTTAGCTGTTGGGACCCTCTCACTGCAGACTAGAGTTCTCTGATAGGTCAATTCTTAAAGTATGTTATATTCACTGATAATCAGGCAAATGAGAAATCCAAGTGCTTACACATACATAAAGCTCTTCCTGTGTTCATTATAGGAGGCAACATTCAAGGCTATATTGAGAAGAAACTAGATTTTCTGCTTTACCAGTTTCTTTCTGGTTTCTGGTCTTACAAATTTTGAGAATAAGATACACAGACAACAACAGAAGGAAAGAGGGAACAGAATAGGATTTTATGCAGGTGAGAAAAGATAGAAGTCCCACAAAGTGGGAAGGGACTATTTTGGTATGCTAGTGCAGGGGCCTATATGGTTTTGGTCAGAATCTAAGTTAAAAGGTGTTGAAAAAATATCAAGTCTCTTGGCTATGTCCTTTAGCCTTTGAGTTTTTTTTTTAACACAATATTTTTATCTTTATCTTTATATAGTGCTGAGGATTGAACCCAGGGCCTCACACACAGTAGGCAAGTGCTCTAGCTCTGAGCCACAACCCCAGCCCTAGCCTTTGAGTTTTAATCCTTCCTGTAACTCCCATCTGGGTTCACCCCCACCTTCTCTTTTCCCACTGCTCTGGGACAAAGGAGTTGCCTAGAATGTCTTCCACAGGTTAGCTTCAGGAATGGTCTTCACGCATAAAAAAGGCATGGAAGGGGCCAATTAATATTTCTACTGGTTATTCTTCTGGTGTAGTCTTTACATAGGAAGAAGACCTTAAATGGGGTCCATTACCCTGACTGCTTGACCATTGACTATCTATTCTTATTCAGTATTATGCACCTGCTATGCTTATTAAGGAATAGTATTAATAATGTTATCCACTGGATGATTGAATTTAAAGTTAGACTAAATCAGAAATTATGTTGAGATACAAAGCTACATTGTTCCAATTTTTGAAGATGTTATATGATAGGTATAGTGGCAAGAAGGAATTTTCGTTTTAAAGAAGGCTTAAAGAATAGTTTTAACAGTAAGAATCTAATTGCCTCCACTTTAACAAAGACAACATATTTGGTAATTGAAGTAGGATGGCGGTAGTGGTGGGATAAAAAGTTTGCAATATAATCAAGTTACTTTTTGTTACTGATGGTATTTCACATCCACTGTTTTAGTTGCAGAAGGAAGAGAAAGATGCTTCTTCACTCTGTTTGGGCACTCTATTGTGAGTCTCAGCATGACACTCATGAAAAATAAAGGGAGAATGGTACCATTCCTGAGTATGTGGCAATCAGTTAAAACACCCCAGGCTAACACTGTGTTTCCATGTGTAATACCTTCAGTATTTGAAATCTGTTTTGCAAACCAGTCAGACATTATCAGCCTAAACTACAGGAAACAAAGAATGAATCTTCCATTCTGAGATTTTAGGAGGTAAATTCTTCTAGAATGGTAATGCATTTTCCTAAATACTGATAATATATGTTGGTTAAAATTATAACTGGGTTAAGCCTGCAGAAGCACAGTGAAACTATCAGTATGTGTCAACAACACTGGGAATACCTCTGTACAGAAAGGTGCATCAATGAATAAGCATTCTGTAGAAAACAACCCGTATCTGAGTCTCTCCTATATAGGTATTCTGACTGTGGAAATAGACAGGGAAGCGTTTCCACAGTGAGCAAACTCCCAGGGGTAACTGGCACCCTGATTCCCTCGGTTGGAATGCCCAGCAATTCCCCTCTGAGGCTATGAAGATAACTATGTGGATGCACTACCTGATTTACATAGTAACATCCTTTGAATGAGAGAGGCTCTGTGTTTGCCTCTCTCCTTCAAAGGATGGACCTTATCTCAGTTAGCTAGCACTCAGGATTAGAAGGAATATCGGCTAAAGTGTACTCATCTGGTGGTGGGTAATATGTAGCTTTTTGGGTTATTAAAGATGACATCAGAGAGGGGTAAGCACCCCTTTTGTCTCCCATCCTTCTGTCTGTCTGCACCTTCCCCGTGTGTTTGTGTCTGTCCTTTGTATGCTTCTTCTACAAGTCTTCCCACACAGGTATTTCTTTACTACAAGGAAAACAATATCAGAGAATATAGCCCAAAAATTCTCTGTGATAAATGCATCAGGAATAAAATGTTTATCCTAACCTACAATAAGGAAAGACTCCAGGCTCACAAGCAACAAACAAACAAAAAACAGATGAGAGAGAGAGAGAGAGAGAGAGAGAGAGAGAGAGAGAGAGAGAGAGAGAAGAAACGAAGTCAATACCGAACGAACACTAAATTAACTGAATA
>NW_026000068.1:20298025-20327441 GCF_001458135.2 Marmota marmota marmota
TTAAAAAAAAAAAAAAAAAAAAAAAAATAACATTGCCTCATAGAATGTTGTGATTTTCAAATGAGCTAATCAAATAAAATTTTTACCCCATGGTGCACAACGTATAGTAAAAATGACTGTTAAAAAAGTACTTTCATTACATTCATTATTATTATTATTACTAGGTAGAGAGAGGCATGCCAATTTAAAATATATACTCATATAAGTAAGTGAAAATGAATGAATTAGTAGTTAATAGAATTTTACTCTCTATTAAAAATCCAAATCAACTCATAAAATAAATGAGCCAAAATTATACTCGTTTAACTTCCATTAAAAATCTGCTTTCTTTGTGAAAAATTGAAAGGGAATTGACTAAGTTGCAGTATATTTTTTGAAATATTGTAGACAAAAAGTCTAACTTATGATGGTAAAATTTTACTAATAGCTGATATATGAATTATAAATATCATAACAATTTTAGTTACTATTAGATATTTACACACTAGTTGGTAAGTTAAATATGCAGAAACCATCTATTAAATGGTTTTATTTGTTTTAGAGAAGTTGCTAGAGATACTTACGCAAGATATTTTTGTATTATTTTATTTACTTTTTGGTAATTGAGTTATGAAATATACGTAATGCTACTATAAATCTTATAGTGAATGATTTTGTAACTTTTGTTGTGAATGATTATACCAGGTAACCAGCACCCAGATGCTAATGTAGCAATAAATGATACCCCAGACATCTCTCACCTGTCTGCTTCAAGGGCATTTTACAACCCTAAACATGATGACTATTCTTGTTGTATCACTTAGGTTGATCTCAATTGACTCTGATTTTTACCCTGAAAGCATGAAGTATGCTGTATTTTGTGTTTATGATTCTTTTGCTCAACTAAAGTCTATAACACTGATTTGTATTAATGCTGAAAAAAGTAGGGTTTTCTGTTTCCTTACCTGTTCATTATGTAAATATTATGTGATACATTTATTCCCTATTCTATTTATTGGGGGGTTATTTGCAGTTTTTCTTTTGACATTATGAACTGAATTTAATGAACTTCCTTGTACATGTCTATGCTGTACTCATTTATTAATTTCTGTTAGGAATGCAGTAAATATCAAATTGCTTTTTCATAGGAATTTAGGTTTATGTTTAATTGTGAAAAGTACTGGCAACTGTTTAGATGGCTCAGTTTAAATGACCAACAAAAGTTTATGGGAATATTATCGGTCCTTTAATCTCCACAATTGTTATTGTTATTTTTGCTTATATTCTGGTGGCTATGAAGCAGTAGTTCCTTATATTTTTAATTCACATTTTTTTTTCTGATGTTTTATTACATTGAGTACTGTGTCATGTTCTTATTGGGTATTTGACTTTCTTCATTTGTGAAAAGCCTTCTCAAGTTTTTCACATGTTCATGTAAGGAAGCTTGTTGCTTACTTATTAATTTGTAGGATGTTATGAATAGGAGTGCTATTATGGATGTACATGAGGCAAATACCTCATTTGTGGAGCCTTGCCTTTTGAATCTCTTAAAAAGTATCTTTTAATAAACTGAAGCTTTAATTTAATCTAGTTTTTCTTTTTTTATATATTTATTTTTCAGTTGCAGCTGGACACAATACCTTTATTTTATTTATTTTTATATGGTGCTGAGGATCGAACCCAGGGCCCTGCACATGTAGGTAAGCCCTCTACCACTGAGCTACAACCCCAGCTTCTAGTTTTTCAAAGTAACTTTTAGGTTTTGTCAAACCATTGCATGGGAAGAAAAAAAAATGGCACATGGAGTAATGTTTTTGATTCATTGATTTGTATCCTTCTAATTCCATTCTAGTAGTTTTTAACTGATTATGTTCTCTAAAAAGAATGGTCCAACAAACTAGTTTCCAATATAAGAGACGTAGTTTTGGCCCCCCAAACCAATATGTGTTTGCGTGCTTTCTAAATTTCTATGTAGTTTTTAGAGTTTACTTGAGGTTGAGGGTATTGGTTAACAACTTAAACAACTTAAATTGTAATGATATTTCTGCAGCAAATCTTAGATACTTAAAGATTAAAGCAGATCTACATTACAAAGTGGATTGTTAGGTTGGTTTATTTTTATGTAAATATCACTAAACTCAAAAGTGACTGTTTTCTGAGAGAAAAGAGGAGCCCTAGTTCATATCTTAGTCCTTTAGAACTCCATTTACCATTGAGGAATAGTATGAGCCTCCCAGCTCACTTGTATGAACTGTATGCTATTAAAAACATTGCAGGACTTTTATTTCTTCAAGAGGAGTTTTCACTTTCAACTAGGTATGACATTTCCTGCTAGGCTGTTCCCTGAAAATCTGGAAAGCAAATGTAGAGTTCTGAAGCTTGCTACCTGCCTCTGTTTAAACAAAATTTGGGGCTCTTTTCAAAAAAAATCATGTTCCAGTTCCCTAAATAGGATTGACATATAGAAAATTCAGGAATTGGATGGACTTTAAATTTTGACTGTTTGAACATTAAACATAAACTTTGGTTCATTAAGTTGAAGTTTATCCAATTCTATGTCAATATATCTATGAAGATGGCTGTTCACAGTGTTGAAAGTAGTTGAAGCAGTTTGTCACTCATGGTCTGTCTTCCAATTCAATAATTAAGTTTACTGACACTTAGGACTCTTTTAGTAACATGGAACACAGTTATTTAAAATACAGATTTGTGGTGTCCTTAATCTTCATTTATTGCCCCAAAAGCCATATGGTTAGGAGAAAAAGTATTTGTGGTTCATTATAGTTTGTTCAGGGAATCATTTCACAAATGACATCATTATTTTATTTGGAACTACTTCTTCCTAAAACAAAAATTAAATCAACTCAGCTTTATAGCCTATGTATTAGTAAAGACTATTTGCACAAATTCACTCTAACTAATTTACCTAAGTATTTCTATGTAGGCTTATATCATCTGGACAGTTCAGTAACAAATTGAGTTTTATTCATGGCTAAGACATGGTCAAAGGGATGTTTTGGGGTATTCTTCACCTTATTTCTTCCTTATACTTGTCTCTTAGTCAATTTTGGCTTGATTTGGGCTGTTATAACAACATATCACAGACTGGGTTGCTTAAACCACAGAAATTTATTTCTCATGGTTCAGGATGCTAAGAAGTCCAAGGTCAGGGTGCTGACATGTTTCATATCTGGTTGGGCCGTCTCCCTAGTTTGCAAATGGCTACTTTCTGGCTGTATCCTTATATGGCATCCATTCCTCTTCTAAAAACACTAGTCCTATCATGGCCTTAGCTAAATCTAATTACTCCCTGAAGGCTCCACCTCCATGTAATTACATTGGGAAATACAGTTTCAGCATATAAATTTGGTGTGTGGCTGTGGAAGGACAAGACATTCAGTTCATAATGTCTCCCCTTGCCCTCTTCTCTGAAAATCCTACTGTGGGTAAGCTTCTTTACTATGACAGAGAATGACTGCCAATGTCTTGAGCCACAATGCCTTTATAACTTTTAACTACCTTAGAGAGATGACACTGATGTACACTTTGTTAATGTCTTATGGTATCAATTAAAAAATATGGTTTATTGGAAAAATATATAAATGGAAAATACACAATACACTGAGCTCTCATTATCCCACAAAGAAATGTGCTTGTTCTAAATAAGGTAGACTCCAGGAAGGAAGATACAACTTTCTAATAATTATGTATAAAAAAAATCAGGAAAAATCTGGTTGAGTTTATTGTAAATGGGACCTTCCTGGTCAAGAGGAGCCTTTTGATCTGAGTGAGGGAAACAGCCTGCCTCTCTCCTTCTTTCCTGAGATAGCTAATGGAGACTTGCTGAGACAGGTGCTTCTTGACATCTTCAGATTCACCTTGCCTTACGATTCAAAAGGAAGAGCCACAGCTCCATGCTAGTTATATATATTTTGTCTTTTGGCAATTCCACACTCTATCCTTCAATTCCCATCCTACTCTGCTCTGAGATTCTGGGATTGAATTACTGCAATTTTGTTTTGTCAGCGGGCTTCCTGTTCAGCTCTACCTATGGGAACACTAGAAGGAGACAGCAGGGCTGGAGAGAGGAAGAGGAAGATTTGCTTGATCCTGTTGGTTCTCTGTGAGCTTCTAGACTGCTCTTTCTCTGTGAGCATCACCACAGCAGTGCTTCCCAGCAGTAGCAGAGCTTTCCCATATCAGCAACCAAGTTCAGTTGGAAATTTTCCCAATATTTGCAATCCCAGACTCATAAGCCACCTCTCAGAAATATCACTGTCTGCCAGTGCACCTCTCCAGAGGTCTGGGTCCCAGACCTAGGACTGCTCCTCCAAACTCAGTGATAGCAATATGACTCCTTGTCAGTAGTCTAACTTTCTACTCTTGAGGTCCCTCTCTAAGTTTCTAAGTTTTAGTAAATCTAGTCTCTTCTTTTGTTTCTATGGCCCTATTGGTAATGCTGGTTTCTTTGGTCACTACCTCCCGAATAGTCCCCTTTTAACCTTTCAGTTAGTTTGTTAATAATATTTTAATTACCATAATAATAGAGGCACATTGGAGCTAGAATTTTTTTTTGTGGGGGAACAAACATTCAGTCTAGTGATGACTTGGCTGGTTCTGCCCCATCTTGATAAACCCTAAAAGGGTTATATTCCCCTGCCACACAAAGTTTGAAGCTTTTTTAGAGACTGGGAACTTACATCTCTTTGAATCCAATTTCTGTTACTTGAGTAAAAGGAAAACTTCCATCCCACCTATTAATAATGACATTTTTCTTGCAGTTTTATAGAGAGTAATTTGATTTTCCTGGAATACCTCATCATGTTGAAGCATTCATGGTCGGTTCTCCATTTGGATACCACACTTCTCACAAGAGCTCCTGGAAACCTCTGAGTGGTAGCAGCATCCTTTCTCTTCATTGTGAAAAAGCAACATTGGAGAGGTGGGGAACCACCCAACCTGAGCCCATGCTTGGCCTTTTATACAGGAACAAATGTTAGCAGGATTATTGGCTTCTATGTGTCTTTGGGGAAAATTCAGCTTGTGTTATTTCTTCCTTTACTGAGGAGTGGGGATTGGTGGGAAGCCTGGAAATAAGAGTATGGCAAATTTACTGGTGTAGACCACTAGGGTAAGTAGAGACCATGCATGTAATAAGCTCTAGAAGTACAAACTTCTCTGAGGATTTTATCAGCAGACATTTGAGCAACCTACTTTTCCAAATATACTCCTTAGTTTACAAGTCTTTCAAGGGTACAAAATCTATTAAATGTTGTATTTCTTAGTATCTTTAACCAATGCATAATTTTGTTTACAAGAATTACATATCAGGAGCTCAAGTAACCTTGCTCTTACTTTTTAAACCTAATACATATTAAAGCATGTTGCTAATTGGATAACTACAAAATTATTTCCTGTAAGAAATTAGATGAGGATATGAAGGTAGTAAGTTATAAAAAAATTCAGTGAAATAGGTATACTGGTAGAAATGAATTAAAATTATTTCTACTGTTTTTTTTAAGTAGAAGAGAATTGTGTATGTCTTTGCTAAGAAAAAAGAAGTTCATTTGAATCCATTTTTCTTGTATACCAAATAACATAAAATAAGATGCATTAATGGCAGAATTTGACAGTAGTGAAAATAGCCTGCAGCAAGTATCAATATCTTACCTGTTAATGTTATGAGGGTTGTGAAAATGAAGTATTGTTCTCAAAAGTTGTTTCTTTCTATATACTTATTTTCTGCTGGAGAAAAGTACAAAGAGAAATAATGTCAATAGAAACATCTGTAGCCATAAATATTGAAGATTATATTTGCAGTAATACTTCAGCTTGTCTCTCTATTATATTACATTGAAAGTATCTACTTTAGAATATTTTAATTGTTGACATATCTGGGTAGGTACTTGGATAAAAGGTCCTATAGCAAAGTAGAATAGTAAAGAAATAGCAATTGTCAAAAGGAAAATTACCTGGTGATTGGATTCTATGAACTTTTCAGTGGCATATGAGTTAAATGATGTCATGTTTTAAGGCAAACAGAGGTGATATTCAAATTGGATGTTGATACAATTGTGTATAGTTTAATATCTGAAAAGGTAAATGTTTATATTAAATTAAATGACGGTTGCTAATAAGATGCATGATATAAATTTGAGAATATGATGATTTAACAAAATTAACAAGTAAATAGAAACAGAAAGTGGTCTATAAATTACGTTATTTTACTAGATGAGAAAGCCTAAAAAAAGTCAACTCTGCTATTCTTATTTTATATATTAACAAAGTACCAGAATGATGCATGAGTGTAGAAATGTTCATTAAATTTATTAAAAATCCTGCATTCTTCAAAGTTAAACTAAAAAAATACAACGAACCAGAGTTATCTGTTTACTTGTCTACAATTCATGATTCATATACTACACCAAAAGAGTCAGAATACCTTTGCAAACCTTAAAAAAGTTATGATGGAAAATGCACAATTTTAGGAATCGAAATTTTGACTCCACTATTTATTTTTTATCACCTTAGGTAAATGCACTTTATTCCTTATTATCACGGTTTATTGTTTGAGAACAAATAAAATAATGTATGAAAAATATGTTTGGATATTATAAGAAGGAATACAGGAGAAAGATGCACACAATTTAGATTCCCTTTTGGAGTTCATGCTTGTTTAGAGGGATTCCTTAGACTACAGGATAAACCTTAGGAAGTGGTATGCAAATGATACAATGAATTTATGTTACAACAAAAGTAGCCTACAATGTGGAATTTGTTTTTTCAAAGAGGGCATATGTTTTTACAATATGAGCATCATGGATCTAGTATATATTGCTATATTCTAATTTTTTGAAGAGTACGCATTTATAGAGTAGAATTCATTCAGTTAGTTAATATGGGTAAATTAAAATACATTGTATACAAATGAAATGTTTCCTATAGGGAAGTATTTAACTTCACAGATATGTGAATGCTGGCTATTCACTTGATGATAATTCATTGGACACCTTACTTCATTCATCCAATATAATTAACACTTCATAATTCTCTAGAATTAGAAATAAGAACATAGATCCAAAGTTACCTTAAATTGTAACAAGGGGAATTGTACTTTGCAGAATTCCAGGTGTGTACTTCTCCTATCAGCGGATCATGACAGGAGACAAGCAGTGTGATTTCAATGGGTTGTGTTAGCACAGAGGGTCCTTGTACTGAACCTGGGTTTTTGTATAAGTGCCCAGGAAAAAGGTGCTTGAACAAGCAATGCTGAGAGGCACAGTGAACAAAAGAGAGAAAAGTATAATGGGAGACTGCACAGAAAAAAGAAAATGAAGATTTTTAGCAGCTTCTCTTTTTCTGAGTGATGTCTAAAGAGAATTTTTAGGAAGGTTTACTGGATACTTGCAGAGAGTACATTGTACTCCAGGACATCAAATATTGGATTCTACATTTAATCTTTATATATACTAATTTTGATTATTTATTATATCTCATTTCAAATTTATTGATTTTAATTAAATCAATAAATTATTAAATTAAATCAATAAATTTAAATTATTATTTTAATTTATTGCTAAAAACACATTTTGAAAATATATTCTATGATTTTTTAAATTATCTAGTTGTCTAGTAAAGTGTCAGTAACTCAAGTTTTGAAGATTTTCATAAGTTTATTTTTCTGTAGGTACTTTGTGTTTCATATAGTTAGAAATATTTCTGTAAAATTACTTTGCATTACGATTAGAAGCTTGAACACAAATACTAGTAGTTTCATTTCATTCCTAACATATATTTTGGTTATATAGTAAATATATTTTAAATAAGCATACTATTTTTGATAGATTTAAAAATGAATTTAAATAAAATTGAAATAATCAATAGGAGGTTATGGCAGAAAATTAAGACAAATTACACTGAAAGTTAACAAAGGATCTACAAAATAATTTTTAAATTTGAATCATAATTACAAAGATCATTTTTACACATCAAAATTTCTTAATTTCAGAGAAGTGTGGTTCATTCTTCTGTAACTGTAAAAACAAATGGCCAGGATGATGTGACTATGTAACTATTAATCTTCCACTCAAATTGTAGTAAGCATTTTAGCATAGAACACTCCTTATAATACTGAAAATAAATATTTTTCTAAAGCTACATTAAAAAATTTCCACTTCACCCAAATGTTTTCTCTGATAAGTGGATGCTAATCCATAGTGGTTGGGGCATGGGATGAGTGGAGGAAATTTGATTGGGGCAAAGGAGAGGAGAGTGGGGAGCATGGGGGTAGGTAAGATGGTGGAATGTGATGGTCATCATTACTCTAGGTACATGTATGACTGCACAAATGGTGTGACCCTACTTTGGATGCAATAAGAGAAGTAAAAACTTCTCCATTTATGTAAAATTAATTGAAGAGCATTCTGCTGTCATGTATAACTGATTAGAACAAATAAAAAAATTCCATTTTAGCTTGGAAATAAATTTAAATATTTTTTAGTCATACCAAGTCCAGGATGCCTAAAAGATACTTTCAGCTGATCCTTTTTGTCAATATTTTGACACCTATTTTAAGTTCTTACTAACCTTAAGTAGCTATGTCTGAGATTACAACAAAGCTCATCTGATTAATTTTACAAATATGCTTTGCCTTTTCTTTTCCATTTCCATACATTTATACATGTCAGCTTCTCTGGTTGGACTATTTTCTGAAGTATAACAGCCTGTCACCTCTGTTAATCCTATTTCAGAGCTTAGTTGAAACACAATTTCTTATATGAATTATTTTTTCTCTCTCTCTCTTTTATTTCAGATAGCTCTGATTGCTACTCTCCTCAGTAGAGTAGGTAGTCTTTTCAGTTGAATTAAGCAAATTGGAAGTATTCAAGTTTCTCTAACTTAGGGCTTTCCATATTATTATTAATTGTTGTTAAAAATAAACTATATGAAGAGACAAACATGAAATATTTCTGAGGTATCAATACTAGGAGAATTTACATGAATAATAGGTAACTTTTTAATTTCATAAACTTTGGTCCTTGTAATAGATTCTATTTTCTGATATTACTGTTGCTCAGAAGATCATAGTATCTTGAAGGCATTTTATACCTTCTTTTCATAGGAATCTATTACCTTTACTACTGTGTTCATCTTTCCCTTTTAATTTTAATTCTTCTTTTGTTTTGATTTCCTTCATTTATATTTTAGTAAATTCTGATGTTCTTGAAGCTCCTCTGTAAAAAACCTCAAACCTCTTTATAACAAAAAGAAGCACAAGCAAGCAGAAAATAAATTGTGTGAAAATAATTATCATTATCTGGACAACAAATTCCAGTGGGGAGTGCACAATAAAATAATTTAAAACAGAAAAAGCATATCTTTATTTCTTATTTTAAAAGCAAGCAAAAATTAACTTTAGAAATATTTATTATACAAATCAAAGAAGAATGTATGCTATTGTAAAATCAATGTACACATAATTTGTGTATATGCATGTGTATGAGTGTCTCCTTAAGCAATGAAGGACATATTTTACCAGCTTCTTAGAGTGTGACCAAAAGACAGCTGAAGGCTTTGAGACTTCTCCTGATGTGGCATGTAGCTGAAGACAGTTTCATTTCCCAAGACCATGCCTCATTTTTTAGGGTAGCTTGCATCTGAAAGCACATGGACACAGAGTTTATAATGGTCCATCTCCGTTGTGCTTCACCTCACATCATCTCTGATGTGCCATCCCAGCTTCAGATCTTGCATTTGTCAGTTTTTTGTCACTATGACCAAAATACCTGACAAGAACAACTTAGAGTAGGAAATACATATTTCAGCTGGTGGTTTTAGAGGTTAGGTCCATGGTGTGTTGAATCAATTGTTCTGCACCCGAAGTGAGGCAGAACATCATGGCAGAAGGGTGTGGTAGGGGAAAGTTGCTCAGGCCCTGGCCAGCATGAAGCATAGAAAGTGCAAGCTTGAAGCCAGGGACAAGATGTAATCCCCAAGGACATGCCCCAGTGACCCACTTCCTCCAGTCATCCCCTGCTAGTCTCACCCAGATGATTCATTCAAATTAATAAACTATCATATGCATTAATCAACTAAGGAAGTTACAGCCTCTGAAAATTACAGCATTGCCTAATGTGAGCTTTTGGGGGACACCTCGTATCCAAGCCATGACACAGCTTGCCTTGGAGTTAGTTGGCACTTTTGGTAGGATTGTCGCTTAGTCTACTTTCTTCTGCTTCTCAATTCTATTTTTTCACTTATCATGTAAAGATAAATCTTGAGATCACTTCTTAATGAACTTCTTGTACACTCTTCTTAATGTCAGAGTCTGCTTCTCAATGAGTCTGACCTTTACATAGGTAGATAGAAAGATAGGTGGATAGCTAATACATAGATACAAATGTACAGTGATCAGCAGAAAGGCTTACCAGTAAATAAATAATATTGAGCAAAGTGAACAAATCTCTATGATCCTTAGAGTTCACTTCAAACCCCTTCCTCCTTCTCATAAGACTGTATTTAATCTTTCATGTTGCTCTATGGAATATGGTTAATTTTCATTCAGTCTGTAAAGGACTAAACATACTATGAGACAACAAATGTGGACTGTAGAATCAGCCACTTGCATTTGAACCTTAGCTCCTCCATTACTGACTGTCTGACCTTGGGTCAACACTTACCCTTCCTGAGCCTTGAGTTCCTGATTTGTAACATGAGCATAATAGAAATAACTATGCCACAGGGTTTGGAAAAAATAAAATAACTTATTTTAAAGTGCTTGGAATAGAGTCTAGCAAATTTAAGTATTAGCTATAACCATAATAATAAAAAAAAATGGAATCACCAGTTCTGTACATTAAGCACTTTTAGGTTTTTAAAACATATTGACTAATTATTCCATATGGTTTATATAGATAACACTCTACTGAAAATTAATGTATGGCATGATATAATTACTAGCAATTAAAATGTAGACACGTGAATTGTTTCCTTACTTTTAGTATTTTAAGTAAAAAAAAGATTATAAGCTAAGGAACATGCATGTTTTTATCAGAATATTTAGGTTATCAAGTTACAAATATATTTAGATAAATGTTTTAGGTAATTCTAGGCATTAATTAGAACTGTTTGGTGATTTTAAAACATACCTGTAAATTCGTACAAACTTCCTCCATCAAAAGTGGAAGTCAATGTCCCCTCTACTTGAAAATGATCCAGGCTTTTAGACTGTTGAGCTAGTGTGCTAGAAGTAATATGCTACAGCCTTGAGTATTCAGAAAGGACATTTCAGGCTTCCTGAGAGTTGTTTGAACATTGTTTGTTATGGTTTGGAGATGTTCCCCAAAAGCTCATGCATGACATAATACAAGAAAGTTTAGAGGGGAAATGAGTGAATTATGAGAGTCTTAAGGTAATCAGTCCATTAAATCCCTGACAGGGGATCAACTGGGTGGTAATTATAAGCCAGTAGGGTCTGGGTGGAGGAGGTTGGTGGTTGAAGGCATGCCTTTGGGTTTTATATTTTGTTGCTGGTCTGCAGTGTCTCTCTCTCTCTGCTTTCTGTTGGCCACGTCTTGAGCTGCTTTCCTGAACCACACTTTTCTGTCATTGTGTTCTGCCACACTTGGGCACAGAGCGATGGAGTCAGCCATCTATGGATTTCAACCTCTGAAACCATGAGCCCCAAATAAATTTTTTCTTTTTAAAAATTGTTCACGTTGAACCTTTTGGTCATAGCAGCAAAATAGCTGTCTAAAACACTGTCTCTGGGAGCCTTCAGTCTCTGTGAAAGAAGTTCAGTTTCCAGGAGTCCACTGCTGTAAAGAGCACACAGAAAGATGCAAAAGGGGATCCAGTTTTTCCAGTGCCTTGTTTTTGGAATCTCAGTGGACCAGTTGGCAAACATGCAAGTTAAGAAGCTTTAACATGACCTCATGAGAGAACCTGATTAAGAACTGTTGAGTCAGTCATCCCCAGCCTTGAACAAGATAAATGAGTATTAATATTTAAGCTGCTCTTGAGAAGATTTGTTAATACAGCATGAGACAGTGGCAATGGATATCTGTCCCTTTCTAGATTCTACATTAATTAATTAATTTCATGTAAAGTAATGAGTGCAAGAATGAAAGCTCAAAGAGATATTTATCAAAAAATTTTCCAGTTTTCAAAATTTGCAAAGATTTTATAAAATTCGGTCAGGCAATAATTAAGCATCATTCTCTTTGTTTTCTCTGCTACACTCAGATTTTTTTTTTGTTTAGTTCAGAAGAGGGGACTGCTATCACCCAATACACACACACACACACACACACACACACACACACACACACACCACCCTGCTTCTGCTTGTTGTGAAGAAAATAATGAAAAATTTTCTATTATTAATATCCACGGGCAGAGCCTGGTTAATTCTTTATAAAGATTAGGTATTTTTATCTTTGCTTAAAATTCAGACAATTGAGTCAGAAAAGGCATTAAATCATGACAGTTTTGGCTCTTTTTGGTTCTGAGAAACTCATATCTAGTCTCTAATCAAATCATTATAAACTAGATAGTGCAGAGTTCAGGACAGAGAAATGGGAGAGTTTCCCCATACAGTGTTATTTCACGTTCAACAGTTTCCTATCATGTGAAAGCTATCTGTATGAAATAATACAGTCAATATCTTGTGATTACAATGAAGGAAGGACACTCTGACAAATTATAAGGATGATCTTTCTCTAATGAAAGAAGGACAGACCCATATCTATTGGCCAAGAGCCTTAATCCACAAGCTAAAAATTTAGGAAGGGACCTAGCTCAATTAAATTCTCTATTTTCTAATGGAAATATGTGTAGATTTTTGGCTGCAAGGACAAACATTTAGAATTATACCTGCTATTGATATTTTCTATATTAATTAGCAATTTGATCTATTTATCCTGTAGAAGAAGCCTTTCTTATGGCATATTCTTAAGCCTTTCTTTTCATACACATTTTCAAAGTACTTTAGAAAGAGTTTGCTTTAATCAATGTTCTGTACTTGAATGGTTGTTCTTAAAACAATAGGGGGTGAAAGATCAGAGATTTATTAAGAGAATTATATCTTAGTTTTAGATGGTAAAACTTGTTTTTGCTTTTATTGAGGTAAGCACATCTTTATAGATGAATTCAAAAGGAAAATTCTGTAAAGCATTTGGAAGCAGCCGCCCAATACTCTGAAGTCTACTGGGACTTAGTTTGTCACCTGTGAAAAATAATTCTGATTAAGTAGCACTGAGATTAGTCATTCTGGCCCCCTTTGAATTGCGGATGTTCAAGCCTTACTGGAACCTTCCCCATCTTTTGGCACCTGAGTGTTGAACATCTCACCTGTGGCCACAGACTGAATCTGAACCAATAGGATTGACATACCCAGATTGGAAACACTCATGCTCGCAGCTGAGGGGCATGACTCCCTGAGGAGGACCAAGTTAATATGACAACTACACTGAAGCGGATAACCACTGAAGCAGAAGCTCTAACATATGCAAGCTGTTTTTTTATTATTATGAAGAATGTCTAGAATAAGAGAATAACATTCAGAGTTTCTTCATAACCTGATATTTTTTATCAGCATTCCTTCTAACAACTTAGCTCAAGACTATTCTTGAGAATTCTAAAATTCCATGATTTTATATGCTCTGAGAAACACTAGCATCCAGGTATGTTAATGCACACAAAAGAGAAATATTTGCATTTATTAAAAATCTGTGACACTAATCCATCTAAAATTTTCAGATTTATTAGTGTCTTTTGATTAAGATTCAAGGTAAATTTCCAAACCCACATAATCATCACCAGTACTTAGCTAAATTCTTCTCTTGGAAATTACCATTTTCTAGGAATAAAATGGGGTTTATTGTGTCTTGCCCTCCTCCTTTGTATTTTCCCAGTTTATTTGTTAAAGCCCTGGATATAGTAGATTGTCAGATCAATTGTAGTATGATTGAAAATTAAATAAAAAATGGAGAGACTAATATATATTTTTGGAATGAAGAAGCTTCAAGGTTTCTTTGCCAAACTCATATTTCGTAGAGACAATAGCTATGCACACATCCGTGTGCCAAATAAAATGTAATTTTTCCCTTCCTCAGTCTTTCTTTCTATCACTCTTGGATATGTAGCTTTCATTTTCCTTCAAAGATGTGTCTGACTCAGGGAGAAGTGTGAGGATAGTTTTGTTTCCTCTATATGTAAATTATGTCAAAATCCACTGGAAGCAAGGGAATGATCATAACATGTTTCTATATTAGGGAGAAGGCAACCATCAATACTAATTTATAGCAATTTACTATATCATGAAAGATAGAGACAGAGGCATAAACAATTTATTTTAATTTTTTTAAAAAAAGACATGGTTCTTGAACTTTAATTTGTATTCTACTTTGATTTTTCTAAAGAAGAGAGGATGGTCCATACTCATGATTCACATGTGTGTACCTAGATTCTTTTGCCTTTACAGTATCTGCAAAACTTCCCTAATATTTCCTATATTACCGACAGATTCTTCAACAGCCTTAAAAAACATTGATTGATTTTTTTTCCTTTGGTCATAACTAACACAGGAAAGAAAGTTATTATCAAAAATGCAGTTATACGCAAAAGATTTTGACTTTTCAGAATAAAGAAATAATACCTAGTGCTTGACATTGCACCTATAATTTTATACTCCAATGATTTTAATATAATGAATAATAGATATGTAATTTCAACTTTCAACTCTAGTAAGAGATGGGTTTGTCTCTGCCACTTAGAATTTAGATTCATGTCTATTAGCTCTTATGAGGGACTTCCAATACAGCAGTGTGCCAGTTATCAAAATGTTCAAATTTGTATGTGATTCCTTTGCTTTTTTAAAATTTGGAATGTTTATGTTCTTGATAAGTGATAAGTTGTCATACAGTGTTCCAAAGAGATTCTGTGTAGATTGATTGAGACAATTTACCTCAACTCCAAAATTTAAACATTTTTTTTTCTTAGCCCTATTTGAAATTTGTTATCCTATGAGCAGTAGTTATAAAAGTGGTGACTTCCAAATAGTAGCACTAGCATTATCCAAGAATTTTTTGGAAATGAAAATTATATCTTTGCCCAAATTACTGATCTAGAATCTGTGGAAGTGGGATCCAGAAATCTAGTTTTAATGAGCTCTTCAAATAATGTTTGATCAAGTTTGGGAGTCCATATCTATACTAGTAAATAGAAATAAAAACAAAATCTATGGCTCAATATGTAAAGAAATAAAGCAACAACAGGATGAATCAAGCAAATAAAGCTACCATCATATATGCCATGCAGACAAACTTTATCTATTGACTTAATAATAGTTTATAAATCTTTTGTCCAGCAAAGTTATCAAATCACTTTTAGATATATCTTATATTGGTTTCTCACAGTAACTCCCTGAAATAGCAGAAACAAAACACTGCTCCCAATCTATAGCTAAAAATACCTAAGATTTTTGTAAAATGTCACCCAGATGGAGATGGCCTTAGAACTCATCTTCTGTCTTTAAGTCTCCTTATAACATATCTTGGTATAAAGTCCTCATGAAAGGGAAGTGATTTACAATGTAACAGATTTTTATCATTCTGCACAATGAATGATATTTTCAACTTTGACTTTTACTTTTTATACCAAGTGATATCAGAGGGAACATCTCTAGTTAAAATTTCAAGATCTGTATGCTGTGAATTTATTAAGAAAAGTAACCTCATATTCATACTACATTAGAGTTTACTTATTGTACCGAGATATTAAAAGACTGTGAAAGTTATAATAAAATATATTTCATGAAAATTATAATTTTTTAAAAAATAAAATTCTAGTCAAGTCATCATAAATTTATTCACTGATGAAGCATTTTTTAGTGTTTACTGTATGACAGGTCCTCATCTAAACACTTGAAAAATAAATAAATGTCATCAGTCTTGTACTCTGAGAACTTCCTTTAGAAATAAAATAAAACCCATCAAGGGCTAAGCTTCCATCACCTTGGGTGTAGTATTACAATTAGCCTCCTTAGCTGTTTCCCTATATGTATTTTCTCCCCTGCTAACGTGGACAATGAACTTTTCAATCATAAAAGGGATCAGATCATTATTCTGCCCCCAAATCTCTAAAAGTTTCCCACTACTTTTGTGAAAATAATCTCAAATATTTTCCATACAATAGAAAGTTCTATATTACCTGATTCCCTGTGAACTTTCTTGTACACATTGCTTTAACCCTCTCCTGACTGTTCCTTCAGCATGATAAGTTTAAGTTTAACTCAAGTCCTCTGAACCAGTTAGACATTTGGCTTGAAACACTTTCTCCCTGAAGAGCTATATGACTCATTATTTTATTTCATTCTGTTTTCTATTCAAATGTTATCTCATTAGAAATGCCTCCCTGACTATTAACTCCATATAAAAAATACACAGTCTCCATTCAATTGCTCAAATTTCCTTCACCTTGACATATTCCTTGTTCTAGTAGGTATCATAAAATATATGGAAGGTGAACATATAATAAATTATGTAGAACTATTTGACTATTGGAAATGTGAGACTTTGAATGAACCAAATAACATGGCAAAAGACATTTTCTTTGTGTGTGTGTGTGTGTGTGTGTGTATTCGCTGATTATCTGGTAAGGAATAATACAATTTTATGAGGAATTATCAATGTTCACAATATTTTCAGATTCCATGAATGAATGAACAACAGCTCTGGTTGATATATGATTAAAAATGATGGGGAACTTTCTGCTTTTTACAGAAAACACCTATGGTACAATATGTATATATTTGGATATTCTTATATAAAACAAATTCATTGAAGCTGGGCTCTTTTCTTATTCATCATTATATTCCCGACAACATATAATAGAATATCTTTTAGGTAAAAATTGCTTATATATAAATAAAGATAGCAGGTATATACACTTTCATTTCCACATAACTTAGAGCTCTTTTTCTTTTTGCTACTTGAGGTCAGCTACTTGCTATCCTTTCTTGGTGGTAAGGCATTTTTCACTGCAATTTAGTGTAACAACACCTTACTTTCTGGTGGTGTTGTTCTGTTGGTAATGTTTTCATTAATCATCAATCATTTTCTTTCTTTCCGGTTATACAGTTCCGGACTGTAAGCTGGCAGATTCTGTACAAGGAAACTGCCCATCATAAGTAAAGAAACAATTTTCTCTAACTATTGCACTGGTGAATGGTGACCTTTATAAAATGGTGGACGATTAGAAAACCCCAAAAACATCCCAACCAAGTTGTTATGAGTCAACTGAGCATCTTGAAAAATAAATAAGAAGGCAATGGTTTCCAATACTTTTTTGTCCATGAGTCAATATAAAGAAACAGAATTGATTTTTAGGAAACAATGTGCCATTTTCAATGTTTCTCAATTAGATTTGATCTAGTATTTTTTGAACTACTCTTTACCTAAGTAGGACACATTAATGACCAGCATCACTATGATTTATGATAGATAACAAAAAGAAAACAAAACAAAAAAAACCCTGCTGCTTTATTTCAAAGGGAGGAATGCATATAGGAGTGCATACACATTTGAAAAGGAATGGAAATAGATATTAGCTTTTTTTTTATTTTCTGGACTCATGAACACTTTCAGATATATTCTTTAAAGAATCAAAGTACAAAGTGGTAATATAAAATATATATTCAAAAACTCAAGGTAATTATGTAAAATATAGGTAGTAGTATATTAATATAAAGCCTTAATAATTAATAGTAGTATTTGTATGATAAACTGTATTTTTTTGTGGCTAGATTAAGGATTTACATTTGCTGACATACCCTTTAGCATAATCACCATGATTGTAATTTAATATGAAACTTCTTTTTCAGATCAGAGACAAATTGGTCATTTATTTATTTATTTTGTTACTGGGGATTGAACCCAGGGCACTCCACCACTGAACCACATTCCCAGTCTCATATATATATATATATATATATATATATATATATAGTTTTATTTTGAGGCAGAGTCTCCCTAAATTGCTAGGGCTTCACAAAATTGCTGAGGCTGGCTATGAACCCACCATCCTCCTGCCTCAAACTCCTGAGACACTAGGATTACAGGCATGCAAGGCCACATCAGCTGTTATTTAACTCTTCTATGAGGTAGTGCATTGAATTATTTCCCCAAACCCTATGAAGTTAACACACCCAAGAAATGTAGTGTACAGCAGCAAAGAAATTTGAAAGTGGTTATAATTTTCTTTTATGGGCATTATAATACTTTTATCATCTCCCTTATATATATTTTTCAATAATATTCATCAATATAATTTTTATTGGTGGTGACATATAAGCATAATTACTCACTAAAAAATTGTTGCTATTAATACTAATAATAGCCTTCTGCATTGAATATATCCTATGTATTTGTCATTGTAGTAGGCATTTTACACAAGTTATTTCACTATTTCTCATTATATTATTAAGAGATAAGAAACAATGTCACAATTTTACCAGCATTCAAAGGGTCACTCAATACCCTAAAATCAATTACTTCTAGAAATGAAGCAAAAATTTAAAATCTGGTATATGGGGCTTGAACTCTTCCACTCTCTTCAAGTTGTCAAGTTGAAGGATCCTATAAACATTGCTTATTAGGTGGGTATTTTTGCTATTCCTTTGCCTGTTGTATCAAATGATTAATAATATCTTCAAACCACAAAAGACCTCCTTTCCTGCATTGGAGACAATAAGGGAAGATTGTAAATCTGTCCCTCTATGTAATTATTTGCTAGGGGGGCAGGTAACAGCAGAACTCCTGGGAGTCAAAAGACAATGGCAACTAGAAGTAAATAAAGCTGGGTGAGTATTGCCTTCCATAGAGATAGTTAGGGCTGGACACAAGCTACCTGAATGAGAAATTTGACTCTTGTTGTCCCTAGATACTAATATGTGTTCCACTGAACTGAATGTGGCAACTAAGGTACCCCTTAGAAATTTTCTTTAGTTGGGTGTACAATCAAAGCGAACTATAAAAAAAAAAGAAAGAAATCAATGTATGTTTGATGACTACAGCTGTCAGAGAAAAAGTATGAAACACTCAATTCTGATGGATAAAATATCTCAACAGTGCCTTGAAGTAGGTGATGTTGAATTCGCTCTCTGTATCCTTTTGCCCACCTGAATTCCCCAAGGCTGTAAAAGACAGCCTTGCTGCATTCTGAAAAATTTTCATCTCAAGCACCTTTTCCTCTGTTCTGCCAGAAAATATCAAGGAAGTTGCTCAGCCACAAAGCAGATCTAACCTGAAGGTAGAGGGTTTTTCATATCCTCAGGGATAACTCTTACCCAGTGAGGAAGTAGTCAGCAGGTAAATTCTTTGGCTTCCTGTCTGTCCAGCTGTCAGGTACAATGATTTTAATTCAGGATCCACATGTTTTCTCTGAGTGTCCTCAGTGATACTAAGCTGCAGTCACCCATAGCAGTATTTCCATTGTTAATAAACGCCTTTCCTTTAATCTTTGGCTTGTCTCACTTTCCTACTGTTTCATATGGACCTCCTAGGATCATGTCCCATATAAACTATAAACAGGGAAGAAAATCTAAGATTATTCTCTAAAGAATGCTTTTGGAAATTTTGGGACATTGTCTAATATAAGGATTTTCACATTATTATATTTAATGTTATCAATGGTTAATATTTTGTCCTCCATAATACACAATAACCTGTGACTAGGAACTGCATCTGCTTCTTTGTTCGCCTCTTCTTTTTCCTTCCAAGAGCTGTTTTCCCCTTGCACCGAGATACAGGAGCTAACAAAGATGTGTAATAAATACTTTTTGATCAACTGAAGTTCCCATTCCCACTATGTGTGGTTGGTGTTATTGGATTATTTCACAAAATGAGGTTAGTAATTTGCCCAGTGTCCCATTGCAGTGGCAATTGATAGAAATTAGAGTCCAATTCAGGTCACCTTGTCTTTAAAAACCCATGCTCTTTCCACTGTGTCATTCTCCAACAGCCTAGATCGGAGACAAATTGGTCATATTCTAGTAGTTCATTTTGAGATTACAGTTTTATGGCTACCAAAGTTCGAAGAATGTTCAAGTCTGAAAACTTTCATGTCTAGTAAATCTCTGTTGTATTTCATAAGTGTATGGAACCATTGTGGTCAGAAAATGCTTTTATGAAGTATTCTTGTGATCTGTCACTGATGTGGATGCCCCAGAGATTAAAGAATACCTTTTATATAATTTAGTGTGGATGGTAACAAAGGAAAAAATGATTCACATTTAGGACATTTCTCACCCCTATTTTCTGTCCATAGAATTTTCCCTTTGTATTTGAAGAGTCCTATACAATCAGTTTATATGTAGGAGATGTCAAACTAAATGAGATTCATATTCCATTTCTATTTTACAAACTATGACAAGCTTATCAGTCCAAACACTGATAATATTATGGTGGGACCATCATTTTGGAAAACATATATCTGCCTATGGTGAAAACAACAGGAGAATTTCAGGAAACTACTATCACATGTTTTCATTCTTGCCAAATTTACTGATGTAAGCTTGAAAGTGCGTTAGGTATTCATATCAAAATAACCTCATTTTCTAATTATCTAATTCTAATTGTCTGGTAACTAACCAGACTAGCATTTAATCTAGCAAGAATATATAAATTTATGTATAATCAATAAACTTATCAATGTTAAATATTTGTCTTATTTAACTTACATACACATTTAAAGTTAAATATGTAAGAAAAGTTACTTTTTTAATATCACATTTAATGAAGTACTTTTATATCACATGTATCTTCATCATCACTGTCTATTACCATTAGAAGCAAATATTGCATCTTCTGACTTTTAAGTTCAACTTATTTCCATCTAAAACATTTAGGATACAATGTTTTTTAGTCAGTGGGAATTTTATGCTAAGTCACATGATAGTATTTGCAAAGCATGAGGAACATTTATATCTTGTTGTCTTGAAAAAAAAAAAATATATATATATGTTCATGAATATTGTATGTAAATTACACACACTGTATATGTGTGTATGTGCTTTTTCAACCAGAATCTCTGCTTCTTCTACATTTCTAAACTGACCTATAAAAGGTTTCTTTATAAGGAAACTTTGAACATTTAAATGTGAATTAATTCTTCTATGAATAGCTATTAAATCTGTTAAGTCTCTTTTCTTTTTAAAATTCTATTACTTCTATGAAATTCAAAACTAGAATTAATTGAAGTCTTTTTAGGCTGTTGTGTCTTACTGAAACAAAACATCACTGTTCTGAATACAACAATTGAGAGAGTGTCTTGATATGTGAGTGTTTTAATGATATAAAAAGGTAACTGCTTTCTATACAGAATAATTTTAGTAAAAGTTCTGTTCATATTTGAGTGTTTTAAAAACATTTTCCCACATATAGCAGTCTTTGACCTTATTTTCTTGCATTCATTGTGAATGAAGTATTCACAATAAATGCTACTATAAAATTCTAGCATTAAACTAAACATAAGAATTCATGTAACTTTTGTTTTAAACATGAATTCTACAGACAGTTTTGCTTTCACTACAAATATGTGTCTGTGTGCATATATATGAGCGCTTATACATACACATATACATATATTTATATATAAATGGGGAAAAGCAGTGGAAATTGCTTTGAATAAATTTTTGAACAGTATTCAGCACATCAATGAAATAGTCCATAGTAGACTAGATAAAATAAATATAATGATATAGCTGATTATATACATCTTATAAAAATCTAATTCCATTTCTTTATTGTAAGGATTCATTTAAGAGTATTATGGCATTTTTGCCTGTTTTATTTTTTATTTATTATTATGAATAACTTGACCATCCTCATCCTACTCTTTCCAAAAATAAACATATGGTTACATATAGAGAATATAAGAGCCATATAGATTAAATTCTTATACCTTTGGATCCTAAAGTAAAACAGATTTCCACAGTATCATAGACAGCAAAGCTGTTCTATGCCTTTTAAAATTTCCTCTTGTTTTCCTGCTATCTCTGATCTAGATAAAGAAAAACTGATAATGATGTCATTACAAGAAAAACCTACTGGATAATGTTTTTTAATTAATTATTCCTCACTCTTTTTGATGCACTTAGTAAAAAAATGACAAAATGTAATCAAAAGAATATTAAAAAGAGATTGTCACTCTCCTTTTCTCTAAAATATAAAACAATTGCTAGTGTATGTTCTGCAGTGATTTACTGTTTACAGAGTGAATGGACACACCAAAAGACAGCTACCTGATTGGTAGCAGTGATAAATATTCATAAATATGGTTAATACGAAAACATTTTCTTCTCTATACTTATTCCACTTTACTTATTTCTACTTGCTGGAGTGGTAGACATATTAAAATATTAATTTTCCGCTTTACTGGAATGATTTCAGAGTCAAGTGCCATTAAAATTCTGAATGTAAATATGAAAAAAAAGAGGATATGGCTCACACTAATCTTCTTCATTGGTTTTTAAAACTATTTATTTGCTTTTTTTGAAGAAAGCTACAATTTCAAAAATTTTAATTGCTTTGGGAAATGCAAGCAGAGGCCAGAAAAGGTGTCAGAGTCTTGTGAAATATTGTCTGTCACTCAGAAAGCATTGGATAGTCTCCTACTATAAGCTTGTAAAACAAAGGGCAGCTTTGGGGAGGCAGGTCAATGTGTGATGGTCAGGGCCACATTTCACTGCCATGAAGAGCATTTCCTCTGTACTCTTTCCTTTTTAAGTTACTACATATTTCAATTAGAGGGACAGGCTGAAAAGTGCCATGCAGGGCAACTCTGTGTGTGTGTGAAGCAATTGTTCACTGTTAGCAGGCTTGGGGCACCAAGGAAAGTCGGGTTAAAAGCTATGAAGAAGAGGCTTGCCACTGTTACTGATCAAAGAGGGGATTAAGATTACAAATTTTAACTTGATGTGAAAGATATAATATCTATGGATTTTTCCTTTAACTCTTAGAATTTTTCTCTTCAATGCTAAATCAAACTTAATTATAAACCAGGTGGAATAACTATAAGAAGCTATTTTAATAAATGGTATTTTAAAAACCTGTACCCTTTCCCAATCTTCATGCAATTAATAGTTCTAAAATCCATCCTTTCAGTGATAGTAATAACAATGTCAGAATATTTAGCTCTTGACTACAGTGTTGGTGAGGCTTCTGTTTTAGGGGAATCTGCCATGTTCTGAACTATGTCTGACTCTAAGGAAAACCTTAACAGAGCGTGATACAGGAGTTCCACCCAATACCATAACAGCTCCAGCTCCATTCCCTCTGCACATCACAACACAAACACATATTCCTTTGATAACAAACAGCGAAAATTTTCTGAGCCTTGCACTCTTTTAAGAATTTCACATTATTATTCTTTTAATACTTTAACCACCTTCTGAGTTAGATAGGATTCTCATGATCTCCATTTCACAGAGAGTATCTCTAGGTTATGTGGTGCACAAACATCAGGAGGAATCCAAGCTCAAGCAGCCAGCCTCCAGCTCTCCTGTTGGTACACTACCTCACCCAGCAAGCGTGGAGCAAAGAAGTTTCTTCCTATGTCGTCTTCATAATATACATGTCTCCAGTGCTTTTCTGTTTTTTAGAATATTATGATATCTACATGTCAACTCTGTCATTTTAAAGGATTAAAAATCACTGAATGCAAGATAGGTTTGGATTAATTGGGAAAACAAAAGCAACAAAGGAACTTCATTGTGATAATATGAGATAGTCAAAATCATTACTGTTTTAGAGGTGATGGCAGTTTCTTAGTCTGAACATAGGAGAGGATGATCTAATTTTAAAAATGTATGTATGTATTCATTCATTCATTTGCTTCTTCAGGGATGTGGCTAATACACTAAAGTGTGAATGTTAGAGTTCCTTATGATTAATATTAGTGTCTATAGCATCACATTTACACAACTAATAACTTGTCAGTTCTCTTACATATTATAATAATGATTAAAACTTATGTTCTTTGCTATAGGTTACAATATAACCAATGTTTATAGTAAACTCTTATGCTATATAAATTAGCTTTAAATAAATTTCAGAAATATTTTACAGGGAACTAAAAAGTTATCTACTGCATATCACAAAGTGTTGATTTCAGCCACCAAAATTAGTTAAAACATAACTCACTCTGACAGCAGTGATCTAGCTCTAATTAGTTCAATATATTTCATCCTAGTTCTAATTAAATCACTATAGATTTTACCAGTGTTGGAATTACAGATGAGGCTACTTTCATATTACAGCCACCAATACTTCAAAGTATACAAAGCTACTTATACTCCTTGAACATTTTTATACTAATTCATGTCTTCTTAGGTAATCTTCCTTACCCAAGAATGCTTCTGGTTCAGCAAGTTACTACCTAGCTTTTAAAACTTAATCCAAGTCTGAATTCACAATGATCTCCCAAACCTGTGGTGAGCCGTTCTAATTAGACCGTGGCCGCCATTAGAAGATGGCGCCGGCTTCCACTGTGGCCTGTGATAAACAACTCCTAATATGGAGAATTGGCACGCAATCCCTTACCACCCTATGAGAAAGGTCCACGTGGCAGCTTAAGATTGGTATGCTGGAGGCTTTATTAGGCTGTGCTTGGGCGCTCGGTGACGGGTCACTAGAAGATGATACATGAATCAAGGCCTGAATAAACTGCTGAAGGAAGAATCCTGTGTCGTGTTTTCCCTTGCCGGCGAGGGGTCGCGGCACGACCCTACTGTTTGAATTATGTAACCCGCTATTATGATATCAGTGCAACTTTATTAATTAGCCCTATCATTTATCAGATTGTTTATTCAGTTATACTTCTTGACCACAAGAGTGTGTGCTTTAGGAAAGCAGGAGCCGTATCTTACTTGACTTTTATATAGCACATTCATACTATAAACTAAAGAATAAATGTTTTTAACATTAGAAAAATAGTAAATGTTTCTTCTTAATTTGTATAATAAAGGGATTTGTGAAGAATTATGAAGTATCCGAGCTTCCAACTCCCTCCTATACGTGTCTTGTATAATCTGTGGCCTCTAAGTATGGGTAGAACCTGTGAATATGATGGGCTAGATATTCCCATTGCCATATTACACATACATGACTTCATTGAGTCAGACAGAATGGAATAGAAAGACAATCACTCTAGCTGATGTGAAAGAGTTAAATAACTATGCTGCAAACTGCCTGTGGGAGCCATGCAGCAAGAAAATGTGGATGGCCACAAAGAACTGAGAACGATCATTGGCAAACTGCAAGGGGTAATGCAGCTGCACAGAGGTGGATCAGATCAAGATAAATTTAATGAACTTGGAAGAAGACCATAGCCTGCAATGAGAATCAAAGTCCTCATTGACATCTTGATTTCAGTCTGTTGAGAACTAGCATAGGACCCAGGTAACCTGTACTAGACTCCTTATCCATAAAAACTGTGAAACAAGAAATAGATATTGTTTAAACACTTGAGGTTTGTAGGGATTATTTTACAACAGTAGAAATCAAATCAATTTGTCCCCATTAAAGATGGGAAAAATAATATATTTCAAGCTTTCATGGATAATTTAACTATGTTACTTCTCATTTAATTTGTGTATATCCCACCTATGAATTTTACCAGTTTACTGGAACCATTTTTTGCTCATGTATGTTTCCAGTTTGTATTAAATGCTTTAAAGAAAAAAATAGCTACTTTATAAAAAATATTTGGTAATGCATGTTTGTTTATATGTTAATTTGTTCAATTTTGCTTTTAGTTTCAACAATTAGTGCACTTTAATTAGCTCCAAACACCTCTTGGTCAAAGGCATTTCCCATTAACAATGGTATATTAATGTTATATTTTAAAGTGTACTACTTAGAAATTGATGTAGTATTCTCTCTCCCCAAGTTTAGAGTTGAAATACCAACTATGGAAATACAGTACATTGAATTGGATGCAAGGAATGCATTCATCATACAATTAGCTTATATTATAGTGAATTCATGAATTTTTTTCTGGGTATTTAAGAAAAAAATTGTTAGGATTTCTTTCTTTCTGATTTATTTATTTATTATAGTAAATCTGAAGAAAGTGGCTTAAGTGAATACTCTGATGCTGCATTAGCTTTAGGAGTTTTCATTTTAGTACTATAAGAACATAGCAAACAAGATGCTAATATTTTATTAACACATGTTAAGAATACAGTAAATAGAACTAAGGGCTTAAGTGCTTAGTAATATTTATAGTATTTTATGTTCTTTATCTCTGTGGTCTAATGAAAAAATTCTACAGAGAAATATTTTGCTGGCCTGAAATTCAGGAAGCATTTAGGAATCAACATAGCACAGTGTTTATGTATGCCATTGGTGTAATAAATACTTGCATTAAATATCAATTCTACCAATCAAGATTGTGTGATTGGGTTAGATATTTCAGATCTTAAGCACTGTTTCCTTGAAAAACAGGTATAATTAATATCTGATTAAAAGAGGTCTGAAAGTAAATTTCTTATTAGGGTAATTGCTCTACAAATTGCATCTATTTACTTTTTTATATTAACACTTAATGTTTCATATTCTAACCATTAGTCTTTCACATTCCAAATGTGTAAGAAAATTATAATGCAACCTGTAATATTTTGTTCCTCTCTAACTTTTGATTGCATGTTCTGTTTGAAGAAAATTTGGAATTTGGAAATATTATAAGTTGAATTTTCTCAGAATGGCAATTAATTCATCATTTCATATATAAGAAAAATATAAATATATCTAAATGTATGCTACATAAAAATAGGATACAGTGACTAAAATTAAATTGTATATTTTGAGTATAAAGCAAAATTGAGCAAAAACACTTAGAATAATTAGTACATAAATCCAATTAGAGTGACTCTCATAAAATATTTGTCTTTTGCTGACCAAAAGTAATCTATCTTATAACTTAACGGAGTATATGTTCATGTATATGCAAAAGAAGGAAAAGATCCATGAAATAATATTCAATCCTTTAGCAAATTAAAGGTAGTTAGAATTTTTTATTTTATTATTACAATCATTGTGCGGTGATTTGTGCAGTATTATGGAGTATAGTGTGATAATTCAACAGATGTATATGATGCAAAATGATCATATCAGGGTAAGTAACGTTTATATCTGTTTAAACATTTATCTTTTTTAGTTTGTGATGTTCACAGAATTTTAGACAGTTCTTTTGGATTTGCATTTCTGGAGAATTTCTTCTTGAATCTTGGTTGGCTCTCTGCTCTGTCATAAAGAATATGGTGGAAGTGATACTGTGCAAAATATCTAGTTCAGGCCTCATGAAGACTAGCATCTTACACTTTTTACTGGTTTTTTTTTCTCACTTTTAATTGACTTACAACTTTCAATTCCTGAATAAATGCTTACACCTACTGTGAGTAAGCATATATTTAATGCTCTGGTGGGTTACCCTATTTGACTTCTTCACAATGGATGAGAAGAGTAGAAGTACTTTGAAGTCCTTGGGTATAGACATGAAATAAGATTACATGTCATTTTCTTAAAGATTGACTGAATATCTGTGGGTTAGGGGACAGAAGGATAATTCTGCTTTCCTTGGGAGGACAAGCTCCTGTTATTTCTGTGCATCAGGAGGGCAATGTATAAGCACTCCCATTATTACTCTCTTTATTTCAGGAGTTTTAGTAATAACAGGGCAGGGAAATCATTCATCCTTCCTCTTTAGCTTGCTCAGTCTTCCATATATATTAGGTTTTTGGTCTTATAAAAATCATATTTTAGGGTTATGAGCACAGACTTTATAGCATTAGACACATCATATTGCAATTTTACACCACCCCCCTCACTTGATTATTTCCTGATTGACCCTTAACTTTACTTCTGTCTGTGACACTCAAGTTTTTAACCTGTAAAATCAAGCTAATAATGATCATCACAATCATTTTTTTTTTCAGTAAATGAAATAGCATTTATAAAGCTTTTCTCATACAGCATACAGATAATGCATACTAAAAGCAAACTATCATTATCTTTATTATTTCCTGTACAGTTGAGATCCAGTTCTGTATTCTTAATCCCTAACCTGAGCAAGGTACTACAAATACTATTAATAACCTATTACACTGTAAATGATCAAAATTTCTTATAACTTAGATATATTAAGCATCATAATAAATCTGTGAAGTAGTTTAACTAGAATACATTTTTAGATGAGGAGATAGAGGTTCAGAAAAATCACATGGCTGAACAGGTAAAGCAAGCCCTTTGACCAAAACATGCGGCTTTAAAACCATTATTCTTCTACACCACACTGCCCTTCTTCTATCTCCGTCCAATATGCAGCTCAAAACTAAGTGGAGTTAGGACTTTGGAAAATAATTTGTACAACTCAGAACTATATACATGGGGCTTTTATTACCATTCTTTTCTTTACCTATTTTGCCACTTAAGAAAATATTCATAGACATATAGTTATATTTTAACAACTGGTAAGTGTATTTATTCACATAATGAAGAACCAAGGTATTGATTACATCTTTATGTAGTAAAGAAATTTTGTTGAACTAATATTTACACAATTGTTTTACATTGTATTCAAAGATTATCTCATCTATCATTTTATTTACATTTCAAATCCATCTTGAAAATAAGGGATGAGAAATACAAGGTAAAACAAAATAGAGATGAGTGGAAGATGGCGGCGAGGGGAGTGCACTGCCCCCCTGTGTGCCACGTCACTGTGGGGGAGTATGACGAGTCAGGACGGCTAAAGGCTATCTTGTTAGGAATTTCCAGCAATAGTGGGGTGCTCCGGAACCTGGAGGAAGGATTTCCATAGCATGAGGATTGGCTACGGGGACTCAAACGCGAGAGATTTGTCGCACGGAAGGTAACACTGCTTATTCAGCAAATCGCCCCGCGGCTAGAGTCTGCAGCTCGCGCTGGGAAACAAGGAGGAGATAGTGGCGCAGGGATACAGCGCAGCAGTTTCTGCCAGCCGTGCAAGCACCATACTCAGTGCTAAATTCTGGGTTCGAGACGGGGGAAGGAAGCGGTCCATTTCGGTTCTCCACACCAGTCAGACCACAGAGGAGGCCAGCGGCCACCATCTTGGAGAGCTGACGTCACCATCCCTGTTTTTGACTGACCGCAGCTCATTCAGCCATAGAACAGGTAATTTCAGGCTGCCATTCGCCTGCGGCTTGCAGACAGATTACTCAGGCTCAGTGCCTGAGTGCTTCTTGGAGCCTGCTCTTATCAGAGCATACACCGAGCTCAGAGCATCCGAGGTCTGGCTCCCGGAACTGCCCTGGCCCAGGGCTAAGGAGCCCGCGGAAACTTCTTCTTGGAGCCTACTCTTATCAGAGCATACACCAAGCACGGAGCGGCCGAGTTCC
>NW_026000068.1:20331843-20367388 GCF_001458135.2 Marmota marmota marmota
ACAGGAGGAGGAGGAGGAGGAGAGGGGGAGGGGGAGGGGGAGGAAAGTGGGGGAGACAAAGAAGAAGAGAAAGAAGGAAGGAAGGAAGGAGAAAGAAATAAAGAAATAGATCCATCTTGGATGTAGCTTATTGATGGGGAGCACATTTGTATACAATTCCTTATAAAGAAAGAAAAGAAAATGCCATTTATTAGTTTACTAGTAGCTGTTTGAGTAAAATTAATTGAATATGTTACTTTAGCTCAAATAGCTATCGATGGCTATAGAAAAAAATCCAAAATCTCAAGGATTTAGCCCTATAATTTTTTCTTTCTTTATTTATTTATGTTTTTTTTTCTTCCCCATAAGAATAATGCAAGTATTCTCAGAATCGCTCTAAACCCTGATTCTGGGATCCAGGATCCAGGATCCAGGCTTATTCCAACTAATGAGATTCCTGTAGACCATTCAGTGCATCTTTAAGACTTGCCCTATTCAAAGCAGCCAGGGGAAAATGGAGAATATGTATGTTCATTGGTTGGTTGGTTTGAGAGCCAGATCTTAAGGTGGCATGTATCATCTTCTCAGTGCACTCATTGGAACTCATATGTTCATAATAACCACAAGAGATGCTGGAGCATCTGTTCAACCTCTATGTCCAGAAGAAGTCACTTGCATTGTCAGGCACATAATCCTAAAGATTACATGGACAACAAATAAATGTAATTCCCCAAGAACATGCTAAAACATATGTTATATTCTTGAATATCTAAATAGAGATAGCAAAATCATGCTTAACTGAAAATTCAAAGATAAAAAAATTAGCCTGTAATATAAATAAGATGATACAAATTGCATTTCTATGAAATATTTTCTTTGTTCTAAAGCTTTGTAGGGCTGTCAAACAATTTCTAAACTATGAAGTAGATTCTGTAAAATTTGGTAGACTTACTTATTATTCTGAGACAATGTGTGTATGAGCAATAGTTAGAAGAATATTTTTTTTCAGAAAGACAATCTTGGGCCACATCCAACTCAAGCTACTTTCTAAGGGTAGAGCCCTAGTATGTACATATGGAAATTTATTTGAAATGATAATAAGGGATAAATCTCAACCAAATCCTAATCTCTCCATTCTCCCAATCTTCTTTGTTTTCTGTATCTTCTTTGTTTTTCCAGGAAACATAAACACAAATGGATATTTAACTAGTCCCACTACAGCCCCCACACCAAAAAAAATATCAACCAATTTGACTACTAACCACAAATCTTTTACTATTCTGTTACTCCAGGAAATACAAAAAATAAATTGTTAGATTTGTCTTTGATGCTTGCAATCTCTTTGGGAAAATATTTCTTAGACCATAAAAGAAAAAAAAAAAAAAACAGTGCCCAGACAAAGTGAGTAGACAGAAATATCAATCTCATGTGTTACACTTCCCAGTGTTCCTTGCAGTCAGGTTGGAGTTCAATGATAAGTGCTGCCAAAAGAAAGGGAACTGAAGGAATCCAATGCAGTCAGGAGTCACTGTGCCTCTTCTACCTCTCTCTTCTCTACAAGAGGAGATTTAGGGCCAAAGGTTTTGTCCCCAGAGGAGTTGGGAAATGATGCTGAACTCCATGAGATTGCAATTTTTGCACATTCATTTTATATATGTTTGTCTTCCTGAGTGACAATATTAATAATGTTGCCCAAATAAAATCTCATATAATCATGTGCTAAACCCATGGGACAAAAACAAGTAACGTATTTTTAAAACTCAGATTAATTCATGAAACAAATCTAAATTGAGTACATTTAATTAATGTGCCAGAATTTTCCGGGAACTGAGAGTACCAAATAAATGCTCTGGAATTTCCACTGTCAAAAACAATAGAAACATTAAAAATGAGTTGAAATGTAATGTTAAAAGATATTTTGTAGAAGTGCATTCAGCACAGAAATGTATCCTAAGTAGGGAGTATTCATTTCAGCCTGGGAATGGGTAAATAGTCCTACAGTATATGAAAATTTTTGTTTTTTCCTGAAATTTTTCACCAAACTATTGATAGCTTGATTCACTTTGTACGTGATTAGATGGATGAAGTCAGAAAAGTCATTTTCTAATAGAAGTACAATTCCTACATGGAGACCTTTAGATTTTGAGCACAGGCAGAATAACCACATTGATGACATTCTTACTTAGCGTGGAATCTCCTGTTAATGAAGTTGCTATTTCTAATAGTACAATATGCATTTGTAAAGGATAAAAGTAGAACATTTTGTAAAAATGGAAAAAAAAAGACTGCTAATTTAAGTGTGCTGGAGGGTGGATCCAATTTTCATTATGAATAGAATACTGCTTCAATAATTATTTTACTATTTAAGAACAAGAATAATTAGTGTGGTAATATCTCAGACTTATAGTACTCATGGTGCAAAGGTAAAAACATTATAGTCTTAAGTAATTTATAGATTTTTAATCAGAATTTTTTATGTAGACCTGAATGTATATTATTTGACACTTTTCAAAACTTAAATGTATACAGTTCATAATAATTAGATACATGTTTATTTTTTCAAGGGAAACAGTAATTTATGCCAAACATTTATTACTTCAACATCTGAAACTGTCTATCAAGTAAAAAGAAACTCTGAAATGATTATAAGATTTCTAAGTCATCTTAGCACTAATTAATTTCATAGAAGAAGCTTTTTCAGTTATTCTATAATTTAGCATGTAATATTATAAAGATTAACTTCCTGAATAATTTATTATTTTTATAAATATGATTTCTATTAGCATCTATGTATAAGGAAATGACTACAATTTCATTGAAAATTTTACCTGTGTGGAAATACTTTATATTTTTTAAAATGAAAATTTTTTCACATATCAAATTATTCTGTTTAAATTTACCCAATATTGATAATCAGCTTTGTTTCTTTCTCATCATGGTGAACATTGAATATATTTCTAGTAATGGAAAAAGTTGTTTACTTGTTTCAAAAGTGTGGGTGATAATTGGACCATCCAAATTGGGTAGGTCCATGATTATATCATATTCATAAATCCAATGGAAAAGGCAAACCAGATTTTAGCTTAGGAGTTTCTAAATTTCAAGGATTTTAAAATCAGTTAAATAAATACCAAATATATAATGTTATAAACTGTCAAAATCTCTCTCACACACACTCCTATGTGTGGAAATATTTTCATTATTGCTCTATCTGAATTATCTTTGAAATATTTTCTATAAAATAAGACATGGTGCACAATCTTTTTGGTATGTTTTTGTATTCAATTTACCAGAATTTTATTGAGAATTTTTGCATCTATGTTCATTAGAGATATTGGTCTGAGGTTTTCTTTCTTTGATATGTCTTTGCCTGATTGGGGGATCAGGATGGTATTGGCCTATAGAATGAGTTTGGAAGTGCTGCCCCTTTTTCTATTTCCTGAAATGAATTGAAGAGTGTTGGTATTAGTTCTTCTTTAAAGGTCTTGTAGAACTTGGCTGTGTATCCATCCGGTCCTGGGCTTTTCTTGGTTGGTAAGCTTCTGATGATGTCTTCTATTTCATCACTTGACATTGGTCTGTTTAAATTGTGTATATATTCCTGATTCAATCTGGGCAAATCCTATGACTTAAGAAATTTGTCGATAGCTTCAATGTCTTCTATTTTATTGGAGTATAAGATTTCAAAATAATTTCTAATTATCCTCTGTATTTCTATAGTGTGTGTTGTGATATTACCTTTTTCATGACGTGAGCTGGTAATTTTTGTTTTCTCTCTCCTTCTCTTTGGGGGATTTATCCCAGGGATGCAAGGTTGGTTCAACATGCGGATATCAATAAATGTAATTCATCACTTCAATAGACTTAGAGATAAAAATCATATGATTATCTCAATAGATGCAGAAAAAGCCATTTGACAAAATACAGTACTGCTTTATATTCAAAACACTAGAAAAACTAGGGATAACAGGAACATATCTCAACATCGTAAAGGCTAGCTATGCTAAGTCTCAGGCCAACATCATTCTAAATGGAGAAAAATTGAAGGCATTCCCTCTAAAACTTGGAACAAGACAGGGATGCACTCTTTCACCACTTCTAATCAACATAGTTCTTGAAACACTGGCCAGAGCAATTAGATGAAAGAAATTAAAGGGATATGTATAGGAAAAGAAGAACTTAAATTAGCACTATTTACTGATGATATGATTCTATACCTAGAAGACCCAAAGAACTCCACCAGAAAACTTCTAGAACTAGTAAATGAATTCAGCAAAGTAGCAGGATATAAAATCAATACCCATAAATCAAAGGCATTTCTGTATATCAATGACAAAGCCTCTGAGGAGGAAATGAGGAAAACTACTCCATTCACAATAACCTTAAAAAAATAAATAAATAATAAGATGCTTGGGAATCAAAGTAGCAAAAGAGGTGAAAGATCTGTACAATGAAAACTACAGAACCCTAAAGAGAGAAATCAAAGAAGACCTTAGAAGTTGGTAAGATCTACCTTGCTCTTGGATAGGCAGAATTAATATTATCAGAATGACCATACTACCAAAAGCACTATACAGATTTAATGCAATTCTGATAAAAATCCCAATGGCATTTCTCATAGAATAGGAAAAGCAATCATAAAATTCATCTGGAAAAATAAGAGACCCAGAATAGCTAAAGCAATCCTTAGCAGGAAGAGTGAAGCAGGTGGCATCGC
Source organism: Marmota marmota marmota (assembly GCF_001458135.2). Taxonomy (NCBI): domain Eukaryota; kingdom Metazoa; phylum Chordata; class Mammalia; order Rodentia; family Sciuridae; genus Marmota; species Marmota marmota. The sequence goes on from NW_026000068.1 coordinate 20,336,540, forward strand.
TATACCAGAACTTATACTATACTACAGAGCAATAGTAACAAAAATAGCATGGTATTGGCACCAAAACAGACTGGTAGATCAATGGTAAAGAATAGAGGACACAGAGACTAACCCACAAAATTACAATTATCATATATTAGACAAAGTGTCAAAAACACTCACTGGAGAAAAGATAGCATCTTCAACAAATGGTGCTCGGAAAACTGGAAATCCATATGTAACAAAATAAAATTAAATCCCTGTCTTTCAATATGCATAAAACATAACTCAAAGTGGATCAAGGACCTAGGAATTAAACCAGAGAATCCGCGTCTAACAGAAGAAACAGTAGGCCCTAATTTTCATCATGTGGGATTACACCCCAACTTCCTTAAAATGACTCCTATAGCGCAAAAATTAAAACCAAGAATCAATAAATGGGATGGAATCAAACTAAAAAGTTTTTTCTCAGCAAAGGAAACAATCTGTGAGGTGAACAGAGAGCCTACATCCTGGGAGCAAATTTTTATCCCTCATATATCCGATAGAGCACTAATTTCTAGGATATATAAAGAACTCAAAAAGCTAAGCACCAAAAAAACAAATAACCCAATCAACAAATGGGCCAAGGATCTGAACAGACACTTCTCAGAAGAGGATATACAATCAATCAAAAAATAGCAATTAGAGAAATGCAAATCAAAACCTCTCTAAGATATTATCTCACTCCAGTCAGAATGGCAGCTATTATGAAGACAAACAACAATAAGTGTTGGCGAGGATGTGAGGACAAACAACAATAAGTGTTGGCGAGGATGTGAGGAAAAAGGTAAGCTCATACATTGCTGGTGGGACTGCAAATTGGTGCAGCCAATATGGAAAGCAGTATGGAAATTCCTTGGAAGTCTTGGAATGCAACCACCATTTGACCCAGCTATCCCTTTCCTTGAACTATACCCAAAGGATTTAAAAACAGCATACTACAGGGACCCAGCCACATCAATGTTTATGGCAGCACAATTCACAATAGCTAAACTGTGGAGCCAACCTAGATGCCCTTCAGTGGATGAATGGATAAAAAATGTGATATATATACACAATGGAATTTTACTGAGCAATAAAAGAGAATAAAATCATGGCATTTTCAGGTAAATGGATGGCATTGGAGTAGATAATGCTAAGTGAGGTTAGCCAAACCCAACAAAAAAAAAAAGCCAAATGTTTTCTCTGATATAAGGAGGCTGACTCAAGGTGGTATAGGGAGGGGGAGCATCGGAGGATTAGATGAATTCTAGATTGGGCAGAGGTGTGGGAGGAAAAGGGACAGGGCAGGGAATTGGCAAGAATGGTGGAATGTGATCGACATCATTATCCAAAGTACATGTATGAAGACAAAATATTTTATGCACAGAGATATGAAAAATTGTGGTATATATGTGTAATAAGAATTGTAATGCATTCCGCTGTTATTTATTTGCTTATTTATTTAAATAAATAAATAAGGCATAAAAAGGAGCTTATCAATCGCACAAAATAGTAGATATTTTAGCTTATCAGTTTTTGATATCTGACTTTTTAAAAAAAATCACATAATCAATTCCAAATGATTTCTTCTTCAACAAAGATTTGCCAGTCATGTTCTGTAAGGCAGATGCAGTTGGGAATTACAGCAAGAAATAGTGATTGCTCCAAAGAGTTGATGGCATAACTGGAAGTAAAAATGTTTTAGCTTATAGAATATGATTACAGTATTCAGCAATTTAAAAAAAGCCAAAGATAATGCTCCATAAAATGCAACCTCTTGTCTGGCTGACCTCACCTCCTTCTGCTTTTACCTTCTCCCTTCCTCTTCTCTAGCCCCACTCTCCTCTTATTTGTCTCACCTTAAGACCTCTTTGGAGCAGTTATTTCTGCCTGTAATGGTCTGGTCTTTTTTTTTTTTCCCAGATATTCTGGGACATAGTCCAGTAGCTCCCATAAATCTTTATTCAAATTGCAGTTTCTCAAAGAGAGCTATGCTTTCTACTTGGCATTTATCAAATCTACATCTTTTTCACCTTTTCTACTCATTTTCTTTTTCCATAATAATGGATACCAACAAATAAACGCAGTATTCCACTTACTTATATTTTCAGTCTAATTTTGCCATCCCACAAGGAAGAATATTTCTTGTATTGTTGATGGATATTTCTCAAGGGCCTACAAGAATACTTGGCACATAATTGTTTTTTGAAAAAAACTAAAATCTATCTTGGAATAAGATCATAGTTTTTTCTAAGATGTACTTTCAGCAAAACAGCAGACCAAGTTAACCTGAATGTTCTTCAACTACATACTGAAGACAAAAGTATATAAGAAAAATTACACATACCAGAATTCATGAAAAAGAATAAGAATCCTTCAGCTGAAATTTTCCTGTCCTTGAACTGCAACTCAACAAAGAGGGAAAATATTGAATCATTTCTCTTCTTAGCATGAAAATCATAAAGCTGAATTTATTTACTCATTTTTTCAATAGATACCTATTGGGACTCCTATATGTCAAACACTGTATCAAGAATTAGCTATGCAAATATTTTTTTAAAAAATAACACAGTGTATAATTCCATAGAATCTATGTCAATGGGGAAGGTAGACTTTTAAGTAAATCACCACATAATTAAATTAAAAAAAGATAAATTGTCTTTAAAAAGAAGACCATGTCAGTTTATCAATGACTGACACAGGCCTTCAATATGCTTTGAAAATAAATACTGTATCCCTAATCCTCAAGCCTTATCCATGTAAATTGACCAGGGCCTAGAAAGACAAGGTGGCTTTTCTGGAAGCCATGTGGTAAGCATCATGAGGTATTTGAGTTCACTGTTGCCTGAATCTATACCTCCATTGTAAACAACATGCTATAGGAAAACACACAAAGAGTTTTTGTTCGGGAACTCCATAGGTATAGTCTCATAATGATTAGAGAATTGGTATTCAACACACAGTCCCCTGGATCTTTTCAAGATGTGTGCCATGTCCAGTATGATTTTTGCATGTGCGTGAAAGCACGTGTGTGTGATACATGGTATGTATGTAGAACAGATATAATCAGAGCCACAAATAAGAGGCTCAAGTGCCTCTACTTCTACTTAAATAAGAGCAGACACCTGTTAGCTGCCCCAAGACAGTAGCACAATTCTGAGAAAATCGCCGTTTTCTGACTTACCAGCCTTGTTTCATTAACCATTAATAATAAAAGAAATTTTACTCCAATCTTTCTACCTAGTTGTATAGCAAGAGGTAATAGCAACTAGAGTCCCATCTTTAATAAAATGTGCTGGGAATAATATTCCACAAATCACCTGAAAACAATGATTTTCAATAATTTACTATAAAGATTAATGAACTTTAGAAAAAAAATAGGTATCATTACTTAGATTGATTTTCTACATTACATAAAAGAAAATATTTTTTGGAAATAAATTAGAGTGGAAAAATCACGAGACAAATTGAAATTGTCTTTCATTTGTTATAATGAAAAAACGAACTGCTTTTGATCCTTCAAATGAATTGATCTTCTGAAGCTTAATACCCTTCACTCTGAATCCATTCAAATTTACATTATAGAATATAAAGAAGAGGACCTGTACTTTGAAGTTAGAGAAAGCTGAATTCAAATCAGAGATCTGCCACTTACCAGCAGTGTGATGACATTTTACAATTGTTATGGAATGATTTGTTTCCAAATTTCATAATTAATAAGCTGAGTTCCTCACCTATGTTAATCTATTTCTCATTATAATTACAAAATATATGAGGCAGGGTAGTTTATAAAGAAGTTTATTTTGGCTTACAGTTCTGGAGTTCTAAGATCAAGGAACTGGACCTGGTAATGTAGTACTTGCTGATAGAGTCCCAAGATGGTGTAGGATGTCACAAAGGAAGAACAGGAAGTGCACACATTGTAGTCTTTCTTCCTATCCTTATAAAGCCAGAAGTATTCAATAATAGGGGTTGAACTCTGATAATCTTATTTGACACTACTCATTCTCAAAGGCCCCATAGTTATATGAAGTTTCTACCCTCTTAATGTCTTACAATGGGGATAAAATTTCAGCACATGAAGCTTAGGGGACACACTAAAGTTATATCCAAACCAAAGCATTTTTATGCTGGTCCCCAAGATGTATGCCTTTCTCATAATGCAAAATAAAATACACCCATTCTCCAAAATTTCAGAGTCATAACTTATTCTAGCATTAATTCCAAAGTTCAACCCTAAACTCTCCTCTGAGACGCCAAGCAAACTTCTCGCTATTGTAAGTCTACAAAATGTAAACAAGTTATTTGCCTCCAATATATGGTGAAACAGGTACAGGATATACACTTATATTCCAAAAGGAAAGAATAGGCAAGTAGAAAGGTAAAAAGAAAGACACAAACACAGCAGGGCAGATATTTGTACCTGTGCACATGATGGCATAGAATGGGCCACCAAACCTTGAAAAGACCCTACTCTATGGCTTTGCTGGTCAAAGGCCACATGATTATTTTCTCAGGTTGATTGTACATGCTTCCTGCAGATTTTTCCAGGTAAGTGTTGCAAGTTACATGTAGCTATACATTTCAAGGGTCCCTGCCTCAGTTTCACTCACATAGCTTCATTACGTATCTACACATTGAGGACTCTCTGTCAGGACCTTTCTAGAGGCAGAATTTGACTTGGGCTCTCAACTTTTACTTTGATGTCTCAGTGGAAGATGCCATGATACCCTAACTCTTGCATTCTGCCTACCTGAAAACTGAGCACAGTGGGAATTCTAAGGTCTTGCCCCAACACCAGGTTTGCTTGAATCACAGTGATACCCATAGACTGCTTCTAAGATTGAAAACAAGGAGACAAATAACAATGTGGTTTTTAGCAATGAGTGAACAGAGATTACCTGGGAAACCCAGAAATCATTTCTCCCTGGAAGTTCTCTGGGCCTTTGATAGAGGCAGAAGCCTAAAAGATTTCTAAGATGTCCTAGCAACGTTATTCCATTTGACTGATGCAAAACAACTAGACCACTTTACCTGTGTCAATATCTTCAGTAAGCGGTTTCTTAGGCCCATCATCAGATGTTTTTTCTTTGCTTCTTCTCTAGTGAGGCTACAAATTTTCCAAATATTTTTGTTCTGCTTCCTTTTGTTTCCAAGTTTCACTGTAAATATGACTAACAGAAGCTGATAATAACCATGCCACAGCTGAAAGATTTGTTGGTTTGAAATTTTTTCCATCAAATAAACTAGTGTAGCCTTTTAAATTTCAGCTTCCCATTATGTATGACAGCATGCACAGTGCAGTCATGTTCTTTGCTACTTCATATCAAGGATGTACCTTTCTCCAATTTAATTGTAATCCTCATTACCATTGGAAACTACTACCCTAGTATCCTCATCTTCTGAGCCCTCACCAGTATCACTGTAATGTTCCATTTGTAGTATTTTAGGTTCTTTCAGCCTTCCATTCCAAACTCTTTCAATCTCTGTCAGTAGCTCAATTCCAAGACCAAATTCACATTGTAAATGTTCCTTATAAGTAACAACCCATGCCTGGTACCCATTTTCTACAGTTATCTGTTTTGCATTATTAATTTTAAAAAAATATCTGAAGCAGGCTACTTTATAAGGGGAACAGAATTAATTTGACTTATGGTTCTGGAGGTCCAAGGTACAAGGGTCACAGTTGGTTATAATCGTGTTGACACAATCTCATGTCAGTACAGGATGTCACATGGCAAGAAACAGGGAGCATGGGTGGTGTCTTTACCTCTTTTTTCTAAAGCCACCAGTATTCAACAATGTAGGAGCCCCCTGGATTATTTTATCTAGTCTTAATCTTAACACCAAAACTCTCAACATCATAGTCAGATTAAGTTTCCAATCAGTAACATACAATGAGAATTCAATTTCAACACATGAATCCTTGGAGGATGTACAAACCATATTCAAACCACAGCACCCCCATAGTACCATACAATGTAACTATATTTGGAGATAGGTCTTTAAAAGGGATAGTTAAATTTAAATAATGCCTTAAGGGAGAGTTCTCATCCAGTATGACTGGTTTCTTTTAGGAAGAAGAAGAGACACCAGGGATATGCACACAAAGAGAAAGTTATGGAAGGACACAGAAAAATAGTGCCCATCTGAAAGTCAAATAGAGAGGACTCAAGAACAGCCAAACCCACTGACAACTTGATAACTTGATCATGGACTTCCCGACTGTAGAACTATGATATATATGCTATATGTTTGTTTGTGTGTGTGTGTGTGTATACATGATTTATGTTTACATAATAGAACATATATTTCAATCAGAGATATTTGTTTACAGAAGTCCCAGCAAATTCATCCAGCAAGTAACTTAAATACTACATATATCATCTTTGTTATTCATAAAGTAAAATAAGAGTTCCCAATCTAAGGGTTTCATTAGAAAGAAAATATATGATATGTAAATTCCCTGTCACATGAGAAGCACATAATTAAGGAAAGCAACCAATATCATTGACATGTGCATCTTGAATCTATGTGCATAAGTATTATGCAATGCGATAGCCTACACAAAGTACAAAGTAATGTCAATTTAAGTTAGAAATCATTTAACTCTCCTTCCTTATACTCTATTTTCTGTGAATCGATTCATAACATGCCAATTTATTAATATAATAGAGAATGGCCTCAAACCACTCACAAAGGCTCTCTCTGAATTCTACCACTTCACTGACTTGTTACAGCAAACATCAAGCTTGCCATTTCAAGCCACAGTTCTGGATGTGTATCTGTGGTATGGCAAGTAAGGAACTAATTAAGTATGAAATTACCTTATATATCTAAAGCTGTGTCTGCTCACCTTTAGGCATTTTGGGAATCCACCTAATGAGATATGAGTTTTGCTCCACAGGACAATCACAAAGCTCATTAATGCTCATTAAAACATAAGTAGTATTCAATGGATTCAGCAGAATCTCACTGTATTTTAATGAGCATCAGAATTAACCAATAGAGCAAAACCTTGTCATGGAGAAATTCTTGTTAATGCAAAAGGAAAGTGCAGACCAATAAATATACTAAATATCTTAAGGGTGGCTAGAGGTAGATACATCTGTGACAAATTAAAAAAAAATATTCCCCAAAGTTCCTCTCTTAGCAATTGAAAACAAACCTGTCTAGGATGATTTGAAAACTATATGGAGTACCAGAGAGAAGAGTGATGGTAAATGACAGGTGTCAACTTGACTGTGAGAAGGAATAACTAAGGACCTGGTAAAGCATTGTTTTTGAGCATGTCTGTGAGGGTATCTCTAGAGGAGACTAGCATGCGAGTCTCAGTGGCTTCAGTGGGGAAGCTTGACCCTCAGCGTGGGCAGGATCTTGCAATTGGCTAGGCACCCAGAAAAAAAAAAAAAGGCCAATGTATTCAGCTGTTTCCAGGAGCTGAGATACACTTTTCCTCTCCTCTCCTTGAATAAAAAAAATCAGGTTTCCTGGTTTGGGGACTCCAAGATTTATACCAGTAGCCTCCAGGATTCCCAGGCCTTCAGATTCAGACTTCGATTACACCATTAGCTTATTTTTTTCTGAAGCATTTGAAATTGGATTGAGCTGTGTTGCCAACATGCCTGTGATGGACTCCAGCTTGCAAGCAGGCTATAGTTGAAATTCTCATTTGCCATAATCATGTTCATGTTTACCAATTCCATTACTAATGTGTGTGTATGTGTGAACTTTTCTTTCATGTGACTAAAATACCTGACATAAACAACTTCAAGGAGAAAAGGTTATTTTAGCTCATGGTTTTAGAGATATAGTTCATGGTCTATCACCTCCATTGCTTTGGGCCTGAGGCATGGCAGAAAATCCTAGCAGAAGGGCATGGTAGAGGATAACTGTTCAACTCTTGATAGTCAAGAAGGAGCAAGTGAAAGGAACAGGGACAAAAAACAAAAATAATTCAAGGTCATGTCCTCAGTAATCTACCTCCTCTCTCTAGGACCCACTTTCTTTTGTTTCTACCACCTCCAAATAATCCATTGAGTCTTAATAAAAAATAATCACCCCCTAAAAGCCCGACCTCTGAATATGCTGCACTGGGGACCAAACCATCAACACTTGAGCCTTTGGGGGGATATTCCAAATCAAGCCATATTACAAGGAAATGCACACATACACGTACACACACAGTCATGTATCACTTAAAAACGGGATACTGATGTATACTGAAATATGCATCCTTAGGCAATTTTGTCACCATATGACCATCATATAACATATTTATGCAAACCTAGGTGGTATAGTCTGCAGTAATCTAGGGTATATAATTGTACATGCTTTATTTTGATACAACCATCAGTGCAGCATCACCACAAATATTTGAATCATGTTATTCTACAACTCTAAGAGTTACGACATCTAAGGTGATAGGAATTTTTCACTCCATTATAATCTTATGGGACCACTGTCATATACATGGTTTGTTGTTTTCCAAAACCAGTCATGGGTGCATGACTATATGTCTTTTGTTTTTCTCTCTAGGGAGAGCCCTGACTAATAGAAGACGTTCAGTGCCATCACTAGACTATTTGTTAATAGAGAAGTTTTTAGGTGCTTTCCTCACTCTGAATTCAGAAATCTTAATTTTCTAATGCATTCTAAAAACAATATGTGATAAGTATATTGAAATAGTATGACTTTAACATTTCATATTTAATGTAACTTAAATATTACCTAAAAATGAATTATAAATATAAATCCATATACTGGTATATTATATATGTCACTTTCATTTGTTCACATCATGAATATTTGCCTACTCTATGTTGAATACTGTATAGCACTGGAGGTAAATTAATCAAAATACAACCCTAATCTCATAAATCTCAATTCCTAATGGGAGAGAGGTAATAATCAAATTAATATGTGAATTTGAAACCAGTTAATAAGAATAATTAAAAAAAAACTAGTAAGAGTATGCATAGTAAGGGGGGCAAGAACAAGAGCTCTCATAAATATGGTGGATGGGGAAGGTCACTATGAATTTGGTGTTGGAGAAGATGTCATAATGAACAAAATACTTTGTCATATGTAGGGAATGAGCTCTAGAGGCAGAGGGATCTTCAGATATGAATACCCCAAGGCAGCAACAGACCTGATAATGAGCTAGGGAAAAAACATCATCTTCAGTCAGTGATTCAGGAACACTGGATGTCCATATGCTGAAAAATGAAACTAGAACCTCATCTCTCATGTAAAAAAATCAACACAAAATGGTTAAACAACATAAAAGGAGATCAGAAAGCTATGAAACTACTAGAAGAAAACATAAGGGAAATGCTTGGAGAAATATTTACGAGGGCAACTTGAATTGAATGAAGTGAGTGATGAAGAGGCATACAAGCCCAAGATAAGGCCAGAGACACAATCAGAAACAGCAGCATAGGTCTTTCCAGCTTCTATGAGGAATCTGGATGGTAGTCACAGTGTAAACAGTTGATATTTTGAGGGGGCAAAATAATGTAATTTTCTTTCTGTGCTGAAGGACTCCTGTTTCTACACGAAGAATGGGACATCGTAGTTTGGTCAAGGGTTATAACAGAAACTGTTGAAATATGTTCAAAAGGTAAGTTAGCAGAAATGAATGATAGAGTGAATGTGATGTGCGATAGAAAAGAGAGAACTAGAAAATGGCTTGAAGGCGTTTAGTCTTGTACATTTACTGTCCATAAAAAAGGTTTGACATTTTCAAATAATGGGTTTTATTTATTTCTCCAAATTAATAGGTATGCAAATTGAAAAAAGTAAATATTACATTAAGAAAATGAATTATAAACGGGATAGTTCTTAAGGGTCACTTGAGGGTCCAATTGTATTTTCATTCAAGATGTTTTGCCACAAAGAGCCATTCTATTTCCAAGATTTTAAAAGATATACAAATCCGGGCATCTCCCACATGTACGTTTCTCACTGGTTTCTCTTCTGAGCATTAAATGTAATTCTATCTGGAGTTATCTTAGGTATCTCAAAATTGTAATGACTGAAGGTGATCTCTTTCTAATAAAGTAACAATACATTCTTCTGGGGTTTATGTTTCTCAATAAAGGTCATTTTCATTCACCAAGATATACTTCCTGATATATTTCTTCCACATTGCCAAGTTCTGTTGATTTTATTTCTAAAATATATCACAAATTTAAACATTGTTCTCTACTTCTGCCTCTCCTACCTACTCAAAGCCATCATCATCCCACCTCTTGATTACTTGTCTCTCTGCTCCACACCAGCCTCATGAAAAATTCATTCTCCTTATAGCAATCAGGAAAGTCTATTAAATTCCAATTGACATATCCTTAATGTGGAAGATCTAGTACCATATATTAATAATAAATGTTAGTGAGAAGTTCTTCACTTCTGATATATCATCCTATAAAAAAGAAAGCATTTATTAATGCAACTCCAGAATTCTTTCTATTTATTTTGGAGGCCATTATACTTAAGACTCTTAGTATATTTTGAATAATATCTGTATATGTGAAGCCAAAATCTTCCTGTGCCCCTACTGGAGAGTTATTGTGCCTACAAAATGCACAGTTATCTCCCATGCTTTATGTATGTCCTGGGAAGATAGGTCATTCCATCTGCTCTGGTTCTCTGTTTTATAAACTGGGTAAAGTTCAATATTAGCAAGATTATTTGCTTAGTCAATCTAAAGCCATATTCCAGTATGGCCTCTAGCAGTAATTGGGTGTTACTTTAGCTTCCATATTTTTTAATGAGTTCATAGCTTTATTGAAAAGAACAATTTTATGGATGTAAATTTATGGCTCAGTTATTTTACTTTATATGTTCTTTGAACTAAGGTGACTTTGCGGAGTTTCCCATACAAAGCCTTTGATATGTTCATGGATAACAACATTGATAAATAACATGAGGGAAAAGGAATGGAAATCTAGATACAGAATAAATATTCATTATATTTAGGACAGATTACTGCAATCCATTTCTAATGGAAGGTACCCAATGTAAGTCATTTGCAAAAATGTTACCAAGTGTTATGTTTGAAGAAATATGCTAATTTGGAGGCTATCACTGGCAGATTAAGAATTCAGAAAAAATTCAGGTCATCTGTGTTGAATAAAATGTCATGAAACTATACCCCTTTTCCATGACCATTTTTTAATTTTATTTTACTTTATTTTGGTACTGGTGATTGGACACTTTACCACTGAGTTATATCCCCAACTGCTGCAATTGTTGTTATTATTAATTATTATTATTATTATCATCATCATCATCATCATCATCATCATCATTATTTTGAGACAGGGTCTTGACAAATTGTTTAGGACCTTGCTAAATTCCTGAGATTGGCCTAGAATTTTTTATCCTACTACCTCAGATTTCTGAGTAATTGGGATTGCGATATGCCTCATACTACTATCTCCCAAGACCTTTTTCATGATGAGTGCACTAAGCAAGTACTAGTCTTTCAGGGAGATAGCCATAATTGAAGTTAATAAAGTCATCCTGTGCATTTAGGACTCTTACCAGCAGATCCAGGTTTTACATAAGGAGTAATAATGTTCAGGTCTGGATCTATTCAGAGTGATCTAGCCACATATTACTTCCCCCAAATTCTTTATCCTTAGACCTGTGCCATCTAGCCAGACTATCTAAACACTGAATCAAATTTCACATAAATTCTGATCCAAAGCCACTTCCCTTTCAAGAAATATGCCATACCTTGGGAGAATTTGCCTTATCCAAGGATCTTCAGGGATGTCCAAAGAGTACAAGTATATTTTTTATTTGTCTAATAAGCCATATTTTGCTTGTTTAGCTTTTCAAACAATTTCTTATAAAGAAGCATTTCATGTTGTTTGTCCTATATGAGACTTGGTCATTCAGAACTCCATTTTATTTCATAGAGATTAAGGTTATAGGAATACCTATAACCTTAATCAGTATTCCTATAACCTTAATCTCTTTTTTCCAAAAAATACATTTGATATGCTTCTGTTTTTTGTTCCTGAAGAACATTTATTGGTACAACAAAAAAGTACAAGAAATAAGGTATTCATGGAGGTAATTGTACTATTAGGACTTTATGGAAACTTTTTCTTCATAAATTTTGCCTACTTAATAAAAAATTTCATTAGTACTGCTTGCTTTGATGTTCAGAATAAGCATTCAGGTTAGATTTAGCAAACGTAGGATCTTAGAAAGACAACCTGATGCTTCTCTGGATACTGTACAGTAAAAATTATAATAATGATGATAAAATGAAGCAGCTAACATTTATTGAACATAAAATTTGTGTCATATACATTCTAAATGCTTTAATCATTTGATTAAATTTTTGTAATAACAGTATAATTGGTATCATCATTATTCTCAATCTGCACATGAGGAAACTAAGGCTGATGATATAAGTAATTTGTCCAAAATCATTGTTATATTTTAATAGTATAATTATTACATCATTTCATATTGGCATATTACCCCCCTAACTATATTTTCTTCAAAATATTCTAAGGTACTACTTGTGTTGGTCAATGATATCACATTTGTGTTATTAAAAATAGCATTAAGTACTTACAGAGAGTATAGTACTTAAGAGCATGGACACAGATACCTTTTCACCTTCATTAAAATTCAGGTCTGTCTGACATTTCTATGCTATGGGACAATTACTTAGCCTTTCTGGCCTAAGTTTTTTTTATCTGCTTTAGAAGAAAAATAATAGTGCCCATCTCATAGTATTATAAGTATAAAATAGCTTAGCATAATTAAATTGTTTAAACTCCATTTTTCCTATAATGTTTTAAAATGATGGAATTGTCACTACTATTCTGTCATTATTATTCTTGTTATTATTACTACACATAATAAGAGTTACGTTAAGACACAGAAAAGATTTGGTTTCTGCATCAAAACAAAACAAAACAAAACAAAATTCACAATCATATGAAAGAATCAGATAAGAAAACATGATTACTAAATAACATCTTCATTGCATATCCAAATATAATAATGAGAGAAGAACAGAGGATTTATGAAATAAGGACCAAAACTCCTTTCAAAATTTAAATAGCATTTATTAGGAGACATAATACCTGAGAATAGACTTCTAAAAATGTGTGGGTATACATACATATATATGTATATACATAATATATATATATATATATATATATATATATATATACACACACATATATTATATGTGTATACATATATATTATTTATCAGAATTCTGATAAATATAGGTCAGGAAGAAAAGCAGAGGGACTAACTTTTACAAAGGCATTAAAGAACATAAAATTAAATGGATACAAATTGCAAGCCCCTCGTCACTGATGAAGCATGTATCACGAGGAGATAACATGAAAACTAGGGTCAGGGATAAACTCGAATGTATCATTAAAGAACCACACTACAGAATGTAGACTGTGTTCTAATATTAGGTGCCCTGGTTGAGGTGTAAATAAAAGACTTTCAGTAGAGACTGACATGACTCATCAAAATTACTTTTATGAAAAATCATTCTGAAAGCCATGCGAGTAATGGATTTGGGGGAAAGGATGTGGTGGGAAATTTCAAAGAGCAGACACTATTTGAGAAGAACATTAAGCAAATAAATAAAAACAATGGAATATTTAAAAAATAATATTGGGCATGGAAAGAAGAGACAGATTAAAGTAAAGCTAAAAAAGTTGATCGGATAAAACTTTGACAAAATTGAGTTTTCAAATAAAAGAAAAGGAAATTACAAGTATGATGTATAGTTTCATATTTATATGACCAGATAGATTTAAATTTTATTTAAATATAAGAGTAATAGATTTGGAGCAAAATATGTGTGAGTCACATGTATTTATACTATTTGAAATATAAAACACTGTGGAACATAAATTATGAAGTCTAAGAAAAAAACTGGATGGGTGTATAACTTAGCTATTATAAATTGAGCTACTATAAACATTGGTGTGGCTGTGTTGATATAGTATGCTGATTTTAATTCTTTTGGGTATATACTGAGGAGTGGGATAACTGGTTCAAATAGTGGTTCCATTCCAACTTTTCTAAGGTATCTTTATACTGCTTTCCAGAGTGGTGCACGGATTTGCAGTCCCACCAGCAATGTATCAGTAAAGGGATATAAATTGGAATTCAGAAGGCATATTTGCTGAAAATTTGTTTTGTTGGCTATCAGCCTAGACATGATATTTGAAAACATGGAACTCATGGTATTTCTTGTTTTTTTTTTTTTTTTTTATTTGCTCTTTTTAGATATACATGGCAGTAAAATGTATTATCATATATTATTCATATATGAAGTATTACATATTCTAATTAGGATCTCATTCTTACAGTTGTACATGATGCTGAGTTTCAATAGTTGTGTATTCATACATAAACATAGGAAATTTATGTCACATTCATTCTATTGTCTTTCTTATTCTTATCCCACTTCACATCCCTTGATTCCCCTTTGTCTAATCCAATGAACTTCTATTCTTCCCTCTCCCCTTTATTACGTGTTAGTTTGCATATGTCAGAGAGAACATTAAACTTTTGATTTTGGGGACTGGATTATTTCACTTAGCATAATATCATTCAGTTCCATGTATTTACTGACAAATGCCATAATTTTATTCTTCTTTATGACTAACATTCCATTTTAACAAATAACCCTGTTGAAGGATACCTAGTTTAGTTGTATATCTTAGCTTTGTAAATTGAGCCACTATAAACATTAATGTGGCTGTGTCCCTATACTATGCTGATTTTAATTCTTTTGAGTATATATTGAGGAGTGGGATAATTGGTTCAAATAGTGGTTCAATTCAAAGTTTTCTAAGAAATCTTTATATTGTTTTCCATAGTGGTTATACTAATTTGCAGTCCCACCAGCAATGTATGAATAAAGGGATACAAATTGGAAAAGAAGAGTTCCAACTATCCCTGAAGACATGACTTTATATTTAGAAAATCCAAAAAACCCACCAGAAAGATTCTAGAACTCATATTCAAATTCCACAAAGTAACAGGGTATAAAATTAGCACCCATAGGTCAATTGTTTTCCTATACACCAATGATGAATCAACTGAAAGAGAAATTTGGAAAACTATCCCTTTCAAAGTAGTCTCAAAAAATAAAATAAAATATACTAAAATATTTGGGAACAAATCCAACAAAAGATGTGACAGATCTTTACAATGAAAACTACAGAACAGTAAAGAAAGAGATTGAAGAAGACCTTAGAAGATGGAAAGATCTTCTGAGTTATTGGATAGGAAGAATTAATATTCCCCAAATGGCCATACTTCCAAAAGTGGTATACAGATTTGATGCAATTCCTATTAAAATTCCAATGATATTCTTTATAGAAACAGAAAAAAACAGTCATGAAATCCATTTGGGAAAAAAAGAAAAAAAGAGGCCAGAATATCCAAACCAATCCTTAGCAAGAAAAGGGATACAGGAGGTATCACAATACTAGACCTTAAATTATACTACAGAGTTATCGTAACAAACATGTCATGGTATTGGAATTTCCTTTGGGAATTTTAATGCAGTAGGAAGAGGGCTTAAGAGAATGATTTTTAAAAATGTGGCTGCAGAAGCAGGCAGAAAGAAGAGAACCAACAGAGGACACAGAAAGTAAGCAACCATCAATTAATAAAGCATAAATTGAAGACAAAGAGATTTTCAATAATGAATTAAACACAAAGAAATATTCAGTAACTAAAGTGTCAGTATTAAAACTACAGAAAACACTCTCAGTGGAGTGATGTAGATGTTACAGAGGGAGCAGTATACAGAAAATAGAGGAAACAGGAAAGATAGTAAACTTTACATAGATTTTAAATTAGACTATTAAATATTTTAAAAAGAAGGGAAATATATAATAGGGAACATAGAGACAGCAAACGAAAAAAGAAAACAAAAAGGATAATAACTAGAAAGAGATGTAAGAACAAAATAAACTTTTATTTATGCAAACTTCATATTTTGAAAAATTAGCTTTATTGAAATGTAAATGATAAACAAAAATCATGAATTATGTTGAGTGAAATAAGCCAGGCATAGAAAGACAAATACCACATGATCTACCTAACACGTATAAGCTAAAAATGACAAATTCACAAAAAACAAGGAGTAAAATGGTAGTTGTCAGTGGCTAGGGGTGGAGGATACCTGAAGATGTTGGTAAAAGGATATAACGTTTCAATTATGCATGATGAATAAGCTCTAGAGAACTAATGTAGAACATGTTCACTCTAGTTAATAATATTGTATTATAAAGTTGAAAAATGCTATGAGAGTAGATCTTAAATATCTTTGTTATTTCGAATAAGGATCTTGAGCTATATGTTGAAGGAAAAGTGAGGATGGAGTTTGAAGACTCCATTGACAGAGTAAATACTGATAGACCAGAGTCCCTGAGCAAGAATAGGTAAGATGAAAAATACAGGTAGAAATATTTGCTTTAGATGGAAGAAACAAATGTGCAACAAATTTTAGAAGAAAATAGTAAGAATGAGGGCATATCTACATTATTTATACTCCCTTGATTTTAATGACATCACAAGCACAAAATCAATTTTAATGAGAATTCAGAAAGCACAGAATATATAAATTGCAAGTGTCTTTCTTCATTTTATGTGCACAGGGATATACTGGAGTCTAGAGTAGAATAATGCATATTTCTGGATGAACAAAAAACTAGTTAATTTACTATGAAGAACTAGGTGTGAGAAAATTTCTGGTGGTCTATAAAAAGTGAATTCATTAATAATTTACATTAGCATAGATGACTCATGCTCAAAGGATCTTTTTTATGGAAGAGATACTTATCATATTGCTCACTGACTGTATAATAGAATCTAAATGAATTAGGCCTCAGCTGTTATCTTTATTTCACAAAAAAGCATGGTATTACAGCAGAAAGGGGCAAATTATATTTAAATAACTGGAAGTTCTTAATATGACCAGAATTATGTAAATTCCACCAACCATCAATTTTCTACGAATTTTAGTCTTCATGCTAATTCACAAAAATCAAGCACAATGTGTTTGCAGCTGGCTCAATTCTTCACTAATCTTTCACAAGGAGAGTGAGTTAAGAAATGTGTTTGAATTACAGAAAAATATGGCTCATTTAACTAGGTGTCTCCATGCTGGTGTGGTCCCTTCATGAAGGATTTTTTAAAAATTGACAAATTTCAGAAGTACATAAAACTCAGGTCTTTGGCATCTTATACTATACGATCAGTGGAAAGGTCCCCATCTGATAGAGGTGATTTGTCATGTCACTGGAAAGGGTATGGTTTTGATAATCCTACAACCTAAGGTTTCAGTGACAGTGAAAGTACTAGGTGACCTTGGATAAACCTCTCGCTGTCTCTGAATATCAGTGACCCAATGCATAAAACAATAATTATATGGTTAGAAGATTTTTTGGTAAGGTTTTTTTTCCACACATTAGAGATCTCCATTTGTTTGAATGATTATAGGAAAGAAAGTAAAGAAGGCCCAATTCAAGATTATGGAGAAAGAATGTATATTCCATTGTAACATCTATGTCTAATCCATTAGAGCTGGTATTAAAAAAGGACGTGAACTGGGTGGCCATTAAAGAACAGACTTTATTCCTCACAGTTTTGGAAGTTATGCAACTTGAAAGTACTACAACTTTAGAATCTGGTGGGGGATACTTTTTCATATATGGCACCTTCTCCTTGTGCCTTCACATGGTGAAAGGGGCAACTGACCTCTCTGGAAGCCCTATAAATGCACCAATCTCATTCATAAAAATTCCATCCTTATAAACTAATCACATCCCAAAGGTCCCACCTCCTCAAATCATTACATTTAGGATTCAGATTTCAGTATATGAAATCTTGGGGAACCACAAACTTTTATATATGTATATTAGTAATCTATAAGAAAGTAATCTGGTGTAACCACAAACTTTATATATATATATATATATATATATATATATATATATATATATACACACACACACACACACATATATATATGTATATATATAAATTTATTATATATATGTATATATATAAATTTATTATATATATTTATACATATATATTATTAATTTATAAGAAAGTAGCAAATGATATAATCTAAAATATAGACACTAATATCCAAACAAAAGATGATATACAAAACATCATAGGAGCATATTTATCAAATAATAAGAAAGGTTATTAAAACTATAGTGACAATGTACTGCACAGTAATTCACTTGAATTACTAAACGCCTTAAAAATGTGTTAATTTCATTCCCAATCATTTAATTCTTCTATCCCTTTAAAACTAAGTTGTTGTAAATTATGATCTAATTTTCTTTCCCCACATGCAGGTTGCTTACATGGTAGACACACCATCCATTGAAAGCCTTACATTAACTTTCTAACTTAAATACAAAAATTCATGCACATTCTGTTTATTATGAGGTGTTCAAAGAACAAATGTGTGACATGATGTATTTGACAGTGGTCCACCCAATAGCTTTGCCAAACCTACTGAGCCTGCATTATGTATTTTACAGAATGTTATCAAATACAGTCTTTGAAAATTCAGGATAAGAATCAAATTTATCAAAAGGGAGATATGGATATATATATCCTGACCAACAAGCAGGAAGTGACAATTCTGATAAGAAACATGAAATAATAATTAATATTTTAATATTTAGAGAAAATCCAAACTCTTTGAATTTGTTCAAGATATTATGTTATGATTTGGATCTGGAAAGTTACCTGAAATGCTCATGTTTTAAAAGCACAATCCCTAGTGCAGGACCTGAAAGAGGTGGGTGCAATGATTAGAACTCTGACTTCATCAGTGGATTAATCCATTTACAGGATTAATCCATTGATAATTGAAAGGACTGCGGAGTTGCAACTGTAGGTGAAAAAGAAATTATAAACCTACTATTATTTCCATTTTCAGCACAAAAGGTAAAAAAAATATTATATTAAATTTGTACTAGTAAATTTCAGATTCTCTAAAGATACCAATGTTCTTTGAAATATTAGAGAAACTCTTTGAATTTATCCATATGACAAACTGGCTGGACCAGATTTCATGTCCTAATTATCCTTATGGCTATGATAGGTGCATTGGACACTGTCCTATATAGCTGGAAGACTGATATAAATCAATGTAATATTTCTATACATCCTTATGAAATGTCTATTAAACTCATAAAAACATATTGTTACTATTTGGATGAGATGTGTCCCCCAAAATTTCATGTGGGAGGCAATGTAATAACATTCAGAGGTGAAATGATTGGGTTCTGATAGGTTTAACAGAATGAGTGAGATGGGGATTAACTGAGTGATAACTGAAGGCAGAAAGGGTATGGCTGGAGGAGGTGGGTCACTCAGGGTGTGCCTTTTGGGTATATATTTTGTATCTGGTGAGTGGAGTCTCTCTGCTTCCTAATTATCATGTGAGCTGCTTCCCTCCACCACACTCTTTTACAAGTTTTCATTCACCTCAAGCTCCCAAGGAATGGAGCCAACTGTCTATGAACTGAGACCTTTGAAACTTTGAGCCCTCAATAAACCTTTCTCCTCTACAATTGCTCTTGTCAGGTCTTTTAGTCATGGCAGTGAAAAAGCTTACTAAAACATATGCTTGTCAAAATAATCCAACAGATAATTAAAATTTTATATAAAGGTTTGGTTGATGGTTGACATAATAAAATAAATATTAGAAATAACTTAATCGTTCAAAATAATACATTGGCTAACTAAATACTAAAATATTTATTCAATGAAGTATTTACTAGAGAGCCATTCAAAATATTGGTAATAACTCACTTTTCTGGGCATGAAAAATTTTCAAAATACACAGTTAGATGAAAATTACAAATTAGCATAACAAATATTTAAAATATTGTTCTTTCAGTAAAGGAAATATATAGGCATAAAGCAATTTGTTATACTCATAAGAAATAATATTAAAAGCTAATAGTAACACTATACTTATAATAATAACTATATATAATAAAGTAGCAATAACTATATTTTTTGAGCTTTGTCTTCCAAAAAAATCATGCTGATTGTCATTTACATTATGTAGATGATACAAGTCAGCCTTAGCTTGGTAAATAAACTGACCAAGAGTTCATAATCTATTCAGTCAAGCTTTAAATCTGGATTCAATGACTTCAAACCAGAACTTTTATTACTCTGGTGAATTCATCAACATGTAAATAGTGGATCTCTTTAGAAGCTTATTGGTATTTTTATTTTCTTTTTGTGCTTATTAGTACTACTTAATTTTCTTTAGCAGATATATATTACTTCTGAAGAATAAAAATTTTAAAAATTAATGTAGAAGTCCATTGGGTAACAATAAGTCAATAACCAAAGGTCCTTTAATATTACCACGTATGAATGATATGGTGGTTAATGATGTAAGCCGGAGATATATCTAGTGGTGTGTGTGTGTGTGTGTGCGCGCGCACACATATACACACAGAACCACTCCATTTGACTGTTTTAAAGAGATCAGTCACTATAAATTGAGCTAAATAAATAGGCTGTTCCTTGAGTTTATTAACTTTATTCTTAATAAATTCTGTGTATGTCCCCATAATAAAGGTTTAATTTTCATTTAGAATCATACTTAAAGAATAGTCCAGTAATTATCTTGGTTTAACCTTAACATAGGATTTGGTCTTCCCTTTTAGGGAGCAGAATGGGAGAAATAAACATTTCAAGGAGTTGAAGAATTAAAAAAAAAAAAAGGTGTGACTTGTTCTTGCTTCCATTAGAAATTAGTTTTGTATGTATTTTTTTAAATTTGATAGGCTGACTGACATTTTTCTCATCTTTACTACATGGATCAGTAACTTCTACTACTTAGCCAAGAGGTTAATGAGAAATGGATAATGACAATCAAAACATACAAGAGGATTCACCCTACTTCTCTCATTTTAAATAATAATTTGGTGCGTCTATCAAGTTCTCTCTTAAAAGAGAATAAACTATGCAAATAACAGTAATGGTTTAGAATTTAATGACAAACTTTCATCATGAGATTGCTTCCTTACATATTTTTTTAACCTCTTGGCAGATATACTAAGAATTAAATGTATCTCAACCTTTAATGTACGTTTAGTCAGGTATTTCCCATAGATTAAAACAATGTCATCTTCTCTTTTTTTATATGCCTAAATATTCAAATAAATATGTTGTGATTTAAAGACCATAACACACACACACAAACACACATAAATGCAAACATGCATATGTATATTTAAACATATAAAATTGACAATGTTATATAATGCTATATATTGTTATATGCAATAGAATCAAAATGAAGTCATTCTTACATGAGCTACTCAGTGGAACTCACTTTCAAAAGAGTAATGATGCATGGCCAAAATTCAAAACACTGGAACACTAAGTGCTTAGGAAGCTGTGGAGCAATGTGAACTTTCGTTCATTGATGGTGGGAATACAAAATGGTTCACTGTTGGAAGACAGCTTTACAGTTATTTACACAACTGAACATACTCCTACCATACAACTTAGCAATTGCATGCCAAATTGATATTTATTCCAGTGAATTGAAAAATTAAGTCCATTCAAAAACCTGGAGAAAAATGTTTAATGCAATCTTACTCAGAATTGCTAAAATCTGGAAGAAATCAAGATATTCTCTATTAGGTAAATGGACAAATTATGGTATATCTAGGCAATGGAATGTCACTCAGTATGAGAAGAAATGACTAGAGTTACAAAAAGACATGGAGAAAAGTTAAATGCTTATAACTAAATGAAATAAAGCATTATAAAAAGGCAGCATATCGTGTGATTCTAATTATATGTCATTTTTGAAAAGGGAAACATATGGAGAAAGCACAAGGACCTGTTGTGGTCAGTATTTGGGAGAAAGAAGAATGGATACACAGAGCACAGAGGATATTAGGATAGTGAAACCACTCAGTATATGTTTAGTCAGCCTTTTCACTGCTGTAACAAAAGGACCTGTCAAGAAAAATTTTAGAGGAGGGAAAGCTTAATTGGCCCTCACAGTTTCAGACATCTCAGTCTATAGATGGCCAACTCCATTTATCAGGACCTAGAGGGAAGCAGAACATCATGGTAGAAGAGTGTGATGGAGAGAAGTGGCTCAAGACATTGTACCAGGAAGTAGAGAGAAAGAGACTCTCCTCACCACAGATAAAATATACACCCTAAAGGCAGGCTTCCAATGACCTACTTCCTCTAGCCACATCCCACTTGTCTACATGTAGGATTACCACCAAGTTAATCCCATCAGAGCAGCAATGCACTGATTAGGTTAAGGCTCTCAGGGCATATATATATCACCAATATGTAAACTATGGATTTAGGCTGATAATGATATGTCAATGTAGGTTCATCAACTGTAACAAATGCACCACCCTGGTGAGAAAGGTCCATGTTAAAATGGCACAGTCTATGTGGGAAAAGGACATAAGTGATCTCTTTGTGCTTTCCATTCAATTTTGCTATGAATCTAAACTACCTCTAAAAAAGGAAAGTATATTTTAAAAATGTGCATGACACATACAACCTAGACTTATTGCTCTCGAAGAATGCTTTTTTGTTTGTTTGTTTTTTTAACCCAGGGGCATTTAACCACTGAGCTATATCTCCATCCCTTTTTTTTATATTTTATTTAGAGTCAGGGTCCCACTGAATTGCTTAGGGCCTCACTAAGTTGCTGAGGCTGGATTTGAACTCACAATCCTCCTGCCTCAGCCTCCCCAGCCACTGGGATTACAGGCATATATGTCGCCACACCAAGGGCATTCAAAAAATACTTTGGTAAGGAAACAACCAGTGAAATATTTGATGTCACTTTTCAGAGAATACCCTCTAGCCTGCAGCTTAAAGCACAGAATGCTCCCTAATGAATTCCATATTATTTCACCATAATTGCCATCATACATCTGTGAAGAAAGCTAGACAATGCAAACTTTTTGATAAATAGACAATGAAAATGTCAAAATCCAATATATAAGCCCTATCACTAAACGTATTTTAAGACAGCTATTTTTTTCTTTTTTAAAAGAATGTTATATTATTCTGATTGGCTGCCAGAAAAAAAATAAATTAAAATGATTTTACTAGAAGTTTCAATTTTGTCTTTTCTGATATTACATTCTAAGGAATATAACTTTCTCAATGAAATTTTGCTTTCTAGGAAATACTAGAGACACTTTTCAATTCCTTCCTTACTCTTATTTTTTAGAATGCATTCCAAAATAGGTAATAAAGATATTGCCTCATAGCTTAGTGTCCTGTATATATATGTGACCCTCCCCGAGGCAGATATGGATTTAGTAGGACATTTTTATTAGAGCTCCAAAGACCTGCTGCAGCTGGCCATTCCTTTTGCTTTGTAACCACTCAGAAAACACTCAAAAGGCATCTTTGCTAATGCTGACCATTCTGCTTTGTGTATTGAGATCCTAAAGTGTGCTAATTACCCTGGCTGGATTTCAAAATCTGATCTACTTTGCCAGGAATAAGACAGTGGTCCCTAGGATCCATGGAGAGAAAAACCTAGCTTTCAGCTTATTAAGCCACCATGCTGGCCACTTCATCATAGGAGTCTTTATGTCCCTAGAAGCCAGGAAAGATTTATGGAACTGCTTACAAATTAAAAGAGATGCTGAATAGGCAAGAGCAAGTGTTTCACTCACTGTGAACAGAGTTTGGAGAATTAGTTGTTTACTAGACTGGGTAGCTACCAATACAATTGAGCAAAACAAAAAATACAATGATTTGTCATGTCCAATACCTGCAAGGCTCAAATTGACTTGTGGCTTTAGAAATTATATTTATTTGTGACTTTGCTTAACACTTGTCAAACATTCAAAGCAACCATAATAATTGTGGGTCCCTGAACAATTTTGAAAATATAGATATTTTTCAAACTGCAATCATCTCTAAATTGCTGGATTTTTAAATAGAAATTCCATATTTTAAAAAAATGCTCCAAGGAACTGGCTCAGCCTTTTTGTAAAAATTTCATTAAATGGGACAAAACATTTGGATCCTTATTCTTCTCTGTCACGCAGGTGATTAACCCAGTTAATTTGCAAAGTTGAAAGTGTCCTTTTTCCTTTCCTTTACAACAATGTGTCAATAGCCAAATCCTTGCTGCAATTGTCAAAAATTTGAATTTTTCATAAATCTTGCTGCAGGTCTTCATTCACTATAATTCATGTTAACAAGATTCAATGAATATTGCAAATGATCATTTTTCTTGTTATTTGAAAGCTACTCACTAATTTGGCAAAAGGTTTGCCCACATCTGATTTACTTAATACTCGAATAAAATTAGATAAAATGAAGAGAATTATATATTAGCAAAATGTTTAATTTAGGTCCATGAGGCTGCTGATTCAGGCTTTCCAACAGAGCTGGCTGCTGAGGCTTGGCCCAGACACAGCCAATACCCGGTTCTCCTTGCTGTTCTTTTCATCATGTTCCAGGATAAACTCCCTCTTCTTTCATTCAGAGCTTTGACCTCAGCATGGTTTTCTAGATTTTTTTCTTCTATGGGCCATTTTTGCCACATTACAAATTGATTGTAAACAACCTCAAATAACAATATAGAAAATAATTGTTGAGTGCCTAATATTTTGTCAATACTGTGTTACATGCACTTTGGTGGGGGCAGTGGTAGCAAGAATGTGTACTCTGTTATCCAAAACATGAAATTTGGCAGGAGATAAAACATACCTAAAAAACAATGACAACACAACAAAGGCTCTATTCAATCAAATGCTGAATTATATCATGCAGTTTGAGAGCTTTAAACATCCTAAGAAAAAGCTTTGTCATAAACCTACAGCCTTATGTAGAAGTGGATTTAGAAAATAATCAATTCATGTCAATGCCAATGAATTTGAAATTCTATCTCTTGAAAATCTATGAACATAATAAATTTATTGAATAGATTAATTCAAATTACTCTAAAACAATAAGCATTGTATGGTAATTTGCAATGACTTGAAATGTCTTTTGCATAGTAGGTGTAAGCACAGTCAGAAAAATAATATTCATGAACCAAAGTATGCCCCAAATGTATAAATGTAGAGTGAATTACATATTATACTGTTTTCATTTTCCAGGAATGGTTTTCATGGATTTAAATATAATCATTTTGATTTCTCCAGTACTGTGAACTTCTACTCTCGTCACTATTTTTTTTTCATAGTCACAATTTTGTGAGGGAAGTGGATGGAAACATTTTGAAATCTCTCTCTTCTTCCATAATTATGTCGATAAACAATGTTTCAGAGCAGCATGCATTTTACTTGTGTAGGTTGAGTTCTGAGGTACCCAATAATACAAGTTTGGATGGGGAAGAAAGACAATAGTGAGAATCTAAAAGAAAAAACAATTAGAAGAGCTTGTAATAGGGAAGCCAATTATTCCCAGGAAATCATAAGTATTTCAAACAAAGGACTATCAACTGAGTGAAAATTACAGTTAGAATAAGTGCAAACGAGAAATGTTTTTCAGCTTTGTCAACATAGAGACTACCATGGGTCATTGTTACTATGTAGTAGGAAAGAAAGCTTAAACTGAGTAGATTTGGGAACAAATGGTCATTTAGAAAGAGACATGACTGTACAATAATTAAATAATTAAAGAAGTTTGCTGTGAAGTGAAAATATTTGTAGATGGTACCTAAAGAGGTCATTTGTAAATAAAGAAAATTGTTTTGTTGTTACTTATGTTTTCTTGGAGCAATCCTGTCCAGGGAGGATGACACTAAATTTACCATCACAAAAGGCAAGAGGCAACAGGTCTCAACTGTGATGGCAAATAGGACATCTTATTCTCTTTATTTCTCTCTTTCTCTCCCTTCTCTTCTCTTCTCTCCCTCTCTGTTTTTCTTTTTTTTTTTTTTTTAAAGTAGGCTGAGTATGTGATTTCTGATGTAGATAGGAGTGTAGATGTTGACAATTTGTGTATGATTCTTCTTTTTATCACCAAATTGCATAAAAATTATATAACAAATCATTATTCAATGAACAATACAAAAGTATTAAAGAACTTATATAAATTTGCATTTAATTTTTTGTATGTGAAAGAAGATACTAGTGACTAGAAATTCTGACAAAGCTCACTTTGTTTTTCACATTATTAAAAATGAATATAATTTGATCAAAAGTGTTTAGAATATAACTATCCCAGCTGAATTTGTTTTAGTATTTAACATACTGAGGTATTAGTTATATAAATATATAAGTAAAATGTCCTCACTTTAACTGTATAGTTTGTTTCAACATGTATACACACCCTTGTCCTTACATTTATCGCTAACATTTTATGTTTTTGATGTTAAAATAAATTGTGAGTTTAAATTCATTTTCAATTGTTGCTAGTATGTAAAAATATATTTTATCTTTATATATTAACATGAAACCTACAACTTTGCTAAGCTTACATGTAACTTTTAGTATCTTTTTGGTAGATATTTTGTGATTTCTAAAGTATGCACTCATGTCATGTGAATAAAGACATTTTTACATCTTGTCTAAGCTTTCTGTTATTTTTTTTTCATTTTTCCTTGTCCTAAAATTCTTGCTACATATGCTGTAACTCACTTGTTTTTGGTTCATATTCTTTTTTATTTACTTTTGAATTTGATTTGCTAATATATTGTTGAGGATTTTACATATACATTCACGAGAAATATTGATCTACAGTTTTTTCTTTTTAAAATTTGTTGTAATTAGTTATATATGACAGTAAATTTCATTTTGACACATCATATATAAATGGAGTATAACTTCTCTTGGTGTACATGATGTAGAGTTACACAGGTCATATAATCTTATATGCACAAAGGGTAATAATGTCAATATATGTAATGGAATCAAACTAGTTTTATTTCTTTTTTACTCTTTTCAAATAGTTTTGGTGGAGGGTAGTATAATTCCCACAAGATAAAAAGGGAAGTTACTTTCTTAAAAAATCTGAAAGAGATGACATAAAATTAATGTGAATTTTTCTTTGAATGTTTGAAAAAAATCTTTCAAGAAAACCAACTGAGCCTGGATTTTTCTTTGGGGGAAGCTTTTATTTAAAAGTTGATTTTCTTTAGTAGCTACAGTACTATTCTGTTTATCTATTTCATCTGGCTCCATTTTGGTAGTCTGTGATTATCAAGGAATTGATTAATTTCTTCTAAATTATTGAAACTATGAGTGTGAATTTACTCTTGGTATTCCCTGATCTTCATTCTAATTAATGCCTGCTGGATCCGTTCTTC
The DNA here is from genome assembly GCF_001458135.2 of Marmota marmota marmota. Taxonomy (NCBI): domain Eukaryota; kingdom Metazoa; phylum Chordata; class Mammalia; order Rodentia; family Sciuridae; genus Marmota; species Marmota marmota. Next base: position 20,363,886 of record NW_026000068.1, read on the forward strand.
TACTGCCTGCTACTTTCTTTTCTTCTTTCTATCATGGGAAGGCAATACTAGGACCAGACATTCCTTCTATGGTTGAAAGAAGTTATATCATTTATTAAGTTTTTAATCCCAGTATTGGAGTTTTTAATCTCTAGAGATTTTATTTCATTCATCATCAATAGTGCTACTATCTTCAAGACATTTTCTCACTCTTTTAAACACAGCAAAAGCTATGGTTTGACTACCTTGGGTCAATGGCCTCAGTATCTGAAACACTGGAGGGTCTGTTTAAACAGCTTGTTAATTTTGTTGGTCCTCAAACTTGGTCCAGTTTTCCTTTGCCAGGAAGTAGTTATCTATGCTAAGTACCGGAATATTGTATTTGAAAAGCTATATGTAGGAATACAATTAAAAGTAATTGATTTCTAAATATTTTAAAGACATGCTTTTTAAGAAAGTGTTATGTTTGCCTTATTTGGACCCCCACCAAAGCCATTATGGATCAAGATTAACAGAAAATGATTTTAAGAATAGAAATTAGATGGATGATCCATGGGATCAAAATCAGGCAATATACTCAAGAGTCTGGTGCCAGACAGCAATTCCGCAAGGGCTTTATTCACCTCTAATTCTGACCTTGAGAGAATATTTATTTAGTAGCTCATTTTTACAGGCACAATGGCCTGCTATGATACCACCATTTGTCATGTTTCACCTTGGGTTTGTGTTAGCTTATTTTGTTGTTGTTATTTTAATGCAAGCTTATAAGACTGTCAAAATGAAGGTGCTAATTTCTTTTAAGAGCAAACCACCTCCAAGTGTGTTACATCTCTGTTTATTTTTCTTCACTTGGCCTCTAGTAATTCCTTGATTTTTCATCTCTTTTATTCTTTTTTAAGTATTTTTTTCTTTTTAATAATTCAATGTTTAGAGTTTTTCCCCCATGAGTACTGATTTACCTAACCTATGTTGCTGTTATGAACAATAAAAACCAATCTAATTTTTGCAAGCCTTAGTTTTACCTTCTGTAAATTGGAGATACTTAAGGTGACAAATGTATCAATTAGATTGAGATCATATATGAATATTAAATACTACAACGTGAAACATTTTTTTTCAAATATCATCAAAACTTTCAATATATCTAATAATTTAAAAAAGTGTACAGAGTTTTTAATGTGTCCAGGAGCAAGCTATGCAATGGCACTGCAAATGACTAAGACAGAGCCCTTGCCCTTGGCAAAGTTTGCATTATGTTATAGGAAACAAATATAGGTCAAAAATCACTACATAATGTAATAAATAAACTAATTGGGATACTTATATAAATATTCTAATGAATTATGTACAGTGAAGAAGAGTAAAAAAAAAAACTCTTCTTAGAGAAGTCAGAGATAACTACATACAGGGTACAATAATGGAGTTCAGTTTGGAAGTTTGAATATTTCATTGCCATACAAAGTAGCAGAAGAGCATTGCAAGGAGAGAAGTTATTTTCTACAGAGCCATAAAGCTGGAAAGGAAGTAGTATACTTGGGAAAAGACCTGAAACTTGAGCGAGGCAGGAAATCTTAAAAAGAAACATAGCAAAAGGTAATGCAAGAAGCATAATCAGAGACAGACTGGGAAGATTTTGTGTGAACATATTAAGGCATTTGAATTTAAGCCTACATACAGAGAGACATAATAATAATTTTAATAAAAGCAGGTAACATAATAAATTTGGGCATATGAAAGTTATATCTTGTGAGGGAATGAAGGCACAGTGGGAAAGCTGGATGTGACAATGTGAGAGGTAAAGTTCAGAGATTTAAAAGCCAAGCATTCCTGCTCATTTGTGGTCACCATTCAGGAAAACAATTAAAGATGCTGCACTTAGGAAACAGCTGAGGGTTTATGAGAGGGAAAGGCAAATTTTAAAGAGACTTTTAGGAGATAGAAGAGTCAAAGTTTGATTAGCCAATTTGTTAGTGAACTAGGCCCAGAAAAGGTTTGGAGAGAACAGTATTATATGAGGAAATTTTAGATAGAAGGCTTTGGTAGTTTGTATAGCATATAAGAAAAGAGATTAACTCTTGTGTAATGTAAAATCTACAGCAGTAGAAAAGTTTATCCAAAGGGATGTGCAGAATTAGGAAATAGAAGGGTGAAATATGGTCAAAAAATAAGGGTAAGAAGAAAGAAAAACAAGCAAAATGTTTGAGACAGTCTAGGCAGTATCAAGAGTCAGAAGTGGCCTTCAGAACCAAGGACAGAAAGGAGATTTTGAAATGAGAGGTCAGACATATTAAAAGTTGCAGAAAACTGAGGATAGAATAAGTGGACATTTAGAACCAGCAGTTTCTGCAACAGTGCTACAGTGGAAGTGAGAATGAGTGATTTTATAGGAAAAGGAATGGAAATTGATAATAGCAAGTATAGATCTCTAGTTTAAGAGATTTTAAACTAACTGATAGAGTGACTAGATAAGAGTGTCATTTTTGGAATATGAATGCTTCAGCATGCTTTTGCATTTGAAGGGAAGTTGTTAATGAAAGATCCTGCAGACAAAAGTGAAGGAGACATCATTTTTAAAAAGCAGTAAAAATATAAATAAATAAGGATATTTTCATGTTCAGGTACATGAAATGGTTTTGCATTGACAAATCTACACATCTATATTTAGAAGTATTTGTAAAGCCTAGGGTGGTAGGTATTTTGATGAACATTAAATGTAGATTTTAAATTGACTATACAATAAAAAGATAGTGCCTTGGTTGTAGGACAATTGTATAAAGAGTGACCCCTGCCACAAATGTGGTTAAATTGATGTAAACCGTTATTTAATCAATGGCCAAGCTGAGGATATCAGTAAAGAAGAGAGTGACACAAAAATATTGCCATCATGGGATTCACATTTAGTGGCTATTAATCACAAACAAATGACTTTAAATGTTTCTGATGTGGCATGCACTGAAATACTTTCCCATTTCTCAATTTTTGTCATGCTTACTTTTCAATTATCAATATATTATCATGCTATAATATTTTAATATGAGTAAAAGTATCATTTCTCTACCATGCCTATTTTTCATCCATCCATTTTTCAGAAGCAATCAGTGTTATTAGCTATCTGTCCTAGTTGAGACAAAATATTCTGACAAAAGTTAATGTTTATGATTACAGGCACACGTATACATACACTACATTCACACTACCACACAGCTTATAGCATTATATAAACATACTTAAGTGTCTTACACTCTCACCAAATATCACATTAAAGAGAATATTTCATGTAAGTTTGTAACTAGTTTTCTGAACTGATTTTATTTTCTGTTCCATATTGTTTCATTGAATAATTATAACAAACATATTAAATAATTTTCACATAGATCTAATCTCAAGCTATTTCCAGTCTTGAGCTTATATGGAAGATTTTGGAAAGAATTGTGCATGTCATTTTATTCTCTAACCTTTTTATTTTAATCATCACATTCAATGTGTTTTGCTTGCTTTGTTTTCCTTCACTATATATATATATA
>NW_026000068.1:20367411-20410285 GCF_001458135.2 Marmota marmota marmota
TATATATATATATATATTAGCTCTATCTCTGGTAGGTGAGGCTTGTTTCTACTTCTTTCTTGTGCCTGCTATTCTTGCTTAATTTTCTTCTCTTTACTGTATCTCTAAGAGCGTTTGAATCTATGCTTTATGCTTCCACTAATAAAAGCATTTAATTTATTCAGATTTTCTTAATTCTTTGTCACAAAAGCATATCAGCTCTGTGGCAACAACTTTCTGTTCTTATTTGCCATGTGTTTTCTATTTTTTACAAAAACTGATATTACTTTGTTGTATAGGTCTAGTATTGAGTGCTAATGGGAGTTTCCAGAAGCCCAATTAATTGCAAAAGATCGTGACTAAGGTCATTCCCCAGGGAATCAAAATATTTTTTCAGACAACTGAGAGTTGTGTAGGTGAGGTTCCTTCTAATTTTACTTCTTATAGTTCTTCTATTTGACAAATGACACCAAACATCGTTCTTCCTTTTCTTTCAGTGTAAACTGGTTCCTGAAAATATGACACATGATACACACACACACACACACACTGCACTATTTCCTGTAAATCTCTAAACTGAGCAGGTCTGTCTCCTGCTTTCAGCTTTTATGCACCATTTGTTCATTGCATAAAATAAGATTGTGGATAGTAACTTTAAGTTTTGCTTCTCAAGTTGAAATGATTATTCTCCAGGCTCCTGTGATATCTCTCAAATGTTGAACATTTGGGTTTCTGGAGGTAACAACTCAAAATAGTTCTCTTTCCCCCTTAATCATTGACCATCATCTTACTTTCAATCCCAATCTCAGACACGATGTCAAATTCTTTACACACAGTGTTCAATAATTCCATACAACTATAATATTTTTTGTTTATAGACTAAGAAGCTCAATACACTAAAATCACAAAATGCTCAAAGTTGGACAATTCATACATACCTTAGTCAGATATTTCAACCAAATATATTTGATTCCAAACATTCTTTTTAATGTAAAAAATGACAAATATTTAATAGAAATAATTATCTTTGGATAGTGAGAGTTCAATCCATTTTGTGGTGGTATTTATCAAAACTGGAAACAAAAAATAAAAAGAAAAGAAATATGATATGGCTATCTTATATTTAGAAGCATTTGTAATTTTCTAAATCATTATAAAATGAGACATATTTTAATACAAACTATTTACTTTGCAAACTAAAAGATTCACAATCCATGGATTGATTTTGCCCCTATGTCCACAGCAGCCAGGTAAGATTACCAAAGTCAACTTTTTAAAGTGATTCTATAAAGACTAATCATCAACTGGCTATATTTTTAGTCACACGGAATACAAATCAGCACTCTGGCTTAAATTTCACCTAGAAAGAAGTATCTCAGTACATCATAATAATAAATCTAAGTTCTACGAAATAAGAGGAAATACTACATTAACAACTCAGTTGAATTAAGGCAAACAATGCTTTGAATTTGGACAAAATTTAAATAATAGTGTTTCCCTTGTTAGGCCGCTGAATACCATTGCTATCTGTTTAGAAAACAATGTAACACAAAATTGGACTTGAAGTCTGCCTCACCTTAGAGTAAGAAGAACAGGTTTTTCCCTTATTGGTTCACATGTTCAAGTTAGTCTTTGTTGTTGTTGTTTAATAAGGATTTTTGGAGGTCTAAAAGGAAATGCTTTCCATTTTAGAAAATCCCTGGAGTTGCTTTGCTGTATGTGTGATAAGGCACTATATAAATCTAAATTGTTGTTGTTAATGGGATCTATTCTCACAAAACATCATTGTATGAACTGCTTTTATGCTGAGGCTGCCTAGAGGAGGGAGGAAAGTAGAAATTTTATTCCTGCTTTAAAAGGAAATAATCAGTCTGCAGGTGGCTGCTTAGTGGGATAAGCAAATGGGACTAAGTGTGGCACATGGTTTTCTGCACAGAATAACAGCAAACAAGAGTGAAGTAGATAAAGATCTTTTGTACAAGCAGTGTTCTAAAGAAAAGCTTTGGGTTCCCAACTCCTCATGTTTACGTAGAAAATCATGGTAAGCTTAAAATTACATTTTTCTCCATAGGAACTTCTTACTGCAATGTAGAACTGGAGCAGTATATAATGTTAACATTTCTATTTCTACAAAGCATTTAAACCAATTCTGAGTCAGTGTTAGGATGTAACAGGCGAAAATAAATGCATGATCTTAGATGCTGCACTGTTGACCCTAAGATCCAAGTCAATTATTTCTTACCAAAGAGTTAGCCCAAGGTTCAGAGTTAATACATACTTTTATTTAGCTCTATGTAGGAAATGAGTTTTTAAAAGGGGAAAGTAGTTTAAAGCAGAGTTGAATTAGCCTGAAGAAATTTATTATTTCAGGTTTTTCACATCTCTCTATTGAGCTCGATTTAATGGGGCAGTTGAAAAGTACTTGGCACACCCCATGGAATTTGGAAAATATGTTGCTTCCAGTCTGCTGTACAATGAAATCAGGATAATTTCGACTCAGTCTGATTTTCAATGATAAGTACCTTCTTAAAAAACACTGCCAGATGCCACAGCTTGCTGGGTGGAAAGTGAGGGATGTTGAAATTCATTTCAAAATACCCCCTGCATGTGTTTGGAAAAAAAGTATTAGCTGCAACAAAGGTATTCACTATTGTAAGATGTTCAGCTGCTTAGCTCTGGCTTTAGAGTCTATTCCCTGTTCTTGTCGCCTACTCTAATGTTGGGAGGCAGCTGAGTGGCCTCCAGGATAACCATATTGCAGGACAAAAGAAAGAAGATGGGATGGAAGAGCTCCAATTTCAGCCCAGTGGAGCCTGTGAGCTGGTGCCAAAGATAACAGAGTAGCATCAAAGGCTGCACAGGACAGCTGCACTGGCAGGGAGCTACAAAGGCGAGAGACCCAGAGAGACAAAGAGAGAAGGGAGAGAGAGAAGGAAGAAGAAAAGACAGAAAGAAACACAGGGAATAGAGGAAGAGGAAGAGAAAAGGAGAGGCAATAACGAGAGAATGGAAGGAGGGTGTAGTGAGAACATGGTGGGACAGAGAGCAAAGGTGCCTGAGCCATTTAAAGGTTCCCAAAACAGAGACATGATCCCAAGTAAATTTGGTCATAATATAGGTTCCTTCTTAGGCAGTTTTGAGGGCAATGATCAGCTCTTTTGTCAGAATTCCCTCCAGAGCCTTCCTGATAATCACATCAATTCCCAAGATAACAATTACAAAAGTGAGTATTCCCAGCTGAAAATGAATCAATTCTAACTTTATCAGGTATGAGGAATGTATGAGTGTGTGTGTGTGTGTGTGTGTGTGTTTTCCGAGGAGCCGACTGAATATCTTATGGAACTGTTGAACAATGAAGGTTATTTTAGCTATGGAAAGCTATTAGGTAGAATAATTGATCTGTAGCACTGATTCTCAACCAGGGGCGATTTTTGCCTCCCAGGAGACATTTGGCAATGTCTGAAGACATATTAATTATCATGACTGGAGTGTGAAGCTGGCATCCTGTGGATAGAGGCCAGGGATGCTGCTAAAATGAACTGTGCACAGGATAGCATGACACAGAATTACCTGGTATAAAGGGCCATAGTGAGGAAGGGGTTAAGAAACCTTTACCATACTAAAGAGACCTGTGTTCCTATTGGATTCAACACTTTTCTAGTTATATGACTTTTGACAAGTCATTTCATTTTTCTGTGTTTCAGTTTTTTCAGAGATAAAATTTTGATACTAACATTCCCTTGGTATGGGGTATAAAAATTAAGAGATTATATGTATTTATATCTTTAAAAGAAAATAATATACCTACCACTATGTTAGGCATTATATAGGTGTACAATAAATGAGCTGGGAATGAAATAAAATTAAAATATAGCAAATCATGTATTAATATATGCCCTAATATTTTTTCTATGATCTACATTGAAATTAGTTTTGACAAAATAAGGACAAAATAAATAAATAGATTTTAGAAATATATGTTCCTAGAAATTAAGTGGAGAGAATTTTTCTTATATAAATATGCTAATGAATAAAGTATAGCATTTTTCAATTGCTTTAACATTTATACTATTCTTTTTGATGGCTTTTCTGTTTACCAAAATTCTAGGCTTGCTCCCATCTATAGACATAGCTCCTCTTTCCAATGATTTCTCACATGTGTAATAATATGTCAAGACCATATTTTCCACTGAACTATAAACTTGTACAAATAAAGGAATAAAATCCAAATAACAACAAACAAAAGCTGTTTATTCAGAGCTTGTTGTAGTAAGACAAGTATGCTAACATCACTTGCTTTTGGCAAAGATTCAGAGCTAGGTAAAGGAGTGAGAAAACTTTACAGCCACAAGAAAGTTTTTTCGAATATGCCCTGACTGAAGGTGTTTGCATCTGAAGTTGGAAAGAGTCTAAATCAAAAGGAGGTATTTTGTGTGATTGATTAAGGGAAATATATTTGAATTTCTCTGGTTGGTCCTAAGTTGGAAGCAGGGGCACAAATTAAGGAAGCTGTCAGTTATTGTTGAAGTTGTAAGTGTATGAGGCCAACAGACATAGAGGTTGTGGTTTGGTTTCCTGAACTAATAGATGAAGGTTGTAAGTTTTATTTTAATATACGGTCTGGCTCTTGTCCATTTGTATATTCATTTGCTCAAGCTCCTTGGAGAGATAAACCATGTTTGCCTTGCTCTATTTGCAAAGCTGAGTTGATCAAGTAGAAGGCAAAGGAATGTCCAACCATGAGTGAAGGGCTTATATTCTGAATTGTATTCCTTTCCTGCTTACTCGCTATCAAGATCACCAATAGAATTAATTGTGATTAAAATTGAGATTCAAATAAAAGAGCTCTTTGAAATCATATAACTCTAGAAATCATATAACTCTAGAAAACAATGCACTCCTTTTATTAAATGAAAATCTATTGAGCACAAATATGGATTTGACCCTTTAACTATAGAGTTCAAATTTCATTGAGGAAACAGATTCATGTAAGCTACTTATGTTTCTGCTCTTGGTTGATACAGAGTATCAAACTTGATTCACTCTTAGGCCCCAGAGCATGGAGGATGACTTCCAAGAGGGTTTGGTGACTTCCCTATATGGGTGGAACAGAGCTTATGCAGAAGGATTCTTCAAGTCTTCAGTTGAGGGTGTGTCAATACATATGTGTATGAAAACAACAGTTGAGAAAAGAAACAAAAGATAGAAAAGGTTAGGTCAACCAATCATCGAAGGGCACAGTTCATTTTCACCATACAGCATGAGTTGTTTAAGATATCACAAGTCATACAGAATTGAAGAGTATTCAGAAAAGTCCTCTTCATAGACCAAACAAAAGAACACAAGACAAAAGAAAAATAAAGTGGATATATTGGACCTCATCAAATTTTAAAAGCTTTCTTTTCAAACAACATTGGTAAGAAAACAAAAAGGCAAGCTGGAGACTGAAAGAAAATGTTCACAAAACACATATCCTACAAAAGACTTAATCCTAGAGACATAAGGAATTCTTATTATATAATAATAAAAAGACTAATACTACCCCTCCAAACAATTTGCAGACTTTCTTAAATAAAGTACATGGATAACAAACAAGCATATTTTATAATAAAAATGATCAACATAATTTGGCAATAGGATAATGTGAATTGTAGCAAAGCAACATATTTCTACCTACTTATTAAAATATCTAAAATTAACATGGCTGCACATTCAAGTGCTAGCAAGAACATAATATTTGAACTCTCAAGCATTTCTGGTGAAGGTGCAAATTGTATGCCTAAAATGACAATTTCTGAAATGCAATTGACACTTTCTTAAAATTTTAAACATATGCCTATAAAATGATCCAAGCATCCCACAATCTTGCACAATAAAAACATATCTACACAAAGGCTTGTATGCAAATAGCAATTAGATTTTGTTTGTACACCAGCTTCCATTAACAGTTGATTAATAAACAATTTGTGGTATATGCATGCAGTGTGAATTCATTGCATTGAGCTCTATGTAGAAACATAGATGAAACTCAAAAAATTGCAGTGATTGAAATAGGCCAGACAAAAGAGAATGAATGCATGTCATGAACATAGCTTGTATTTTAGATGGTGATGGTCCATTGATGGTAGTTAAATTGCAGTAAGACTTCATCAGATTTCTGTCTTAGAAAGTTTACTATAGTTGTGGAGCTGTAATATTTATTTGGAGACTAGAAGAGCTGGGATGGATGCCTTTAAGAAATATGAGAATGATTGCTTGAATCAAATCTATTTCTTTCCAATTATGCCAAGAAAACGTTCAAGCCAGAGACTGAGTTGGAAGAAAATTACATTAGTTATTTGATATTGAGGTGAGATGAGTTTGTGATCAAGAGAAGAGAGGAAGACAATTGGGAGGCAAATATATGAATGTGCTGAGTCTCTGAAAGTTTTCCAACACTCTATATTCTACAGCTCCAGTGCTCAATCCCTCTTCTTGAAATCCCTGAACTTATTTAAAAATTAGAAAAAATTACTTGTACACGTGAAGATTATTTTATTGGCCAACTTTTCTTTACTTGCTTCTTTATAAACTCTAACAAGGTGCTATTTTTCCATAACCAGTTTTTAACTTACATTTTTAACTTCATCCACTTAAACAATACATTCTTTGAAGTTAGGGTTGATGGATTTCCCAGCTCACAATCAATCCCCACAAATGCTTTCTTACATAACATACACATTCAATAAATATGTATTGATTCTTAGCAACCACAACAGAAATTTAATTGTTCCTGATTGTTAGTGTTCAATTACCTTTCTTTTATGAACCACATAATTTATTTGTCTTCTCCTTGGTTTTCTGTGATCATTTTTATATTAAGCCTTAGTAACCTGTTTTCCTATTATAATAAAAGTTCTTATCTACTCAACTTAATGAAATTAGCAAGTTAGTACATTCATTCTTCAATAATCAGAGAAGATATGACTGAATTTATAGAAACATCAGTGATGTTTGAAATATTTTTGCATGGGGTTGGGTAGATAAATGTTTGATTTGCTTTGGATGATGGGTAATGTCCAGATATAAGGAGAATTTTTTAAAACATAAAGAAATACGAATTTAAAAGAGCTAGTTTAAAAAAATATCAATTTAAAATTTTAATTAAATTAAAATTAAAGTTCAGAAACTGATTTTCAGAGATTGAATACAGGTAGGTATTTAATCAATGCAGTGAGTAATTTTAGTTTGAACTAGGATTGGGTTTATGGTATGTAGAATTTTAACGTAACCAATGAAGTATAAATGAGTCTGTTTCCATATATTAAATATGTGCCTAATTAAGTCAAATTTATAAACTTAATAATCAAAATTAGATTATTTCAAATAAAATGATATTTAAAACATCAATCTCTCTTGCATAATCATCATAAGGAATAGATTGGCTGCACAGATGAATACTTCTTTTTATTTCTAAAAGCAATATCTATATCTTTTTCATTAAAAAACAATAGTCATTTTTATGTTGAAAAGTAATTTATCATTCTATATGTATAAGTACATATTTTATCTATTGTTTGCCTATTTATTTATTGCCTCTGTCATCCTTTATTATTTTATAAGACTCAGACAATTACTTACATCATGAAAGTTTCCTTGAATTTTACGTATAAATTTTATGAACATGTGTGTGATTAGCCTTGGTTCTCCCAGTTGCTGAAATCCTCATACTTTGTGTGCAGCCTCTTTAAATTGGTAAGAACCACTGCACCACTCTATCTTTGGTTGTACTCAGTAGTTCTCCCCTGTGCTTGGGATGGTATAATCTTTAATTTGTTATGTGTAGATTAAAAGCTGTATTCCAATAACAAATTAAAATCTTCTCCAGGCAACTTCAATATCCTAAAGAAATCATGGTTCAAGCAGTCTATTTTTTGACACTTGTTTACACTATCCCATCCACAGTGATGGAAAAAGTGACATAGTATAGATCTGTAAGTGACAGATTCCCATCCAGCTCTGTTTCCCAACCCCAACATCACTCAGCAACTCAGATTCAAGAATTTGCTGATGGTGCCCTCTGCATATAGACACAGGCCCAATTCAAATACATTGTATGAAAATCAAAATGACACAGATGTCTTAAGAACTCATACATGAACGGAAAGCCTCTGCAAAATAGCAAGAAACAAAGAATAACTCCCCAATTGTACTTTCTGTTGTGGCAGCATATTCAAGCTAAATAAGGATAATTCCTATTACCTATAGTTTGCTATCATCCATGCCCAAAAACACACTGCAAAATAAATATCAGAAAGAGACATCAAATAAAATTTAAAACAAGAGATAATCAATGAATTGATAAAAATCAAGTTAGACAATTCTGTAACATGTATATGACAGAAGATTATAAAACAGTGATAATAGAGTCGATGACAATAACTGATTAAAGTAAACAATTTAATATTTTCAGAATAATTTGTTTAGCAATGTTACACAAATCTCTGAACTAGAAAAGACAAAGCATGCTCATAATCTAATTACTTCAAAAATTCTATTAACATAACAATCCAATCCTGTTCTTTGCATTGTATTGTTATTGAGAGCTTCAGTTGCCATGACAACAAACTCATTTAGAGAAAGTAGCTGTTCATTTTTATAAAAAGCTTTTTGGATTATTATAGAGAAACAAAATATTTTGATTCAATAAAATGGTTGTTATAATATGTTGTTATGAAAAAAACAGTCTATAAATAATTATTAAAAAGTTTTAATTAATTAATTACTTGATATTTATAGTGGAATCCAATACATTAAAAGCCTTATGATAAGAACCTAAAACACAAAATATCAAACAAGAGAAACTGCAATATCATTTGTGAATATTTATATTTGAATTTAATATTAAAATTAATGAGAAATGTAAAGTATCTGGCATATGGTATACTCCGTAAATCTGCATAGAATAGGTGGAAGGACATCTGTATCTAAAATTCAATAAATATTAAGATATATGTATTCCATTATTTCCATGCTATTGAGTTTCAGAAAGCATTTGTACTGTCAATTACATTTTGATAGACCCTAATAGAAGTTGGATATAAGTTGCCATATTTTAATAATGAAATGGTAAATATTTAGGAGAATTTATAAAAATTAAAAATGTATAGTGAATATAATCAATATATTATAGATTTAAAAAATTATGTTTTGAGGTCACTGTTGTCCAACCCTGCACTAATTCTATTTATTTAATTAAAGGCAAAATATTAAAACTCCAAAAAGAACTATGATAAGAGTTATATAACGTTGAGTTAATTTGGTTATTCACAAATTTCACTCACCAAAATAATAATATTTTAAAGAAACTTGAAAGATTGGGAGTTTTAGTAAAATAAAAGACGAAATTATCTTAAACAATTAACTTCCAGAGAGTATAGTAAGCAAAACTTATTCTCTTTCCAAAAGAGAGATAATTAACATTTCCTGAGTACAAATTACTTGCTAAAAGAATATTTTAGGAGATTTGCATGTTTTAACTCTGAATTCTTACAACCATAGGCTTTTGCCCCATTTTGTAGGATGGGGACTCCTTCATGTTTAGCTCCAGGGAATCTGACTCCAGATTCTTTGCAACTATTCCTCATTGCCCCTAAGTTGTTCAAGTTATGGAGTAGGGGGACAGGTCAAGGAAAACCAATGTCTAGCTCATGTATTTTCAGAGATTTCCCATTTTCCAGTGGGCAAAAACTACTGTTTTTTTTAGAATGCATTTCCTGTATACCATCTCTGTATTTCAATATTCCTATGATGTATAATTTGAGGCATTTTCAAAAGCACTATTAAGTGGTATTACGATAATTCAGTTTGAGGCACAGTGATATTTTTTCATAGCATCTCTGGGAGACATCATGTGCTCATTAGAAGGGAAATTCTGACATCAATACCTTTAGGCAGTTTGGTAGGAAGAGAAATGCATTTGAATATGAGCCCCATAATATAGACAATCATAGCTGCATTTCAAGTTCAGAAAGAGGTAACAGCTCTACTCCTAAATAAAAATAGATATCTGTCAGAAGGCTTAAAAATCCATGCTTTCAAAAGCTATAATATTCAGAAGCCCAGAAAAATAATCTGATATAATCCAAATAAACACTCCTGTCATGTAACCTTTAATTATAATATGGCAACTGTAATTTCACCTAATTAGAAAAGGTGAACCCAATTTTGAATTGCAAATTATTCATTTTATGAAAGCTTTTATGAAATTAAAGCACCTTTAGACTGACAGCCTCAGTCAGTACGTTTTGAGGTGCCCTATGATGTGACGTTTTGATTAATCAGTGAGCCATTCCAAAGGCTCTCACATGCAGCCACTGACTGGTTCTAATGCTAGGAGGTGCAGATTTCCAATTAAGACTTGCATTATGGTGTATAAGAACTGGCACTCTAACCCTGTGTGGTCTATCCAAACTTTTATTTATTTTCTGATTTATAACTGATGATTAGAATATCCACATGTCCATAAAATAATAAGAACTGAATGAGAAATCATGGGAAAATAATCTTGTGTTTACTGAAAGCATTGTAAATGAATTTAATTACAATTAATTTTGGATTGTATGCTTTGTGCAATACACAATTCTACAAAGTATGAGGCAAATCTTGATCAAAATAAAAGTCTAGTTTGCATTTTAGTTTTCGGATCTATAGAGGTTAAACTGTCATGATTGAATATATAATTTCATTCACTAAAAAGTAAACAAATTCTAAAAAGAGCAAGAAATGTTAAATCTACAAAATCTTTAAGATGACAAATTCATTTGGGCTGAATAATTATCAATTAAAATATTGATATCAGTAAATACATAAGTAAATATCAGTGTTCTCATCAGAGTAGCAATTAAAGAATATTTTGGAGATGGAATTCACTATAAAATTACATACACAGAGGAGTTGTTCTAGGATTCTACATACCTAGGAGTAATGCAGTCTTTAGGTTTAAGATATACCCAAATCTAAAAAACTTTAGCATTGTCCTAAAATTAACAGAATTTGTTTAAAAGTAGATATTTCTGTCAAATTTTCACAGTCTCTCAAACAAAAAAACAAGATATTAAAAAATAGCAAATGTAGATGAGTATTTTGTTTATAGTCCACAAACACAATTTAAGAGAATTGATATGTAGGAATCATACTTTGGCACACATTAACAATCTCAATAATTTTATTTCAGTGCCTATTTAGTCACCATTTTATTTTAGTCAACTCTTCTAAAGGTTTTTTTTTTGTGTGTGTGTGCTTACTGAAAGCATTGTAAATGAATTATGAGTGTGAAATTATGAAAATCTAAATAACCTCAAGAAGCAAACCTTACTGTTATTTGTCTTTATATAATGTACAATTTTTATTGCTTCAGAACGTACTAAAAATGATCCAACAGAACACCAACAAGGCAGCAACCAGAGAGCTTCTAAACCTATGTTGTCTACCAGCAATCCCAAGCAACAGGTAGTCTTAAAATAATGGACTTTCAGTAAGTGCCAGAATATTTCAGCAAAACTCAATGTATTATTTTCAAATACAATTTCAAAAGACTGTGTAAAACTTCTCACAACTATTGTGAACATTATTTTGCAGAAAATTCACATGAACAAAGATTGCTCAAGAATTGTGGACATTTAAATATTCAAGAGGTGCTACAATAATGACTGTAATAAAGAAACTTTAAAATATAATACACAGTTTATTTGCTGTATAGGACAGAAAGCTTTTAAAAGGATGAGGCATCCCAGAAGACATGGTGAACTGCAAGTTACATGTAGAATAAAATGAAGTGACATAGAGGAGCAATATGATGGCAGGGAACCATTCTTGGTAGGAATTGTGTCTCACAATTTCTGTCTAAGTAGTTAGCAATGTTCTTTAGGACAGGATTTATAATGCATGGGAACACATTTCAGTAGTCATCTATATCCATAAATTGCTACTGTTTATTCAAAATATTTACCAATGAAACTAAGGCACTAAAAAGTCAATTGTCTGAAAGCAATTCTATTAATTAAAGGATGAAAGTTTACATAAAATCCAGTAAGATAAAGACAAATGGGAATTTTTACTATGGGTCAAGACAGAAGTAAAATTTAATTCGAAAAGATGAAAATTTAGCTAGCTTTCAAAATTTTTTGTGCAATGAAGAATAGTTTAATATTTTAAATTACTAATTAATCCAAGGTTCTAATGTTATGCTGATATACAATGTCAATTTCACTTAAGAATTGATAGAGTTGAAATTGAGAACCTTGGAGAATATCATTCTTATTTATAATGGTAAATAGTGGAATCATTTATTCCTGTGCTATTTTAAGAGAATTGGTATGTAGGAATCATACTTTGACACACATTAACAATCTCAATAATTTTATTTCAGTGCCTATTTAGTCACTATTTTATTTTAATCAACTCTTCTAAAATTGCTAGCATAGGGATTAAAAGGCCTGAGGGCTATTTTAGTCAAGGAAACAAAAATAATGAAATAACTTTCTTGTGAGGGTTACCAATACATTTTTTTCTGAGGATAACACCATTTCTGTACAAATATTTTTTTATTATTTTTATCTCTAATCATGTTAAACATTTTCTCCCATGTATGAAGAATGTATTCATGAAAGCCAAGAACAGGTGCATCTTTCTACCTATAGTTTGTTTGTGGTTTTTATTTATTTTTTTTAACTCTTGAATATATCCTATTTTAGTTATGTGACTGGATATCCTTTACATTCCAATTGGTAGAAAAATAAACTTAGGGTTTATTTACTCCTTCCATGAACTCATACTAAAATAAGGAAATGAAATAAGTACAATAATATGCAGAGCAGAAGGACCTTCACAAATATTTAACACATCTCTAAAGTCGGCCTGATTATTTTAAATTCAACTACAGAGACCCAGGAGAAAGTATTTATATGAGTTTTTTAGTGCAGACAGAATTGCCAAATTTGATGCTCTTGCCCAAAATGCCTAGATTCAAATTGTGGCTCTAAAACTTATTATGTATGTAAACAAACTTATTATATATGAAAAACATTTTGACTTCTCTGAACCTTTAATCTTCTGAGTCTATAACATGGAAATGTATGGTAATGTTATTTATTAGTAGAGTTTGCTTATGTATAAATTAACACACAACTTTTGTTAGTATATCTGGTACACAGTATAGTTTCAATAAATATAAGTAATTATTATCTTGTTAGTTGGAACTTCTAAATATTGGAAGTCACTTATTATAATGTCAAGGGATATATCTATTACTAGTCTGGAATTCATAGTATCTATAAAGGATATTAAATATTTCATATCAGTAATGATATGAGCAATAGACAACATTGTTTCCTGGCCATAAATACAAGAAACATTATCTTACATATAAATAGAAGTGCTAGTCAACTTTTGCTTGAAGCCTTACCATGTATGATAGATGTTTTTAGCTGGAGAAAAATGAACAGTGAATACAATAAAATGAAATGATGAGAAGTGAAAAAGTAAGGAGACAAATAAATGGGAAAGACATTTTAAAAAGGAGGAAAGCAGAAACACAGGAAATGAATAGTGTTATTGTAGTTGATGTCTCCCTAGACAGAGTCATCAAAATAAGTACAAATTGTCTACTAAGACACACAGAAATAAATTATAAACAATACAATAATATCCATCATAAAATATCATTTTTCTGCAAAAAAGTATTTGCATTTACACCTCTTAGTGTGTATGATTTTATGACTTAAAAAAAAGCAAACCACTTTTTAAAAGTTGTATTTGTTGGGTTGGCATTATTATTCATTATTATTATTACTAGTAGTAGTAGTTAGTGGTAGTAATAGTAGTATTTTCTTAGGAAACAGAAAGACAGATTCTAAATAACCTTTAAAGATCTATCTTTATTTTATCCCACTATTCACTATTTTTTCTAAATGTCAATCTTGCAATTTGGGGTTTAAATAAATCAATAGTAGCAACAAACGGGACACTTTCATGACTAAAACAATCCAGTATCATCTTCATTTTAAAACAATTTTGAGTACCTACCATGTGAGAGCCATACCAGAAGTGGCAGTGTATAAAGAGAGAGAGGACACAGTCCCTGCCTGTAAGGAAAACTTGGTGATTGTATGTGAAATGTAATGAATAGCACATGACAAGAAGTGCTAGAAATTAATAACAAACAGAGCTTATCTGAACTCTACACCCAGAGCCAAAGCAATGCTTGCTGTTCAGTCTAGAAAGTTTCTTTTATAAAAAGAGGTTCGAAGAGTCACAATGCTACCAGTGTAAGAATTTGAGGTGATGAAATCAAAGGATTATGAGATGTAAAATGTAAATGTTTATGATTTCTTCTCTGCTGAAGTGATGAATCAGCACAGATGGGATATTTAACCTTGAGTTTAAGCCCAGTTTGGGGGACTTAGAGAAAGTAATCTCCAATCCAGTTTTATAGCTATAGAGAATTCCTTTCAAATGGACTGAAATCAGCAGTTAACCTGCACTATTCTGCTAGTTTACTTTCTGTGAAGACAGAAGCAGCTGCACACACTGTGGGGATCCAGGCTTCAAGGCCACTTTTGAAAAACAGCCCCTCTCTAATGAAAGTGAAATTTTATCCAGTAACAACTGACATGATTTACTTATTCTCAGAAGATTTAGGAAAAGATTTATTCTGATTTAGTGGAGAAACTGGTGGGGTTATGATCTGTAGAAAGAAAAAAATATATATGTGTCTTGAGCTATAAATTTTCCAAACAAAACAATCCAACACTTGGCTAGCAAAAAAGTATTTTACAATCCTAGAATAGAAAATACAAATTTTATAAAGCTATCTTTATATATCCCCAAATCTCCAATTACTAAAAGAGGCAATGAATGCCACAGCTTTTTCAGTAATCTTATAAATTTAAGCAAATTCATGGACATCATCAGGAAATTAGAGACAATCAAACTATATCTCAATTGTAGTTCTTTCTTCTCATGTTATTCCTGAAATCAAATCTCATGAATAATTCGGGTATCTGATTTAACGCAGTCCTGATTTCTAATGCTTAGAATATTAAAAATATGTCTATTGTCTAGCCTCATCATTACTCAGACTAATAAAACAAAAATGCTTAACCACTTTTACTCACATTTTCGTACATATATATTACATTATACATCATATCAAGTTTTGAAAAATATAAAGCCATTTCTTGCATTCAAATTGAAAGAGCAGATATATTTAAACTAAATAAAACTTTTTACATAGCTTAGCCATCTTTTTATAACTACTCAACAAAAAATAAATTAAAAATGAAAATTCAAGTGTGAGAATTCAAATATAATGGAAATGAATATTTAATCATAGAGTCTAGGTAGAAAGCAGAAACCATCCCAGTTGTGTTAACAAATAATATTTAATATAAATAATCATCACCTAGGGATTGAAGAACTGAGAAGACAAATTAGGAAGAATACTGAAATTTCACATGGTAGCAACTACAGAAAGAAAGCAGTACCATATGTCTCAGGGAAACAGATGAGATAGTTCAAAATTATTAAATTTATTGACTTAGTGGAGGGAGAACTGAAATTTAGACTTTAGTAAAAACAATCTGTGTCTGGTGTCTCTGAGATGAGAGTAAGTGCCTACTGTGTCTGGTGAACATAGTTCACCAGCTGGCACTCAATCCCTGAGGGACCTCAAACCTGGTTTGGTAAGTATTGGGGTGTGTGATGTAAGCTGGAATCAACTGCCTATTTAGAAGTGTTTATCTCTGATCAAAATCATTTTTTGTGCCCAACTGAATTCTAGATTCATCAGTTCCACGAAGAATTCTATCTTCTTAAGAAAGGCTATTTATGTTGTATTGTATGTTTTTTTTTCAGCAATAACACCTATATCTACATGTTCAAATAATGTAGTTGAGGAAATAAATCCTTTTCCATTAGATCTCAAAATTTTCTTTTCAAAAATGCATTTTACAATGAGAATTCAGAAAACTGGAGTTTCTATTAAAGATAAGGACCTCAGAACTAAGAACCTGACTCTAAGGCTCTTAGAAGCCACCTTAGCCCCTGATAGCTATAAAGCAGGTATTCTTCCAAGGCAATGGCTTGAATCATAGGAAACTAATGACAACAGAGAGGAAGTCACCAAAGTTTGAATAGGATAATTTTATAATTTTAATTCTCTTTTCTCTGTGTTATTAACATACACATTTACTTAATAATACACACCAATTTAGATAATTCTAGTTCATCAAAGAATAAGAACACAATAAACAGGGTGAATATCAATGAATTAGTTCCATCAATGTTTACACCTGAAGTTATGCATATTCTCTAAATAAGGAAAATAAGTTTATCTGCTTTGTGATTTACAGATATTTCTTATCCAAGTAAACAAAATATCAGGCTTTCATGATATAATTACTGAGATGAAATGTAAGGGGTAATGGTTCAGTATATTTTCCAAAATAAAGTGCCCCATTCCTCCAAATTATTTCAGATTTGGAAGTTATTACACTATACATTTAGCTTTTTTACTTTATTCTATTCTCTCCCAAATATCTTCTTCTATACCACATTCTAGTTAACTGTAATAAAACACAATATATTTTACCAAACTTTACCATATTTTAGAAGTATAATTGATGTAATGATCAACTATACATATTTAGATTACACAATCTGATATATGTGTGTATATATATGTATTTCTGCCATTGTAAATTAATTTGTGTATATATATATATATATATATATATATATTAATATAGCATATATATATGCTATATTAATGTAATACACACTAGTTGCATTTTTGTATTAATGACACTCTAGTATGTAGACTTTTGGGGCTGGATTCTTTCAGTTATCCTAATCATTAGAGCATCATCTATGCCTGTCATATGTATCAATGCTTCATTTATTTCTATTTTCCAGTAAATTCCACTAAATGAATATGCCACAATTTTTATGTATGCTTGTCTGTTATTTTTTCTTTTAATTTTGCCTAGCACAAAGAAATCTGCCATAAACTGTACACAATTCATTATTTTAAACATGATTTATGTATGTGTGATTTATTTTCCTTTGGTTAAATAACTAGGAGGAGAACATCTGATTGTATGGCAAGTTTACCTGTAAATATTTAAGAAACTGTCACACTGTTTTCATACCACTAAATAAATATTACTTTAAATTAAAAAATATAAAATGTATATTTCCATGAGGAATATTTGAGAAGTCCAGTTCCTCCAAATGCTAATATTTAATATGGTCTGTCTTCAGTTTCCCCATTATAATAAGTATATAGAGGAGTCCAATTGTACAGTTAATTTATATTTATTCAATAGTTAATAATTTTCATTTTTATTTGTGTATGTGTATATATAGAGAGGCACATTTATTTAAATTTTCAATATCATTTACATTCACATAAATTTTGCTTCCCCCATGAAAATAATTATCTGAATTATGTTTTTTCTTACACTATAAAAATAATTTACATGGAAAGGAAAACACTAGTGTGCATGTAAGTACTGTGTTCCTTTTACTTATCTCAACCAACTTTTCTCTCAAAATGATGTGTCACATACATCTGGGACATACACAGCCTCCATCATTCTGTAAAATCTAACACTTTGAAAGCTTGACTGGGCTTCCCTGCTCTGTAGGGCTATTCACACCCTGCCTAAATCTATTGCTGAGAATAATGTGGTCCACAAGTCAGTATTCCTTATAATTTGTCAAAAATGAGGAAAAATGGGACTACATATTTTAAGAAAGACTAAATAGCAAAATTATTCAAAAATCACTCAAGATTTCTTTTTCTTAAATTCCTGTTTTGAACATAAAAAACTATGCGAGTCCAAGAAGGAGAAGACCTTTCTGTTAACTCAGAAATTGTTCTATTCAGGAGTGGACAAAAATATATTACTTTTATTATGAATTCTAGGAAAAGACCTATAGATAGGAGATGTAACACCTCCATCCCTGTCAAGTGGAAGGTACTTCTTAAAACAGTGCTTAATATCATGTGTATCAACTAAACGAAAAAATTACAGATGACAGGACATTTGTTGCTCCTTTTTGAAAAATGCCATTTAAGACATTTGCTATATTTCTTCGTAGAGAATTTAGATGAGCATTTCTAAAAATGTCTAGGGATGCATAAAGTATTGTGAATAAAAGTTTTAGAATTGAATGAAACAATGTCATCTCTGTTTATTTTTGGTAAAGCATTTTTTAAAAGGTTAATCTCCATTTTTATTATCTTCAATATTTTTTAATAAACAAAACATAACCAAATCAAGCAAGTCCAGAGACAATGTCCTTTAGTAAGAAATTTATTATTTTCCTTTTAATCTTGTGTCAGTTGGATTTAGTACAGAATTTCTAACTTCTGAAGAGAAAGTTACCACTCCAAGTTTTGTCATCTATATTTGCAACTCCATTGTAAAAAATTTACAATTTACTAAGTTTGCTATAACAGATAACTAGAGTTTGACTGCCTTTATGCATTTAGTACTTTAACTAGGTCACTATTTCCAGGAAAAAAAACAATTTAAATACAGTTAAGTTGGTAAAATAATGAATTTCCCCTTAAAAATTGAAGTGCTTGATTCTCTATTCCGTTTCAAACTTTTTGGTAAGACGATGTCCTGCACTGAATATCTGATTAAGGCTCTAGTTTTTCTCCACAAGAAATGTCTATATATCACGTACATTGAACATTAATGTAATTTCAAAATGTTCACAGAACGTGAAGTCTGTGAATCCAGGCTAACTAAATCCAAGACTGCAACATCCAAGTGTATATGTTGTACCTCTATAAGGACACTATGATGTGGGAGTGGAGTGCGATGAGTTAGAGTTGAATCTCGTGGCATTCAGCTCACTAATACTTATAGAGATGAAAAATGTGGCAAAACATTAACTTCTAATTTATACAAAGATGAAGTATGTGTGTGCTATGATAACTCATAGCTGCCGTTGCAATAAATTTGTTAACCAGAAAAATTGTTTCCATTTAGTCAGTAGTTTAAAATTAAATCTTAACTCAGACACAATTTAAAGTTATTTATACTGCCAAGAGAATTGAAGTAATCATGACTTTCTTGAAGGTTAATCCTGTTCTATTTTAGCTCTGTATTCTTGCAGAATACCCAGGATATGCTACATAATAATACATTCTTCTTTGGATTAAATTAACTAAGTGTCTGTGTGTGTGTGTGTGTGTGTGTGTATCTACAATGCACTATCAATGCATTTCAAACCAAAATTACAGATATCCTTTGTAAAATCCAGATTTCTTCTTTAAGTAACTTCATATTTACTCCAAAATATGTTTTTGCTTTATTGTCCTAGATCTAGAGTTTTCCACAATTGAATAAACCTAAACAAGTAAGAATTTTCAACGTATGCATTGAACATATTTGCCATCACTTCCAAAAACATTGAAATTATCCTTTTGGATTCCTCTCCTTGTTTTCAAATTATTCTAATTAGGTTTTGCAATATTACAGTAAAAAAGATTAAGTTTATTTATTTCTACACAAATTTTATCCAGTTCCATGTGACTAGGTCCATGAGATACTGGGTAATGGAAAAGGAATGTAAAAATAATTAACTATTAGGGAACCTGTGCTTTTGTACTACAGAATATAATTGTTTACAAAAGTAATTCTATTGCTACGGACACCAAAAAAATAAATGGAAGTTCATAAACAAACTTTTTCTGAATGTTTGAAAAGCATTGCTTATTGCTAGTCTTAAAAAAAATAATTCAGTAAATAAGTTTGTAGCCAAACAACAAGTTAAATATCAACAATTTCAGTTATGAAATGAAAACATTTTTGAAAATAAGAAATAAAGAGCAAAGTACAATCAAAAATAAATAACTGGGTTGGAAAACATAGCAATTAATATCTAGAACAACTTAATATATTGCTTATTTTCAAAAAGACACTGTTACAAAATAATATGAGGAGGAATAGCATTTACAATTTTTTTTCCTCTTTACATTGTTAGCATATTTTGAACTGTGATATTTAAATTTCTATCTTCTGTCTTCTAAACTACTTACAAACTACCTTTGATTAGGTATCTCTAGATTTTGCTATCTAGAACTTATAAACTCTATGTCTTTACATGTCATCTTAAATAATTTCTGAGTAAATATTTCTTCCCAACTCTATTGCTGTTTTGTCTTTAAGAAGGGCTCTATTCTTTCATTCCTTCTGGCCACATTCATTTGATTGCGATAGGCATATGACACAATTTGGGCCACTAACACCTGAAGGACATTTATATGTTTATATTTACCTTTAAACAAAATATTTATATATTTATTTATTGGTACTGGTGATTGGACCCAGGTGTGCCACATCATCAGCCCTTTTTTATATTTTATCATGATCTTCCTGCCTCAGCCTCCTGAGCTGTGGGGATTACAGAAGTATGCCTCTGTATCCTGCAAAGCTAAATATTTATTAAGCATATTTATATTTAATAAGTCTGTATTTTAATAAATATACTTTCCCAAATTATCTTTCTTGAATAATAGTCTGTATATTGTTCATCATTGACTGCCAAGTTTAGATTATGAGCCCCCATGTACATTCCAACTATGTTTATATGTTTTGTTGCTATGAAAAACTTTTCTGAAGATTCTGCACTGACTCTCCAAACTGGGAATTCTCCAAACTGTGGGAAATTTGAGATTTGAAGAGCCCAGACGCCAAGGCCAGGCAAAATATGATGACTGTGTACAGTAACCAGAGTGTTCAGTCAGAGTTGGAAATTTAACTTTTCAATGACAAGATAAATAGTGAATCAGGATCTTATATCACCTCTGCTGAATAAGGCAGTGTTTAAATGATATTTTCCATCTCTAAATTTTGAGACCAGAAAATCTAGGAGCTGTCCAAGATAAAGTACAATAGATTAGGCTAAATTTGTGTTGCATCATTTCATGCAATGTATGTGTATATGGCTTACAGATAAACCTTAATAAAAATGAACTCATAACACTGGTTTGGGTGACATCATTTTTCTCCACCATGAATAAACTCTAAACTCTATAACTAACATTAATTTCTAGTCATCAATCTCCTGTTAAAGAACTCACAAAATTTATTTATTTTAAAAATGAGATATAATTTGAATTCACATTTTTAAAGCTTATCTTCTAACCTCCTATATATTTAGTCAGTTATTCCAATGTCTTTATTTACTCTCTACTCAGTAACTATAGACAGAAATTCTTTTGAACTCTCTCTCAACACCCACATAAATACAACTAAGAAATTACCAGGGCAGGAAAGACAATTATACTAAGAAAAACAATAACACAATTGAAGAAATATCCAATGACATGTTTGAAAGTGGAACTGGAATGACAAAGAGCATCAGTACTTACCCAAACTTCACCTCAATAAATATAAGATTTCATTCATTGGAATACATAAGATGATACCATATCTACCTCCATAAGAGTTCCAGAACACCAGGCCCTATATTGAAGAAAACTTTCTTGCATAAATGAAAGATGGAACTTTTTGAAATGACCAGTATATTTTTTCCATCCTTTTCTGGCTCTTAAGTAACCATGAGTCCCATGGGATAAAAACAACAACAAAAAAGAGACAATGGGTATATCATAATTCCCAGAGATGAGGTGCTGTAAGTTAGCAGAAAA
The DNA here is from genome assembly GCF_001458135.2 of Marmota marmota marmota. Taxonomy (NCBI): domain Eukaryota; kingdom Metazoa; phylum Chordata; class Mammalia; order Rodentia; family Sciuridae; genus Marmota; species Marmota marmota. Next base: position 20,389,103 of record NW_026000068.1, read on the forward strand.
CAGAACTGCAATAGTTCAAGGATTGTGTTATTAATGAACTTCACTGGTGAGTGTTAAAAAACCAGGCAAGAGAGAGAAGAAAGAGAAAAATACTGATAAGCAACACAGATTAGACCTGGGAAATTACTAAGGATCTAAAGATAGTTCATTATTTTTTATTTATATATGACAGCAGAATGCATTACAATTCTTATTACACATACAGAGCACAATTTTTCATATCTCTGGTCGTATACAATGTATATTCATACCAATTTGTGTCTTCATACATGTACTAGTTGTTATGTATTCACAAACAAGCTGTCCACAGTTTAAAAGATGAAGATCTTTTTGGTCTTGCAGGAGATGATTCATTAAACTACTAACTTATGCTTCCTGAAAGACAATTGCTGGAAACATACCATAGCCTACAAAGAAGTTCATCAAAATTAATATGTCTGCAAAAGGATTCTTTAATACTAAGTCATCTTTCATTCATGCCTGTCAAGGGAATTCTAACAATTCTCTGGAGTTCTCACTCTGTGTAATATCTCCTCTGTGGTACTCAGGTCTTTAGATTCTAAGAGACTTGACTCTTTTGGAATCCAGATCTATTTCCTCAACTCAGGAGGCTTCTTAGCTCTGAATTAGTTTCTTCCCCTTTAAGCTACAGCCGGAAATATTTCTCTGGGCATCAAATTGGGTCAGTCTTGGAGCTTTTTTCTTCTTCCCCTCTCAAGGCCACTCTCCTTCACAGTCTGATGACCAAGATCCTGAATGCTTTGTTCTCTATATTTGGTCAGATTTTTTCTAAGAGGGTAAAACTAGTCCCTTTTACTCCATCTTAACTATATATAAACTATATTCTTTTGATACTCTGTGTGTGTGTGTGTACACACACACACACATATATATTTCAAATCAGTCTTGTATCATACCAATTTCATTTAAAATGTGTTTGTTTATTTCTGTGCATGAATAATTCAAACAGTGCTTTCTTTTTTTTTTCTTTCAATGTTCAGAATTTTCCAGGATGGATGGATACTTTCTAGTGATTAGAAAACAGCAGCTATATCATGTTTTATTCAGAGCTTCAACTGTTTATACCTGTGTCTATAGTTTCTGTTATCAGCATATAGATATTAGAATTTTAAATGCAGATTAGGAAGTAGGTTTTCTTGTTGTGTCTTACAGGCAAAGAGCCTTCAGCTTATTAGAAACATCACCCAATGAGTAGGTTTGAGATAAGTAAATTGGTCAATTAACCTTCTGCTTATCACCATTTGCTCTCTTGATTCTCTTTGATATCTGTGTATATATTAAAAATATGAGTGGTGTGCCTAGTAAAATAAACAACACAAGTAAAGAGTAGCAGAAAAGATGGTCTTATTTACTAATAATTAATGTACATGATACACATCAGCTTCCTAAATATTTTATTATTGTTTTCATTTTTACTATTATAAATTACATTCTCTAAATATTAGAACATATAGTCTATAGTTTCCATGATACAAATGGTGAATGAGAACTGCTTTCTAAATAATTACCAGTGTATCAAGTGTCTGAACATTCATTTTCATCTTCATAGGAAAGATATTAATCCTTTTTCTTATAGTTTATCAGCAGAGGCTTGAGAATATAATTTTTTAGTAGCAATAAAATGTACTGGTTTAAGTGCCTTATGGATTGTTTATCTAATTTTTAATTTACTCAAATATTTATCTTTAAAAATTATTTATTTACGGTAGCATATATTCAAACTGCTTAAAGAACTGAGGATAAGAGATGAATAAAGGCATTATTTTGGCATCTAGAAGGGGAAGAGACAAGTACTAGTTATTAAATATCAACATGTTTTATGTAATTATTACTTTTATACTTCTTTGGCAGAGTATATATCCTTTTCATTTAATAATCAATTCACATTTGCACACAATGTACTAGGTATTGGGCAATCATAAAGGGCAATTGCTTTGGTCCTGTGATTTATTTGATATGGTGGGATATTCACAGTCTGACCTTAGGAAAAATTGCAAACTCAGTGACAGGTTTCTCATCTAAGGCTGTTACTTGAGACATATTCTCACACACAATGTGAAGTGGAAAATTGAGACAATTCTCTAGACAATTAAGGTTGTTATTTAGGGTTGTATTACCTAGACAATTGCCTTAATTCTCTATTTCACTTTTTTCGTGTAGACATCTTATTTTAATAAGACATCTCATTAAAGTGTGTGGGAGAATATGTGTGTGCATGTGTATTTTGTTTAAATGGTTCTACTAATGGAGATACAAACTTGTAAAGCCAGTCAAATAATTCTTAAGTTGTCTAGGGGTGGGGAGCAGTATTGTATTCCAGTTTAAATCCTTGCATTATAATTACTAACAACATATTTGATGTTGACATGTTCAGACATTCAAATCTTCAATTAAATAGAAAGTACCCTACTTTCTGTCAGAAAACCAAATTTTGAAAAAGAAAAAAGAGCAAGTTATCAGGAAAATAAAAAAAATTCTATATACTGAAACCCTTAAGAGTCTACTGTTGTACTAATTCTGATCCCCACTTCAAAGTTGTAATATTTGCACATGGGCTTGCAAAGCTCATGTATGCAAAATATTCCAAACTACACAAATAAACAAAAAGGTCTGCATGATCAAATTAAAAATCAGTAATGAGAATACTTCTTGTAAGGAATAATTCTCAACTTGAATCAAGCATGAAATAAAAATCAATGAAATAATGTGAGACAACCATGCAAGTCTTCTTTTAATGAATTGTGTCTTAATAAATATCACATTCATTAAAAACCTTCATCCAAAAATATTATCTACACCTTAACCATGCCACTTGATTCTGATTGAAAATTTCACTTAACTAAGCATGAAAAATGGTTGTGAAAGGAATGAGATTCCAAAATATTATTTATTGTGTATAACTAACATGTTTTATCTCCCTTTTATAATATTTAAAATTTAGGGGAATATTTCTACTATAGATTTTAATTTACATTAGAAAATGTTTCCAAGTTTGAAATTTCCGTTTTTTCTAAGTACATAGCATGACCACATTATAATAATCTATATATTATGGATCATATAGTTTTATAATAAATATAAATAATAACATAATATTGTGTATATATAAATTTCTCCTTTAATGAAATTGTTTTCTGTTTTAGAAACTAAAGCATAACCCTATTTTTTATTTAAATTTATGTGTGTGTGTGTGTGTGTGTTTGTATGTGTGTTTTCATTTTCTGTCACTTGGCTTATTATTTAATTCCTAAGAGGGCTAAACAATCCTTGATTAAAGGAAAATAAGAGAATATATTATCTGGCTTCCAACTAATTGTAAGAATTCCTTTAAAGTAGAGAAGACATGGAATGAAGAAGATAATACAAAAATGTGCATTTACAAATTTTTAAAATACTTCTGCAATGAATTATAGATTTCTTTTGCAAAATGGAGTGTCTTGGTAAATACAAAAGTAAAATAAATTTTATATAAATTATAGTTATAATATTACAAGTTATAACATTACTAAATATCTAAGTTATAATATATTTTATTCACTTCTTAAAAACAAGAAAACAAATGTCTATAGAAAAATCATAAAGAAATGTAATATCTAAGATCTGTACATATAACATAAAGTTAGATTTGGTCTTTTTATTTAAAGATAATTTTAGAAGAAATCGAAATCCAAATGCCTATAGAGGTAGACAACAAACATGAAGAATTAAATCAGGTAGTACAAGAATACAAGCAATACAATGGGGTTAGCAACAAATTAGAGAGTTCAAGTTCCATCTGAAGAGATTTCTCTTGTAAAAATAAATAAATACAGCCCTCTATGAACTTATTGAATCCCACATTAGACTTGTCTGTGACCCAGAGAGCTGCAGTCACAAGCTCTGCATCCAAAGTCTCAGCAGCAGAGACACATTTGGGAAAATGTTGGCTTGGGGTATTAAAGTTAGAAATAAAGATTTGTGTTACAACTGTATTGAGTTTAAAAAAAAATAGTACAAACTAGAATTTCCTGATGAAAATTTTTTACAAATGAAAAAGCAAAACTTGCCACTTTGTATACAGCAGTTTGCTCTTACCTGCAACTTCCCCTTCCACAATTTGCTACCCAGTCAATTAAGGGATGAAAATATCAAGTGGAAAATTCCAGAAATAAACAATTTATAACATTTAAATTGCACTCCTTTCTTGGTAGCATGATGAAATCTTTAGCATGATTCCACTGTGTTCTGCCCTGAATGTGAAGCATCCCTTTGTCCAAATTATTCACACAGTGTACACTAACTTCCCATTAAGTCATTTTGCATGGATATCAGATTGCCTATCCTGGTACTGGCATGCTGTGTCCCAGTAGCTCATTTTTGCTTAAAAATGTCCGCAAAGCACAAAATACTGGTGCAAAGGAGGCAACAGGGTATAATATTTGTAAGGACAAACTAACTTTTGTTCTTGGTTCTATGCATCCACTGGGGGGCTTGGACTACATCTCCTAAAGACTGGGACTAGAGATACTATACTAATTATTTTAGCATTGGTTACATATGTTAGGATTCTAAATTATTACTTTATTGAAAATTACAATTCTCTATAACATACAAACTAATAATAAATAGAAATTTTCCTATATAAATGTATTTCTAGTGTATTTTCTCCTTGAACCAGCAAATGCCATAATTTCATTCTTCTTTACATCTAAGTAAAATGTCCTTGTGTATTTAGGCCATGTTTTCTTTATCCATACATCTATTGATGGGTATCTGGGCTGTCCATAGCTTGGCAATTGTGAGTTGTGCTGCTATAAACATTGATGTGTCTCTATCACATATGCAGACTTTAGCTCTCGTTAGGAAAAATACAAAGGAGTGGGATAGTTGGATCATAAGATTATTCCTTTCCTAAATTTTTGAGGAATTTCCATACTACTTTCCAAGGTGGTGTACTGATTTGTAGTCCCACCAACAATGTATGAATATAGCTTTTCCCCAAATTCTTAAAATAATTTATTATTAATTTAATTTTTTATGATTCCTATTCTGATTGGAGTGAGATGAAATCTCAACATAGATTTTATTCTTATTTTCCTGATTGGTAGGAACTTTGAACATTTTTTCATATATTTGTTAGCCATTTGAATTTCTTCTTTTGAGAAGTATTTGTTTTGTTCTTTGGTTCATTTACTGATTGGGTTTTTTGTTTTTCAGTGTTAAGATTTTTTAGTTCTTTACGTATTCTGGATATTAATCCCATGTCTGAGGAGCATTTGGCAAAGATCTACTGTTCTATAGGCTATCTCCTCATGCACTTATTTCTTTTGCTATGCAGAAGAGTTTTTTTTAATTTGATATCATCCCATTTATTGATTCTTGCTTTTACTTCTTACATTTTAGGTGACTTGTAAAGGAAATTTTTGCCTGCGCCAATATGCTAGAGTATTGATGCTATTTTTTCTTAGCTGTTGAAAAGTTTCTGGTCTAATTCCTAGGTTTCTGATGTACTTTGAGTTTTGTGCAGGGCAAAATAGGGTTCTAGTTTCATTCTTCTACATACTGATACCAGTTTTCCTAGCACCATTTGTTTAAAAGAAAAAAGCTATCTAACTCCAGTGTATGTTTTTGGCACCTTTGTCAAGTACCAAATGACTATCTATGTGAGTTTGTCTCTATGTCTTCTAATCTATTTCATTGATTTTCATGCCTGCTTTTATGTTCAATACTTTACTAGTTTTGCTTCTATAATTCAATATTATAATTTAAGACTAGCTACTATGATATTCCCAGCATCATTCTTCTTGCTTATGATTGTTTTGTCTATTCTGGGTCTTTCATTAGTCAAAATGAAATTTAAGACTATTTTTTTTTCTAGTTCTGTGAGGAATGTCATTGGTATTTTGATGGGGATTGCATTAACTCTATATAGCACTTTTGGTATATGGCCATTTTGACAATATTAATTCTGCCTATTCAAGAACATGGGAGGTATCTCCATCTTCTAGGATCTTTTTCAATTTCTTTCTTCAGTGTTCTATAATGAAAATTATAGAGATTTCCACATCTTTGATTATATTTATTCCCAAGTATTTTATGTTTTGTTTATTGTGAATGGGGCAGTTTTCCTGATTTCTTTCTCTGCCACTTCATTATTGGAGTATAGGAAAAGGGGACAAATTCCACGAAAATAGCAGGAAGATCAGTGGACTAGAGGAAAGGAAGAAGGACAAAAAAAGGAAGGAGTAGAAGGAGAGGGAGGAAGGACTGGAAAAGCAAAGAAGAGTAGAATGAAATTGTCCGAACTATGCTCCATATATACATGAATATACCCCAGTGAACTTCAGATTTATGTCTATCTATAAAACCCCAAATTAGTGGCTAGGGATATAGTTTAGTTGGTAGAGGGCTTGCCTGACATGCATAAGGTCCTGGATTCAATCCCCATCACCACAAAAATAAATAAATAAATAAAGCACCAAATTAAAATAACTATAAACAAATAGCAGGAGTCCAGTAGAGCAGAGGAAAGCAAACAGAAGCAGGGAGGATGGGCAGGAAAGAGGAAGTACTGAGAACCCAAAATGAAACAAATAATATTCCATGCACGTAAGAGTATGTTAAAATGAATTCCAATATTATGTACAACTAAAATGCACTAATAAAAACATAAAAAGATAAATATAACAAATAAAAACTTAAAAAATAAATTCAATAGATAATACTGTACAAAGTATCAAGCATTCAGAAATTAGTATAATAGAAAACTTTTACACCCTCAAGGAATTTCATTCTGTAGGGGGATAAAACTAAAAATAAAACAAAGTAATTGTTAATATGTTAGATGATAACAAATATTATGAAAACAATTGAACAATTATCTGGAAAACATTAATGAGGAAGGAGAGTTACTATTATTAGAATAGAAACTATGAGAAGGTGGCTTTTATACAGACCAGAATGAAATGAGGAAATGAGGAAGCTAATTATGGCATAAAATTATCCTCGGTGTAGAGAAAAATAAGTGCACTGATGCCTTTCGTGAGTTTAAGTACGAAAAAAGGAGCAATGAGAGTTTGGGTGAGCTCAGTAATAGAGTGTCTGCCTAGAATGCACTAGATCCTAGATTCAATATCCAGCCCCAGAAAAATTTTTAAAAATTTTAAAAATATGTAAAAGGCCAATAAAGCAGAAATGTAATGAATAAATAGCACGGATGGTGTTAGTTTATGTATTCAAAGAGGCAACCAAGAGCCCATTTATATATTTGAGAAAGCATTCTGATGTCTGTGGGTAGAAATTACAGCATAATAGTAGGATCAGAAAACTACAAAACTATTACTATAATTAAAAAAAGAAAAAAGAATAATTTTAATCAAAGTAGTATGGTATTATGAGAAATCAAAATATATGGAATATATTAATAGTATTGCAAAATGTGCTGAATTTCTAGATGCAGGGTATGATAAAAAGAGGACTCAGAAAAGACTTCAAGACTTAGGCCTGACTATAGTAGGATGGATATGCTGAGATAGGAATGCCTTGGAATAAGTAGATTTGGGAGGTACAAAAGCCAAAAATCAATTTAGGATATGTTAAGTTGGAAATGTCTAATAGACACCCAAGTTGAAAGGCCAGGTAGAAGTAGAATACATGAGTCTGTAGTTCATTGTTGTCATGGGAGCTATAGACAGGTAAGCCATCCCCACCTGGAGATGTGATTTAAGTGCACAGGTCTGAATGAGCTAACCTCAAGATCCTTTCAAACCAAAGATTTAAAAACAGCCCAGGGTTCAGAGTGATGAGGAGGATGCAGGAAAGGAGTCCAACAACAAACAGTGAGGTGGCATTAAAAATGAGAGATGTTCAGAAGTCCAAATGAAGCAATAAAAGAAGGCAGAAAGCAGCAGTTTGTGTTATACCTAATGGGAAGTTTAGAAAGTTGATAGCTTGGAATTATTTGTTGCTCCCAGCATTGTGAGGGTCATTGAAGAACTCCAGCAATTACATTTACTAGAATGAGGTTAGAAAACAAACCTGATTGAAGAACATTCAAAAGACAGTGAACAAACAGGAGCTAAAAAACATAGTTATAAGAATTCTTTGAGGAAATTTTTCCTGTTAAGATGGGCTAATGCTGGAGAGAGGTATAGAATCTCCAAGGATTTTGAAACTTGTGAAACATGAGCTGTTACAAAGGGTTTGTAAATAGTTGGAAATAATCAAGAGGGAAATAGCTGAGGAGGAAAATGTGACAGAAAATCCCATGAGTAGGTGAGGAAGGATTGATCAGACACAAACAAGAGTGTGAGCATTTTGTATGACTCCTCCACTCACCCCCCACCCCCCACGGCCAGGGAAGGCAAAGGCTGCAGGTATAAGCAACATTGTAGAATAAAATGTGGGAGAAATGGAGATTCTCCTTTGTTTCCTTCTGTTTTCTTAATAAAGTCCTAAGGTATTCATCAGACTTTGTAGAAGAAAGGGATTGCAGTTGTCATAAGCAGCTATAAGAGAGTACAGTAGTCGCCTCAGAGGTTTAAGGATCCGTTTGTCTGGTAAACTGGTAGGATTACTATACAGTATGGAAAACTGTATAGGGTTTGCAGTCATGAGTTTGAAGTTATCTCAGGAACCCATTTTTAAGTTCTAATACGTGTGTGTGTGTATGTGTATGTGTGTGTGTGTGTGTGTGCACGAACATGTGTGTTCCTTAGGGATTGGTATATATGTGATCCTGTCATTCTTTTCCAATTTTAATATATTTTAATTCTTTACTTGTATGTTTTACTACATACTAAGTTTAGCACAAATACTATATCAAGAATAGTAATAAGACTTTTATACCAACTTCTAGTTATCTATTCCTTTTTCAGTATTTTGGGGACCACACTAGAAGGACAAACTGACTACATTTTCATTAATCTTTTATTTTCCTTAAAATGATAATTTACTTTAATAACTCTATAAACTATTTGATCACCTTTAGGCAATTTTTATATTAGAAGCCAAATCCTCCTAACAAATGTGTGTGGGTGGAGTGTTTGCAACTATTTCTCTTTTTTTAATAAGGAACTGATATGCTAGATGCTTTTAAATGGAGAGATTTGGGTTGCTATTATCTTAGCTATAATTCTTTTCCTTTGGAACATCCAATCTGCTTGATTTGCATAAGTGTTGTCCAGAGGCCCATCTCTTAAGGGCTTTGTCTTCAGCCTGTGCCAATTTGGGGACGTGGTAGAAATTTCAACAGATGGGGCCTCACAGGAAGTCTTCTGGTAACTGGAGGTGCACTCTTGAAGGGAATAGTGAGACCCCAACCTCTTCCTTTTTCTCTCTTTTTTTTTTTACCTCCCAGCTTCCATAAGGTAAACACTTTGCTAAACCACATATTCACAGCCACAGTGTGCTGCCTCCCTTCAGGTCCTACAGCAGTGGAGCCAACCAACCATGGTCTGAAACCCGTAATAGTGTGAGCTAATAAAAGAGTTTTTCTCTTTTCAAGTTGATCCTTCAGGTATTTTGTTAAAGTAATGGACATCTGATTATCACAGAAACTAAACAATTCCTCTGGTCTGTTCAATGACATTTATACTGAAAGATTTCCTATGGTTAATAGCATGAAACTTGATTACAATAATGAATCTTTCTTTATCCATGTCCTTAGAATTGGAGGAAACAGTAGTTTAAATTGCAAAATATGAGAGAATATTCTGAAAGATATTCTCATATTGACTTATTTCACCTCTTTTCCACTCATCTAAGCACCTTCTTCCCATGAAGTTTTTCAAGACTGAAGATTAAATTTTCAAACCAAAGAAATTCTACTTGAAAATTTTTTCTTTTTCATTATGAAATTTCTCTGTCACAAGTAGATATGTAAGATGCCTTTTATAAAACAAGCTTGAATATAGGTGAAAAACTATGTCACTATTGTTAAGAAATATCACCATATGAAAAAAAACCTGAAGTGAGCAAAAAAGTTAGAAAAGTGTGAATTTTAGAAAACACTTGCACTTCCACAGCATACATATTTACATTTTTAGTGCTATCTTCTTTTCTTATACCTTTCCTTTCCAATCTTTTTCTGTTGTAATTGTGCAGAGTAAGTATGACAAATATTGGCTGAGAGTATTGCCAGGTAGATAAATATCCTAATATCTGCCTATTAGGTGGCAGAGAACCACAGAGAGAAAATGGCTTTTTAATGGCACTATGCAATATAAGACCAAAACACTGAAAGTTAAAACTGATGACCTCTCACTTCTTTGGATAATATAATTGTTAAGGAATTTCTCCTCAAAAGGACTAAAGTCACCACCTGACAAAATGGTTTTAATGAGTCAACTAAGTCAGATATATACATTTGAATCATTCATAAAATTCAGAGTGCACTCTTATGACACATGATATGAAGATATTTAGTATAATGAATTTTAATAAGTTTCAGCAAAGATCTCTTTCATGTGCATTAGAAATATGATCTTTGAAGACATTCAAAGTATTTTATGAACAAATAAATTTCAATTATATGACTGGCACAAATAAACTTTTAAAAAATTTTGTCCATATATATACAAGCACTTTCTATATGCTTAAATTTTAACAAAGAGTTTGGCAAAAAGCTTTAATCCTGATTATGCTGAAGTTATTAAAGGTCAACTTCCTCCACCCACCTATCTCAGGAGATTATTAATGATTCTGATTTTTTAAAGCCTAGATAATGAATTGCAACAATGAATATGTTACAAATGTTGATTTTTACATAAATTTAAGTTTTTATCAATTTTAAACACTTTTTCTAAAGCAAAACTTTAGGCTTCAAAATAGAATTTATAAAGGACAAGCTTTAAAGAGACATAACTTTCAAAGGAAAAAAAGAGAATGAAACCAATTGTTGTTTTATAATCCTCTTCAGTAAATCCAACAAGAAAGAACAAAAAATTCCTAGATTTTGTTTTTTGAAATTATTGAATCACCATTAGGAAATAAATGAGAGACTATGCTTTTATGTTTTTTAATTTAAATCAAAAATTATGTTCTGATTTAACGCAATTAGCACTTTTTTTTTTCTGAATGCAACCATTCTGTAAGACACTAAAGAGGAGAAACTAAACTTTTGAAATTAATATTTTAGGTAAAAGTTATATGAGAGGAATAAAGGAATGATGGTATAACAATAGGAAATATGAAAAATAAAGGAAATAGAATAGTGGGGGAAAATCAGAGTAAAATTCAAGGTTTATGATTATTGCATATTCTCTGCCCTAAATACAGAAGGTAATCCTTTTAGCTAACCAATCTCAGTTAATCTGACAGCAGCCACCTGAGGCAAGTTGGTATTATCAATCTTGTTTTACAAATGACAGTACTCTGGCTAACTATAATTGATTGCAGCTTTTGTGTACAACAAAATCATAAAGATGTTACTGGTGATAGATATCAGTTAAAGCAAAGAATCAAGAAAAATAATGTGAACACCATATACAGGCATTAGAAATGTTATTTTAACTGAATGTATCAGTTTACATTCGTTATTGGAAATAAAGCTGTTAAGTATGGGATGACAGAAATTTCTTCAAGTTCTACATTACAAGGACAACTAGAATACACAGTCATAATTTTTAGTGTAAATTTGCTAAAGTAAAGTGAGAAATTGAAGAGATTTGTAAAGCATTCCAAATCCACGATCCTAGATTTTCATAATTTTGTCAAATATTTTTACTCTTCTTTTTGTACCTTGTTCAAAATCAATGTTTAGAGACATCTTTATAGAGACCTCCCAAAACACTTGTTACTTTCATAAAACAATATGTATTTTCCTCATTATTGATAAACCAATTTATATAAAGTTTATTTAAATTATCACATTATATGAGATAATTATATACACATAATCTTAAAGATTATTTTCATAGAGCTTACTTTATAGCAGCCAGGTTGGTGTTTCAGAAAGAAGTCTTGATATTTTGGAGTATTCAGTAAGCAAAAGACAACAAAAATTAGAGAAAGATGAAGAAATTTGGTTTTGGGAGTTTCTGCAATAATAATAATAGCTATTAATTATTCACTTAATGAGTGTTAAGTACTTAATAAATTGCTAAATGGAAAGTTTCTTAGACCAATTAAATTTAGTAGTTTACTTGAGCAATTATATACGAAACTGAATAAAACAAACACAACAAAGTGATTCAATAATTAGGCTCCCTCCAGAACCAGAACAGGTTCTAGGAACAACCACCACCAACATGATCTGCCAGAATTTACAGAGAATGGAAGTAAAATAAAGAGACAGCTTAATTGGATGTGGCTTACTTGGTTAATTGGTTACAGAGCTCCCTGCAATTAACTAAGGCTCAGCTGCTGTGATTAAACTCTATATTGTTTTGGTCTGTTGGGCCCAGTACAGAGGCTTAGTCCAAGTCAATAGCCTCCTTCAAATTTTCATTTAACAACCTATTGTCTCTTTCATTGTCACAGCGGTTTGGGATAAGCTTTATTACTCACACTTGACAGATGTAGATAACAAAGTCTAAATATCCTCTCTAGGTTACTATCAACTGGCATGGAATATTTAGATATGTGCTCAGAGACTCAAAAATAGAATATTGGGAACTAGGACTGAATCACATGCCAATCTCATTCTAAAACACTTAACTACTACAAATAAGCAAGGCGACTGGGATGACTTACAATATATAGTACAAGCTCATTGTGATGACCATGATATACATCTTTCAGAACCTCTAACTGCAGTATGCATACATGTTTGCAGGTCTAATATGAAATGCTCTGAAACCCATCTCCTCATCTGAACAAAGGCTGGACTTTTCAATGGATGCTTCTAGCCAATGACTAAGAGGATACTAAAGCTGGTCCACTGTAGGAGATGAATGACTCATCTAACACACCTAAGGGAAGACCTGTACTCCACAAGTTTCCTTAAGGTTTTTGTGTACATTTCTTCACACTGCACTGCAGTCCACAATCTTCCTTTGCATGTTACTTCACCCTCCCTTCCTGACTTTCTCCTTCAGTTTGCAGGAGTCAAACATGCATTACGCATCCCTGGTTTTCTCCATCTCCCCACTCCAACCTATTTTCCTCTAGTATTTCCTCCATTAAGTCTTCAGCATGATTTATTCCTCCTTGATTTGTGTTGTTTTATAGAGAATCTAGACTAATACATTAGATGACTCTTATATCTGACAAAAAAAAAGTAAGTTCTGGATTATTTTTTATCCAATTAGTCATCTCTATTTTATTTTTTTTGTTTGTTTGTTTTTCAGATGCGCAAAAATTATTTTATTCTCTAGGGACGTGACTTTGTGCATATTACATGGCTTCTTCCCCATCCTCCTCCTCCTCTTTTTCCTCTTCCTCCATCTTCTCCATTTCTTCACCATTATTCTTTACATAATTCTGCCCACCCCATCCATTATAGGCATTTTAAAATTATTGTTTTAAGTGAGACATGTTTTGGAAACCCTTGGACTAACTATATTTTCTTTCTTTTTTTTTTTGAGGGAAATTCTTTTTTAAAAAAATTTTTTATTGTTGGTTGTTCAAAACATTACAAATTTCTTGATATATCATATTTTACACTTTGATTCAAGTGGGTTATGAACTCCCATTTTTACCCCATATACAGATTGCAGAATCACATCAGTTACACATCCATTGATTTACATATTGCCATACTAGTGTCTGTTGTGTTCTGCTGCCTTTCCTATCCTCTACTATCCCCCCTCCCCTCCCNAAAGCATGTCCCATTGCATGCGGGTTTGACGTCCACGCCCTGCCCTATGAAAAAAGGCATCGGCTGATATGGGACCAGGTCTAGGGAAGGGCCCTCCTTAGGACTGAACCATACATTGCAGCCACTTCTGCACAGTGGGATAGGACCTCTACTTTCGCCTGCATTGTTTTATAAAACAGAAGGGGGAACTGTGGTGAGCCGTTCTAATTAGACCGTGGCCGCCATTAGAAGATGGCGCCGGCTTCCACTGTGGCCTGTGATAAACAACTCCTAATATGGAGAATTGGCACGCAATCCCTTCCCACCCTATGAGAAAGGTCCACGTGGCAGCTTAGGATTGGTATGCGGGAGGCTTTATTAGGCTGTGCTTGGGCGCTCGGCGGGGGGGTCACTAGAAGAAGAAATATCAAGGGCCTGAATAAACTGCTGAAAGAAGATTCCTGAGTTGCGTCTTCCTTGCGGGCAAGGGGTCGTGACAGTCACCAACAAGATTCATTCCCAAGTCCAGCCAGAAGCCTTATAAGCAACACAAAAGAAGGAGAGCTTTTATAATTTTTAGCCCTTACTCTAACAAGTGTATAACTCAAGGAGACATGGAAAAAAGTACAGGTTCACGAGTACTAGATATCCATTCTTGTCCAGTTTTCATCAACTAGTGAAGAAAATTTTTTCATATTATATTAAGGTTTTGTGTATTTGTTGATTGGTTTGTATATGGATACATACATATACATACATATATATAAATATATGCACATAATTTCTCTTATTTTCTACCATTAATTCTTTTTATTATCTTTTTTATGGATATACTTTTCTTCTCCTAATAGTCAAATCCTTTTCTATATATTTATTTTTTATTATTTTATTCTTTTATTATGTTTATATTTTTCTTCTGCTCTCTCTTCACTGTTTTAATATTTTAACTTATCTTTTGCTATCCTCTTCCCCTTTTCTTTCCCCTTAATTAATTGCATTTATCATTTTTAAAAAACTGTTTAGTTTATACAATATCTGCTCCCAGCATTTCTGCTTTCATAGTTGTTAGTATTCTGAATGCAGTTGGTACCTAGTTCTCACTTTAATGCTATATCTGTCTCACCACTGTTTGTTGTTGATGCTGTTGTTCATTTCCCCTTTTGATTAAGTGCTAGGAATTGAGCATGACACTTTGTGTACATGGGCAGATGATCTTGTGCTGAACTACATTAACAGTCTGCCTAAGAGACAGTGTAGCTTATCCCACATCAACCCAACCCATTTGGACTTGATCAAATATGGGAATGCAAAGTACAGGGAGATAAAACTGCAAAATAATTTCCAGGCCTATGGAGGCATAGTTAGAGTGGCCTAATGATCTAATTCTGGATATCTGATTCTACATCACCAGTAGAGAGAAACAACTGTGTATATCATACAATTAGAGGACTAAGTATTGGTCTCTTTAATACTCTTTCAGAATACAGCATTGACATGATTTGAGGAGTAATCACATAAGGTGAACCCAAGCACTACTTATTACAACACAATTGCCTGATTCATACAAAGGACCACACTCTTGTGAGAACTACAGAGAAGGTGGGGCCCTCAGACTCCAACACAGTGTGTATTGTGACAAAGAGTCATTATCAAAGAAGTAATGAGAAAAATATGTTACAAAACCCACTTGGAATTATATTAAATATCTCACAGCAATCTGATATCCCAGAACAAAACATAAAGACAAGGTTGCTCCCTAAAAAGGCCCTGACAGACAAATAAGAAAGACATCCAACCTAACAGACACACAAATCTCAACATAGAAAGTATGTGTGTGTGTATATATATATGAAAAATCAAGACATCATCACTCCTCCTAAAGTTCATAGATTATATCCATTAAAACTATCCTTTAGAATCATAAAAGAAATAAAGACCTTTAAAATAAGCATAAAGGAATATAAAACCACTAAGCCTACGTTGCAGAAGATGCTTAAAGCAATCATATAAATACAAAGAAGAGGAAATTAAATACAAACATTAGATTGGGGAAAGAATAAATCTTACTTTAGAAGTAGTTATGCAAATAAGAAATTGGAAAGAATATAACATTAGAAAAACTACAAAATGTCAGAAAGTAGTATTCAACCCTGAATATATATGGCCTTAATTCTTCAATAAAAGATGCAGACTATTTAATTAGATTTAAAGAAAATATTTGTTCACTGAAGGAAATACATCTCAATGGCAAAACATATACAGACTGAAAAATGAAATGATAGAAAATAGTGTTCTATGAAAATAGAATATGGAAGCAAACAGGAGTATCTACTATAATATCTGAAAAATCAAGCCTCAAAACAGAATTAATCAGAAGGGACATATTGGTGAAGAAAACAACCCACCAAGAAAATATAATAATTATAAATGTATATGCATTGAACATAAGTACACCCAATTTCATAACAAACATTACTTGACATACAGCAATAGATAGATAGGCCCAAACTCAATTAAAGTGGGTGACTTTAGTACCCCATTCTCACAAATAAGTAATTCAGATAAAAAAAATCAACAAAGAAATATCAGAATTAAACTACATTATAGATCAAATGAAAGCCATCTAAGGAATATTCCATCCAACAATAGCAGCTCATGGAACCTTGTCTAAAATAGAAACATCTTAGAGTATAAAGCAAATCTTAATAAATACTAAATTAATTTATATAATTTCTTACATCTTTTCAGATTACTATGGAAGGAAACTAGAACTGAACAGCAAGAGAAACTAAAGAGAACTCAACAGAAAGAGAAAGTACAAGATAAACTATATAAGCACAAGGTTGAACAATACACAGGAGAAGGAAATGAATAATAAAGATCAGAGATGAATTAATGCAATCAAAACTAAAAGAAAAATGCTAAGGATCGATGCCTCAGAGTTGGTTCTTTGAAAAAATAAAGATTGATAAACCCTTAGCCAGAATAACTAAAAGAAAGGGAATACACAAATTAATAAAATTAGAGAAATAAAGGGGATTTTATAGCAAACATCACTGAAATCCATAAGATCATTAAGGACTATTTTGAAATCTTATATTCAATAAAATTGGAAAATCTATAAGAAACGGACACATTTTTAGATTCATAGAATCTACCGAAATTGAGCCAAAGGATGCAACAGAACTAAGCAGGTCAATAAAAACAATGAATATTAACCACTCAAGTGTCTCCCCAACCTCCACAAAAAAAAAAAAAAAAAAAAATTCNAACGGGTGAGTCCTGACCGGCCATCAGCAGGACCCGGACCGAGAAGCAGTTTCTGCGGGCTCCTTAGCCCTGGGCCAGAGCAGTTCCGGGAGCCGGAACTCGGCCGCTCCGTGCTCGGTGTATGCTCTGATAAGAGCAGGCTCCAAGAAGCACTCAGGCACTGAGCCTGAGTAATCTGTCTGCAAGCCGCAGGCGAATGGCAGCCTGAAATTACCTGTTCTATGGCTGAATGAGCTGCGACTAGGTAAAATTTACATAAGTCTTGAGTTGCTAATGGTTGTGACCTGACTTCTGGTTATGCACATTTCCATAGCTAGAATCCCACTCATTCACCTTCCTATTGAGAAAGGTGAACTAAGAGCAATGGCCTTGGAAGTACTCTAACCAAGTAAACCAGTTACTTTTTTTGTTTTAACTCAAATGCTTAGTTACCTTAATTATAAGTAATAACATTAGTGGTAGCACTTTCAATAATGAGTCCCACGATAGGAGGGATCCTGACTCTGGCTGAATTTCAGTCTTTGCTGTCATATAGTTGTACATGCCTTTCTGGAAGTCAGTTTTCTCAATTGTAAAAATGTGAATAATAATATGAGTGACTTAAGAGGGTAATCCACACATATTATTTTTGGTAATGTCTAAGCGTAAAAATTTAGGAATTATTAGTTATTATATCAATCAGGAATTTGTATCAGAAAGTAAAAAAAAAACAATATTAACTTGGTACGATGGTATGCACCTATAATCCTAGAAACTGGGGAGGCTGATCCATTAAGTTTAGGAGTTCAAGGTCAACCTCAGCAACTTAGCAATACCCTATCTCAAATGGTGAAAATGACTGAAGTTGTAGCTCAGACGTAAAGCACCCAATCCGCAGTATCACCTCCCCACCAAAAACTAAATAAATAAATAAAAAGAAAACCCAGCTATTTTAAACAGAAACATATTTAATATAGATTAGACAGTTATAAGACATTTTGAAGAACTGTGACCATAAGCAGGGGTTATTGAAATGCACCCCACCTTAGAATCACAACTCAAACTGACAATTGAAGTTTCCCATTCTCAGGGCATAGGCAGGAAAGATGTGGGATCAGGAAGCTAGCTACCACTGATTGCATCAGTTGAATCATCAGAACAAAGGGCTGTGGCTGTTAACTAAGGAGCCTGAAGCAACTGCCACTGCCATGAGTATGCTTCTACTCTCTGAAGTGAATCACTGGACTCCAAAGCACTGCTAGAGAGTAGTGCTATGCCCCCACCCCAAATCTGCTTTCAAGCAGCCAGAACCAAGAAGCAGGAACAGCTAGTCCAACTCCCACTTTCCAAGGCTCATGAGAGGGCCTGATAATGGTGAAACTTAATATGAATTCACAATTCTAGGTATAAAAATGTATGGGAAATTTAATTATTCACTTTTTATCAACTGATAATCCAGGAATGATTATTGAAGTCATGTGTACCAAATCATAGCTACTATAGTTATTATTATAGACAATGATGTTCATAGAGTGAAAGTATTATTAGGGAAAGTATTATGAAGTGATTTATAAATGAATAAACAAAAATGTTTAAAAAATTGCTTCAAAGACAGTATGCTTAATGATGAATATCTTTTCAAAGGTGGTTTGCTAAGATATTGGCCTGTTTATTCTAACAGGTCTTGTAAACACAAGTAGGAATTTACTGTTTAACCTATCAGTCTTAGATACAGAGACTAGCATTGATAAAGAGGGGCAGAAGGCTTCTGAACACCTTAAAAACCTTTTAATTTTATTCTTATTTAAGTCACTCTTGGTTTTCATTATGTATCTGTTTATCCCATCTACCTACCTACCTACCTATCATCTATCTTTCTTTTTCTTTCAGTACTGGGTATTGAATCCAGGGGTGCTCTTTTAACAAGCTGAATTCTAAGGAGTTATTTAGTTATTTACTTATTCATTGTTATTTTGAGTCAGGATCCCACTGAATTGCTGAGGTTGGTGTGGAACTTGCCATCTCCTGCCTCAGGTTCTCAAATAGTTGGGATTAGAGGTGTGTACCATTGTGCCCAGCCCCATATATTTCTTTACTGAGCATTCATTATTTCTTCTCATGAGATAAAGTAAGGGGAATGATATAAGTTTGCAAAAAAGACTAAGTATATGGCAAAATATGATGTATATTTATATTAATCTAATGGAGACATAAACCTGACAGGTACTTACATTAGAAAGGGTTTCTCTACACTAAGTCAATGTGCAAAAATATCATTAATTTGACAGGCTTAGCTACTGTACTGAAGGAAAAGTAATTCTTATTTTAAGATAGAATATTGTTGTATGTAGGAAAATATATTTCTTTTTTTGATAGACACCATTATTGCCACTAAATGTAGACACAGTCAGATCTGTGCATACAACAGAAAGATTACTTCACTGCATTCCAGGGTTGGATTTTTTAATTGTACCAAGTTTGGCTAGGCCTTGGATAGCAGTACCTCTCAAACAACAGATACTGCAATGGAGCTGGTAAAAGTAGAAGCTAAAGAATAGACTGAATGAGGAGATAAATGCTATTTCCTTTTTATTGTTGAACATAACATAACTGCATGAGAGGTATAGGTATACAGGATATAAGTTTCTCATCTTTTTTAGGACCAAAAAGCAAATTAGTATTTAAAAGAATGTGCACCAATTAAAGTTTGTTAAAGGAACAGAGATAAATAATAATGCATTTGATGAAGAAACATAGAATTATAAGACAAATCATTGTAGTAAGTTTTAGATGCAAATATTAAAAAATCACTTGGGATTATGCAATTACCTTATTAATGAGAACACAAAGAAAACTTTATGGATGAAAACTTAAAGAAAGTCATATGCAGGCCAAACAGAGAGAGTAATAAATAAACATAGTAGGTTGCTCTAGTACTTTATTTCTATGACTTCTCAAAACCCCAGTAAAATAAGCATTAAAAAAAAAGAATTAAACCTATACTATCAGAGGGAATAGAAAAAGGTACAATGGCAACAAAATCGTAGAGGTTGGAAAGCAGGTTAGATGACTGATAAATCATTTAATGTAACCCAGAACACTCAACCTTAAGCTAGCAGACAGGAAAGCTGAGAGGCAAACTTGATTTATATTGAAAACTTCCCAGAAGACTCAACAACTATTTCTACAATATACTTTTGGAAACAAGATGAAGATGGTGCCAACAGCAGGAGGAATGGTGAGAAGCCTAAAAATCACTAAAGGAACTAAAAACTCAGAAATCAGCATGACAGATATCTGAGGAAAACATCCATTTCAAAAGTCCTAACAAATCTGAAAAGTACTGTGATGCACTAAACAGTCAAATATAGACCCAAAATTCCAAGGAATCATCATAAACATGTAAAACTGTGAAGAAATATATGAAAGAAACATATATGCACCTATATATATATTTTAGATTTTTAAATATGTATATGAATTTGAGGAGATTGGAGATTGAATGTATGTATATATACACACATATTTTCAACTATACATGCATATGTGTGTATGTATATATACATATAAAATATGTGTGATAAACCAAAATTAAAAGTCTACAAAACATTAGTGTGATGGAGGTTAAGCAGTGGGATCTAAGTGGACTGAAGCTGTTAAGGGAAGAGATTGATACTAATTAAAAGAAAAAAATATATAAATATATGACATTAATTTGGTTTTGTTGTCTAAGGCTTTCTGATTGAAAATGACAAACTGACTTTAAAAAAATCTAAAAGTAATAATTGATTATTCAGAATTCATAGAATTAAATGGTGCCAGATTTTCTAGTAAACTTCCAAATATGTATTTTTTTTTAAAAAAAAAGCTTGTGAAATTTATGTTTCTGAAGTTACTGAAACTTAAACATGCCCTGAGACTTTTAGAGACAAGCTGTTTTATATACATACATATATATGTATGTATTTGGATATGTGGAGGAGGAGAAGGAAGAGGAGGAGGAGGAGGATGTGTATGTGTGTACATGCATGTGCGTGTATAAAATGACCTTAGAGGGACTGGATGAGATTGAGAAAAAGTATAAATGGGGAAAACAATTGAAGGCATGTGTGCAAAAACAAAATTATAAAAAATATATAAATGAATATTTTAATGTTATATATATATATATATATATATATATATATATATATATA
>NW_026000068.1:20414653-20428174 GCF_001458135.2 Marmota marmota marmota
TATATATATATATATATATGTATTTTTTTCCTCTCTCTTCAGAGCCTTTCTTTTTACATTCAACATATTTTTTCCAACATTATTAAACACGCCCTACACTTATTTTTTAAAAGCTTGGTATAATAGCTTCCATTTTTATTAGGCCTAGAGTACTACATTATATGTTATTAAATACTGCTCATACTTTGTAAACTATTCCTTTATCAAAATTTCTTCAAATGGCCAGAAGGAGAATAATATATGCTTCTGTTTCAGACCTTGAATGGATACAAACTGCTCTCATGAGAAAAAAAAAATTGAATGGGGAGAAGATTGGCTACCATATGGTAATATTAGAATTTTTAAGAACTTTGAGTCAGATTTGGGATGGCCCATACATGATATGAAGCTTAAGATTCAATGAGACAAAAATCCTTGCTTTTCTAGGTGACTTCAGGATAATAGGAGGCCACAGAGTGTGAAGGGATGGAGCTCAGAGGTCTGCCAAATTATTTTTGACTAATTAAAAATTTAATTAAATCCTAGGACTGTGACAAGATAAATATACTATGACCCTGGAGCATCTTGTAGTACCAGAAAGTAAAGGAGTGTTCAGCAAACAAAAGGACAAGGACATGTCAAAGGGATACAGGAAGCCAGCTCATGCCCCTTTGAAAGCATTCCCAAAAGACACAGATGGAAAATTTTAAAAACAGAATAAATGATAATTAACATTATATTGGATTATAACCCAAAGCAAAAATAAATAAACATGAATCTGTACTGTTATGAATAAAGGATTGAATAAATAAATAAATGAGTGATAAAAGAAAAATATTTTCTGTAGAAGAATACCCCAGAAACCACAGAATAGACAGACACATTCCCTTTTTAGGAAGAAGAGCTTAGTTCCCTGACCTTCTCTTGAAAGAGAGCAAGACTCCAGAATTCCCAACCTCCTTAGTTAGCCATGCAATTTGATTTTTCCCTGAGAACATTCAATGGATTTTCCAAGACTAAACACTTGTTCCTGCTAAATTCATAGCCTCATATAATTTTAGTTTATATTGATGACTCAGTGTGCTGGTGGCAGCAAGAAACACTCTCTCTCTCTCTCTCTCTCTCTCTCTCCTTCTCTTCCTTATGTTTTTTTTTTTTTTCCTAGGGTGTGTGGGGTGAACAAGCAGTAGTTTTGCATATTCTATTGATTTCTGTAGACAAAAAAAAAAATGTGCCTAACAGTTCATCTTCAAAGATGCATTGACTACAATTTTATCTTCTGACTTTAGGAGGTAATAGGATTGTCTCTTTTTGTACATGGAAATAAGAAAAGTTTCCTTCTATTACTCTCTGGTTGGTTCAGACACAAGTCTTAATCTAACTGAAGAGACTTGTTATTCCCAAGAAAACTATAAAGGAACTATTTCCCTTTTTGCTCTCAAAGAACTATAGGAAATGACTGTCACA
This sequence comes from Marmota marmota marmota, assembly GCF_001458135.2. NCBI lineage: Eukaryota > Metazoa > Chordata > Mammalia > Rodentia > Sciuridae > Marmota > Marmota marmota. The sequence continues at coordinate 20,416,100 of NW_026000068.1, forward strand.
CATATTATGCAACTAGGAAGAAGAGGAAAGCAACATGATCTTATAAAGTAACTGTTTTCTTAATGCAATTTACTAGATACCAATTTGTCCTGGGGGAAGTAGTATATATTTCTAGCATTACACTATATATTTTTGAGAAAATAAGGTCCAAAATATTTTATACAAAACAGGGTTCCTTTTGAGGTATATGTGGAAATAGCTAAATTGATTGAGAAGTATTAATATAATTGTAATCTTATATTTCAGTGAACCAAACAGAGCCAAGGTGGCATGTGAAGTCGTTCTGTATCCCTGCTGTTAGAGCAGTCGTGCACAGAGGAGCAGGGAAAGCATCACTCTTACTAATAGGATCTTAGAGGGACTTACTTCTAAAGGAAATTGATTTTAGAGGGAAACATGTCAAGTTCTTTTATTTTGAGAAACTTGCTACTCCAGCAAGCCAAAACAGACCAATCAAGACAAAATATGGTCTAAAAATTCTGATACAACTTCTAAGCAACTCAAGTTTGCAGACTGAAGTTTCAATTAATGAAAAATATTTCAAGTAAGAAGGATTAAATAAATCTCTGATGAAACAAATCTGTTTGAGGCCTGAAGATTTTTAAATGCAAGATGACAAAATGTCAAAAATTTTTAAAATCCACAAAAAGTCTCATCGAATTGTTAAATTAATTTTAATTCTTAACTAAAAATATCTCTTCATGTGGCTGGGGTCTTGGCTCAGTGGTAGAGTGTTTTCCTAGCAAACACTGGATTCAAACCTCAGCACCACATAAAAATGAAATAAAGATATTGTGTCCACCTACAACTAAAAAATTTAAAAATATATATTTTTAAAAAAATATCTCTTCATTAGTTGTTTCATCTGATTAAAAGTGAATGGAAACAAACATGCTTAAGCATTTAGGATTGCTCTGAAGTACCACACATTGGGGTGACACAAATTCTTTGGGTAAGTTGCAACAGTTATTTGGAATGTCAACAATTCAAAGGAAGCAAGGCAGATAAACAAAATATTCTTAGCAAGAGCTTAGACTTAAAACTCAAAATTAGTCAACAAAGAAACAGAAATTGAGTTTCTCATTGTTCTGAAAATGTTGCAATTTTTACCTTACTTTTCACTATTTGATTCTATTCCTGTACACATACCCTTTCTAATGATCAAGTGTTGATTATCCTTAAAAAATTATTTTTTAGAAAGGATCTCCTTAAATTGTCCAGGCTTGTAATCTTCCTGCCTCTGCCTTTTGGTATTACAGATGTGCACCAACTCTGCCCATGTTTATTGACTCTCCAATGGATTTCTAAAATCATCATGCTCCCTGGTTTCTCACAGTTATTCATTTGACATGTTTCTGTTTTCATCTTGAAATTGTATTGATAGCTATATTTTTGTCTGCCCAGATTTGGAAATTTGTTCCATTTGGCATGGGGGGATGAATCCCCATCTCCCATAGCTAATGAAACTGTAATTTAAATTTATTTTTTTTTTAATTTTAAATAATTGGTTGGATGCTGCAGTACCATCAGTATTATCTGAGATGTTTAAATAGATTTTAACAGTTTAATACATTTTAATAATAATCTAGTAGTGAATTGGGCTGTCAGTAATCTAGTAGTATATTGGGCCTATAGTTATGTAGTCTTATGAACATAGCTCCTTCTTCAATGAAGGCAGATACTTTTTTTCTAGAGGAAAGAGAACACTTGGGAGATAAAGCTCATCTATGGAGGTGAATAATGATAAAGTCTGGAAGCTAGACAGAGTATGAACTTCCAGCTTGATTACTTACTAGTGAGATTTTGAGTGATTTCCTCATGAAATCCATCAGTGTCCCTTTTGAGCATTACTGGATTCTCCTTAAACTATATCTCAAGTTACTGTACAAAGATCCTATGTTACTACAAAGAACTAAAAAATACGATGGAACTTCCCTCTAATATTGGGAAGATAACACCAGATGCTATTTGACAAAGTCTCCTGAAAATCCCCTTGGAATATGACTGGCCTTTTGTCAAAAGGTTTGGCTCCTAAGGCTCTTTCACATTCAAGGCAGCACTCACACCTCCCGTGGTCTCCCTCAATGCAGCTCCTTTTCAAAAGTCTGTAATTGTCTTCTCTCAAAGCCACTGAATTTCTGTCTTGGTCCACTTGTCTGTTTCTCTGATTTCATGTAAGCCATTTAGCCTTCTTTTGGTTTTTCTAATTCTCTTCCTCACACTTCATTTTAGCACTCAACTGAGCAGAAAAAGCTGAGTCAAAGAGTATTGTAAGATACTTAGAGGAAGCAAAGGAATCATCCTCCTTAGGAAAGAGGGGAGCATTGTAAATGTTTATGTATGTAATGTCATGTCCTGTTGTATTTACTGACTCAATATCATGACCTCATCTATAATCGCAATTATATATACCGTCTTAGAATGCGATCAGGGTTTTAACTGTGATGATGCATATAAAGTACTTTACAATGCTCTTATTAAAAGAGATCAATAAATGTTAGTTTTATGATATTATGTTCAGTAAGTTGTATGGATTTAGTGGACATTTCCTGGGCAATCCAGTGAGTCTTTACTAGGCATAATGAGATCGCCCCTTGGCAATTACTTTTAACTTTATGGAAGTCATCTTCATCCTTTGTCTTTGACCATAATTTCCCAAGTAAAAATAATCAAACTCTTTGCCAATTCAACACACTTGTGCCACTCTCATAATCTGTTATTGCACTTGAAAAATAATTACACAAAGTAAAAATATTAAATACAAAACTTCCTTTTGAAAGGTACATGAACTTTGCATCCCTGTCCTAATATTTGTTAACCATAAAGTCCTAGGGGGTGATTTATCCTCTTATCGTTAACACACCGAATTATATTTTTAAATCTTGCATTGCCCCAAAGCTCAGTGCCTATCCAAATTGAATGCCTGGAGAAATGTTTCCATTTATAAGTTACTATTAAGCTTCAAGTACAGAATTTATTCCAGGTACTAACCTAGACTATGCATCCAAGGCAACGTAGGTTAAGACTTTTCTTTAAATTGGACTAAAATGGTTAATTCAGTATGTTCCTGTAGATTCAGTGACTATGGTTTCAGAATTTCTGCTAAGGTGAACAATATTAATGTGCATTGAAATATGTAGAAAAATCCCAGCATCAAAAACAATACTTTCTCCAGACATGTGCCCATGTGAATAGGTAATATATACAAATAGTTCTATATTTCTTTTTTCTATTTCAGAAGACATATTTACACCAATTTCATGGCTTATATAGCTTGATTATTGTGCATGGTAGATGATATATTAGATAGTATTGCAGGTAGAGTTTATCTACACTGATAACCTGAAATGAAATGAAATATCATTTCCTTCTAAATGCAAAGAACTAAATATATCTTCCATTCTAATTGCTAAAGTACTTTAATAAGGCATGAAATCTATTATCTAGGAACTCTACAAGTAAGGTTCAAGGTACAAATAATCCATGTCCCAATGTTTTATTATTTAAGAAATATTATCTGATTACAGTTATAAAAGAATTGTAACTTGAAATACTGATTTTATTAATTACCTTTATTAGAATGGGAAATGATCTTGTTTAAATAAAATGTACTATAAATTAAGAAATTATATCCAATGCTGCTCAACAAAGCAAATGTTAGTTAAATAACTATTTTACAATAAAATAGTTATGTCATTAAAAAATGCTTCAAATAATAGTAAATAAACATTTATACATTAAGTGAAAATCCATAATGTCTGGCTTGTTTTAATTAAACCAAAAGCTCTAAGGCCAGTGAAATTAAGCCTCGTTCTCTTAATTTCTGTATTATTGATGCACATTATAAGTTAATTTTCATTTCATTGGAAAAGATATATCAAAGTAACGTGAAAAAATATCTGAGTTCCAGCCTATATTTATGTCTTAAATCTTGATTAAATTACCCAGGCTTATAACCCTGATGTATTTTGTCTTAGAACCTTTCCAAATAAGCTTGTATGGTGTCAGAAAAATGCAAGAAGAAAATTTTGTCTGTTTTCAGTTGAATATGAGCATCAAATTGTCTATGCAATAATTGACTTGATTAATCTGTCCTCCCATCATTAGTCAATTACATATCTGCTTTCTGCCAATGATATTCTTAATCTCTAAAAATTTAACTCTATGAGGAATGACCACACATCACTGAACTCTATGCTGCAAAATATTGTCTTTACCACACAAATATAGTGCTGAAGAGACCAAGCAATAGCCCAGCATGTAAAAACTCATTAGCAAGTATCTCCTGGCATTGGCCCATGTGACCAGGGAATTTCTCTAGTCAACTATGGACTTTCAGCTAACAACTTAGAAAAGGGGAAACATGGCACAGAAAATATGCATATTGTGGTCCCATTTCTGAAGTATAAAATCCAGCTTCTGATTTGAGATCAGGGATTGTGTATTCAAAAATGATAAAGGAAACAGTTTTGCATTTAGTACCAGTTCTTCCAGTTCTTCCATCCTGAAGGGAAACTACACAGCAATTTGCAGCAACATTCATAACAATTGTGTCCTCTCTCTGTAAGTTGTCTGTTCTGGAACTCATTCAGAAACTTAATTTGTTCTTCTGTTTTATTTTTAGTGACTATCAATTACTGTTGTCACAAAATTCATGGACTAAGACCTTAACAATTTGCTTTATTTCCTACATACAGTGGACTTATATACAGTGGGGCTTTATTTTATTTTAGAACATATTGGACCACTCTGTTTTGAGTCCTTGGTATTGACAGACTAGTGTGTATCAACCAAATGGACCTTATGAAGTAAATAAAAGTAAACTCTTAGGCAAGGAAAACAATTAATTTAATGAAAGGAATTATCATTATTTAGACTGGAGAAGAATCTTTTTTAGAATTGGATGCCAGAGCTGGGTCATTCAACTTGTGCCCAGAATTATAAAAATGGTTGGCTTTTCTTTAGTAACAAGCAGAACTTTGGCCACAAAAAGGTAGGATGTGTGCACAAAGGCAAAGTAGTGGGACAAAGCAGAAGCCAATTTTATAATCTGAACAGATTTAGTTGCAGTGTTTTGGCAGTGTTAAGAGAAAGGGAGATTGATTGGATGGGATACTTTTTTAAAAGATCTTACCATACTCCAAGTAGGAGTTGGAAAATCAAGTCACAGGGTATCCTTTGGGCCTCCACAGGAGTTTGTGGTCTTTCTCTCTAGAAGATAGTCATTAATATGATTTAGCTATGATGATTCCCAACAAAATATTTCTTGCTTTCAAAATCTGATACTTCAGGAGTGCTTGTGAATTCCTCATACTCAGGTGTGCAAAGCTAGATAAATAAAGGCAGTCAGTGAGTAGAATCATATTATACTCATGGAGAAGATTTCTGATGATAAATGGAGTAAAAGGTACAGGCCATTCCCAAGAGGTGAAAGCCTTAGCTCAGAAATCATTCCTTATGTTGACTTAACTCCTACTGGGAAAATTAGGACACTCATCTGCTTATTCAACATAGGCAAAGATCAAAGACGTGTATCTGTTTGTGCATTTTTAAGTGTGAAAGTAAGATTTAGATATATATATATATATTAAAATAAGATAAAATCCCATTTATTTGGGATGATTCAATATATTTATTCCTGAACTCAAGAAAATTAAATGATTTATATGATTTCCCCATTATGGGGCCTAAAGCAGAAGAAAGCAGTCTATTTCCAAATAAAAGAATACAGTGTGATATTTATGCATATGTGTGTGTGCATGAGTTCCTGTACATATTTTATAACCACATAATGGCATTGCTTATCTCCTATTCAATAGAAAATAAAGCTTAGTATTCTTCATTAATTTAGCTGATACATGTCCATTTCCTTCATTATTCTAATGTCCGGTATCTTAGGCAGGTAGCTCTGTCTTGTTAGGGAGAAATACATTTGACCTTATTTTAGAAAGAGAAGAATTTGGTAGCTGCCTAACTATTCTGATCAATTAAAATCCTGATCTGAAATAGAAATGTATTTTTAAAGCAGCTGTTGAACATTTTTTATCCTATAACAAATGCTTAGATTAACTATAAGCTCTAGTCCAAAAATAAATTCACATGTTTAAAAGGTTTCTGATCTATAGAAATAAATATCTGATAAGCTATTTTCTTTAATTAGTAAGTCAATTAGGCATTGATTATAACACTATAGTATCATTGCAAGTTTTATTGTCACCATTCTGGCTTAAAGAGCTTTTTGGCTTCCTTATATGTTGCAGCAGTTCTCTTTGGTTTAATATTTGGAATTAATTTCTGAAATAGCTTAGACAGGCTAACATTCAGGCTTTCGTTTCTCTAAATCTGATAGGATGAAAAAATAAATAGCTGAAATATTCTAGAGCTATATTACAGGCTTCAAGGATCACAAGGGTCTATGATTCATTCCAAAGTAAAGTTTCTCTCCTAATATGTCTGATGTATTGCTTTTATTGGCAATTTTCATATCTGAGCTGGTGACCCTGCCATTTGTTTTTATTGTTATTGTTCTTTTTGTGGCAATGATAAGAAAACTACTTCAGGCCCTCTGGTTGTTTATGTCTGCAGTCAGCTAGCAGTGCTGCTGTTATCCTTTGCAAGGTTCTTTTCTTGCCAATCATTTTTTGGATACCTGATTTACGAGCAGATGCTCTTTTTAATCTCATCTCATGTTAATTTTAAATATTTATTCATCAGATGTTTCCAGTATCCAGTAAACTAGGAATAGGTTTTTGTGTTGTGTTCATTGTTCCCATTGAATTGTTGTGTCATGATTTACATGTCTGTCTCCTTCAAAGGACTTGGCTCAAAGATGGTAAGGGTTGATATTTTGTCATCTCTACAGAATCAGAGGATAAGCAGTGAACCAAGCAAATTTTAAACATCCAGTGGCTTTTGATTGAAGGAATAAGCAATAATAGAACATGACTGCAGAAGCGGCATTTTAGTGGCTAGCAATGAAAAAAATTAAGTACAGCAGAGAATGGATTGGCACTGTATCAGTGGTTTGGAGAGAATTACATAGAAAAGAATTATCACTTTGGAGAATCAGCTTGCCTACTCTTTCTTAGGTTCTTTAGATAGATCTGACTAGAATGTGTGTTGTGGTACCTTCCCTGTTCTTTTTATTTTTCAAGAATACTCATCCATGTGCATGTTTGACCTACTGTATAGGCCTGACTGCTTTTCTATGGTTCATTGCATTCTTCTGTCTTTGTAGTCTTAACTTGTGTCTCATTTAGGACTCTCTCTTTATTTTGATCATGCCTTTGATCTTTTCTCCAGCATTCTGAATTCACTCTTATGCATTTACACCTACTCCCACTCTATTCTAATTTGTTTTACTGCTTCATACTTTTTTCTTTTTCTTTTTCTTTCTTCTTCTTCTTTTTTTTTTTAATCTCCACAAAGGTTAAAGTCAGATTATAGAGTCTGGGGAACTACTATGTGTATCTAGATTTTTCTAAGCTAGAAGGCCAAGGGAATGGCTCTGAACATATATGTAACCATGCTTTGTTTTATCTAAAGCTTGGGGCCTATATGCTTGTGAAATGAGGCCTGTGTGTTTTCTTTTTTCCAGAATCCCCATGTGTGCTGAGTTAATGAACTGTGTTCAGTCTCCAACATTTCTTTTCAAACCTGCAAAACTTGTCTGCAGGGTTACAAGAAAGATCAGAAAAAATGATGAATATAGAACAATAATTTCAGAAAGATCTCATTAGTTACCTGTATGTATTGTTTAGCAATTAATTGACAAGATCCTATACAACTTCCCAGATATGGGTGAAATGCTTATGAGTGCTCAAGTCAGAGGATACAAGAACATTTTCAGTTGTACTCTTTATCTTGCTAGGTGACCTTTGGCAAGGTGCTAAAGTTCTGTATACTTCACTTGCTTCAGAGGATTGATTAAAAAAGTATACACATTTCAATTTATTGGCTATCACACACTGAAGGCTCCTTAAATACATTTACCATTACTATATTTATTTTTACTGTTACAAAATGTTCTCTTTTTTGACACATAAGAAGTGTGTATACTTGTGAGGTGCCATGTGGTACTTTGATTCCTGAATACTTTAGGTAATTATCAATTCAGGATAATTAGGATATCAGTCATCTTAAACCCTTGTTATTTCTTGGTGGCAAAGATGTTCAGATCCTCTCTTTTAACTATTTTGAGATATACTATTCATTGCTGTTAACTGTATTCAATCTCTCCTTCCATGGAACATTGCAACTTTTCTCATCTAACTGTAACATGGTAACTACTGACTGACCTCTCCCTGTCCTTACTCCCTTTTTTCTCTCCTTAGCCTCCAGCAATTAACATTCTACTATTAATTTCCATGAGATCCAGATCTTATATGAATAAGATCATACATTATTTCTCTCTGTGTACCTGCCTTATTCATTTGACATAATGTCCTCTAGGTCCATCCTTCTTTTTTATTTCCCATGTTTTTATTGGTATATTATAATTATATATAATATAACTATGTATGTTATTCATATGAATATATAATGTTACATATTCATACATGCACACATATAACTTTTTGTAGAATGAATTTGTGAACTTTGATATACATAAATGGGGTATAAGTTATCATTTTTCTGATGGTATATATTGTAGAATCCTGTAAGTCCTATAGTCATTTATGTACATAAGGTAAAAATGTCTGTTTTGTTCTACTATCCTTCCTATCCTGTATCCCCTCCCCTCTCCTCTCTTTATTCCTCTCTACCTAATCTAAGGTAACTCTCTTCTTCCCTATTGCTCTCTCACCTAATTGTGAATTAATGTCTGCATATCAGAGAAAACATTTGGCCTTCGGTTTTGGGAGATTGATATATTTTGCTTAGCAATGATAGTCTCTAACTCATTAATTTTTCTTTTTCTCCTTTTTTGGATGTCTAGTATTCCTGTGTGTGGGGGGGTACGGGTGCACATGAACACTACTGGTTTTTGTGTGTTGATTTTGTGTCCCACAAAATTACTTAAGTCATTTAATAACCTCTAAGAGAATTCATTAACATCCAACCTGTCTTACAAGAAATCATAAAAGGAGTTCTCCAAATTTCAAGAAAATAATGCTAATGTGTATCATGAAAATATCTTTAGGGAGAGTTAGATTATGATACAATAGTAGCAGGGGACTTGGGACACCCCACTTTTAGCAATGGACAAATCATCCAGACAGAAAAGTCAAGAAAGATACAAAAGTTTCTTAAAGTATTTTCTAGGCTTATTCTTAAGGCAATTCCTAGCCAACAAGTGTAGTCACACTTGCAAGAAATATGCTTCTGATTCCAAAGAAAAGCTCACAAGCTATAATTGAACAATTGTGGTGTCATAATGTTGGACAAATATTGATGTTCTTGAAATCAGAAGTCTTTAAAGTAATCAAAGATTCTAAGTGATTAATAGTCTTCCTTCTTTGCCCAAATTTCTAAAGTTTGCTTCTTTAACAACAAAAACAACACACCCTGTTTTCCTGTTCTTTGCACATAATTGGAACTTTTACCAACTGAATACTCTGTTTTAGCTAAACTCTGCCCTCTTGTAAGCCCCATTTTATTACATCAAAATTGACACCTCAAAAAGAAAATAAAAATAAATGATAACTCTGCAAGTTGTGGGGCTCATTCCTTATAAGGAGATGCTGTTCTTCATCTTTGCTTTTCATTGGCTAGGATGAAAGCTGTGGTCTATTGAGACCATTTTCAGGTATGAATACACCAGAGAGAGAGGCTTCATCCCTGGTGAGTTCCATTCCTTTAGGTTCATTGCCTTCTCAGCATCCATTCTTTCTTCTTCATGCCGCATTAACTTTGCATAGGGTGGATTGATCTCCGCTAGCATGGTATCAGGTTCCCCATTGAAACCAGGACTCCCTTATCCCTGCCTTCTCATAATACTTCAGACAGCCCAGGTCAAAACTAGTCAGAAAACTGCTCTTCCCTGAACCCAGAAATCTATTCAAGAAACTTTCAATCAGTAAGAAACTCTGACATTTATTTATTATTCTAATTTTAGTTTATTTTTATTCTTTAAATTAAATGTATTTTAAATTAGTGTATAAAACAAAATCTATACATATTAATGGGTAACCTGATGTTTTTATACATGTACACATTGCATAATGTTTAAATCTGGTTACACAAATATATCTCATCAAATATTTATTATCTTTTCAAGTGAAAATATTTCAAAATTCTTTAACAGCATGTTATTGTTATCACATACCAGATTTATTTGCTTGTATCTCCAATTAACGTAGACTCCAGAAAGGAACCTTCTGCATCCCTCCCTCTTACGAGCTCTCCTCAGCCTCTGCTAACCATCATTTTACTCTTCACTTCTATGAGATCAGCATTTTGTTCCCAGAGGAAACTGCTGGAAGAAAATGAAGCATCTGACCCACTTGCTGGCAGCTACACTAGGAACCAAAAGGGAACCAGCTTTAGAGTAGACTCGGGACTGTTTGTGAAAAAAAAACTGAAAATCTGAAAGAAACTGGGACCAAAATGATCTTGTTGAACCACTGGATCTTCAAGTGACATGACCAAGTGGTTCATTTCACTGTTTACACCATGTGTAATTAGAGATTTCCTTTACAATGAAAAGAATCAAACTGAAACACTTTCATTGGGTGACATGTGAATGAACTTACCACTGAGGACCATAGCACAGTCATTGTGCTGTAAGTCAGAAAACTAAGTGACCATAGTATTCGTTAGGAGAACTCCTGATATCTGAGAACTTAGAAGTTATTTTATTAAAATTAAATCTAGCTTGCACAATGTAGATTAGGTAGCTGGCTCATAAGTATCCAAAATATTGCTTGAATGAGATCCAGATACATCTTAAGTCAGGTCCAATATCTTCAGAGATTAGCGAGGCGTGGTAAACCTAAGCCTGGTAGTATTGGTCCCAGTCAAGTAACTTTTCTTCAAATACAGAAACTTTGCAATAGCACTACATTCGTAGATCTCAAGTATGTTTCAGAATCCTAAATCTTTCTCACAAGATTGATTTGTAAAACATAAAAGCCACACATGATAAAATACCCCTATTCAAGGTCTTTTGATGACCTTCTATTATTTTCAACAATAGCAGTGGAGCGGTATAAAGGATATGTAAAATGCCACCCAAACTGATCTGCACTTAGATCTCTAAATTCATCTCCTAAAATTCTTCTCCTCATTTATTTATCTCTAGCCTTGTTGGCCATCTCACTTTCATAATCTTGCCATCGACACTTCTGACATGTACCCTACCCCCTGGTTACTCATTTGCCTAGAAGGTAATGGCCATCAATATCTGCATGAATCTCTTTTTTACCTATCTTTTAAAGTCATCCTTACAATAAGAACTTTATTAACTGATTTTTCAAAAGTAGTAGATGCTCTCCTTATCATCACATTTATTCCCCATACACATACATGGACACCATATCAATGCTACTAATTTATTTTCTTCTTGTTCTTAGTATTTAGCATAGTTTTAAAATAGCCATTTATTTTATAATAATTATCCATTTAAGTATGATTTTCATGCTCGTGAAGGAGCACCTGCATTGGAATTACCATCCTCTTATTCTGTCTCTTTCTTTATGCACTGCCACCACTCAATGCTAGTACCAGCTGTGTTTCCCCTGGCTGAGAGTCACCTGTGGTGAGCCGTTCTAATTAGACCATGGCCGCCATTAGAAGATGGCGCTGGCTTCCACTGTGGCCTGTGATAAACAACTCCTAATATGGAGAATTGGCACGCAATCCCTTCCCACCCTATGAGAAAGGTCCACGTGGCAGCTTAGGATTGGTATGCGGGAGGCTTTATTAGGCTGTGCTTGGGTGCTCGGCGGGGGGTCACTAGAAGAAGAAATATCAAGGGCCTGAATAAACTGCTGAAAGAAGATTCCTGAGTTGCGTCTTCCTTGCGGGCAAGGGGTCGTGACAAGTGGTGCCGAAACCCGGGAACCAGAACTTTCAGCAGTCAGGGGTGGTGCACCGGTTAGTCCCAGGTAAGTGGGATCCGCGACCAAAGCGGGG
>NW_026000068.1:20436926-20444106 GCF_001458135.2 Marmota marmota marmota
AAAAAAAAAAAAAAAAAAAAAAATTCCTGACGGATTCACTGCTGAATGTTACCATGCTTTCAAAGAATACCTAACACCAATTCTCCTGTTAGTCAGCTTTTCTTCATTGCTGTGATGAAAATATCTGGCAAGAACAAGATAGAGAGGGAAAAGTTTATTTTGACTCATGTTTTCAGAAGTTCAGTCCAGTGTCTGCTGACTCCAGTGCTCTGGGCCCTAGGGGAGGCAAGACATCAAGATAAAAGGGCACGGTGAAGGAAGACTGCTTAGTGTCTAACAGTCTGGAAGCAGAGAAAGCAAGAGAAATGACAGAAACAAATTTAAATAGATTCTAAAGGCACATCTCCATTGACTTACTTCCTTCAGCCCTACCCCATCTGAATACAGTGACTACCCAAGACAGTAGTCCTCTCAAATTATTAACCCATCAAATGGATGAATCTGCTGATTAGGTACTAACTCTCATAATCTAATCTTTTCATTTTTGAACATTCCTCCATTTTCTCACATGAACTTTTTACTATTATGCTATAATTTTAAAAAATAATTTATTTTTATTTTTAAAATTTGTTTTAATTAGTTATACAGGACAGTAGAATACATTTTGAGATATATATATATATATATATATATATATATATATATATATACATGGAGTATAAGTTTTCATTTTGTGGTTGTACATGATGTAGAGTTACCAGTCCTGGAATCATATATGCAGAGTAATAATGTCTGATTCATTTGGGGGGACACTTTACATCCAAACTGAAACATCCACAAACTATTTCAAGAAATAGAAAGGGAAAAAAGAAAAAAAAGTTCTTAAACTCATTCTATGGAGCTGGCTTCAATCACCCCCACCAACTAATCTATTTAAATTAGTTCATAACTCTCATAATCAGTTTACCTCTGTATATTTCTGCATTAACAAGATTATGGGAGATACCTCATATCCAAAACATAGCAACTTGTTCCCATAATATTTGGAATCTAGGGACAAAAAAAAAATGACGTGAAACTATGATTCTTTCTGAGGTCACTTATGTGAATAATGTGAAGTTGGCTATCCAGATTTGTTTTATTGAATTACCATTGCAAACTTTTTAAATAATTAATTTGAACCATTGTGTTCAACTGGTTTCAATATATTGTGGTTTAAATACTGTAGTTTAACAATATATCTTCAAATCAGGTGTTTTAAATCCTCTGATACTGTCATTTGCTAAAATAGGTTAGTTTTTTTTATCATTCTTCTTAATATCATATACATTTTAGACTAATTTTGTCGATTTCCACCAAACCGTGTTAGGACTTATTAAACTAGTGTTGAATCTCTACATAATTTTGAGGAAATTAGACATTTTATCTATATTGAGTCTTCAAACTCATGACAATGCTATTTCACTTTATTTATTTACATCTTTCTTAATTTCTTTCATCTATTTTCTATTAATTTTTGTGTATCTAAGTCTTACACATTTTCTAAATTTTTTAACCAAGAACTTGGTTTTTTCTGATTCTATTTTTAATCATATTATTTACATTTTAGATTGTTGTCAATATAAGAAAGAAAACATACTTCTACAGTGATCCTGTTAAAATCATTAGTTTATCCAATTACCTGGATGATCCGGTTCTACTTCTAAGCATAATAGTGAGATTAATTTTAACATATCCATAAATGCATATAACATAGTTTGCTCCATTTCAATCCCCAACATTTCCTCTTTGACTTCCTTTTTACAATCTTCTTTACTTATCCTCCCCAATCTTCTACTACTCTATTTCTCTTCCTTCTATTTATTTATTTAAGTTGGACTATTATAGTTATATTAAAATTTGAATGCACTGTGATATATTCATATATGCACTTGTAATGTTTTTCCTTGTAATGTTTTTAAGTAAATTATGGAAATTCTTTTTAAAGATAATGTGTCCTTGTGCCATTTAGATCCATGTATGCTCCAATTCCACCATTCTTTTTTTTTCCCTTATTAATTGTATGACTTCATGCAAAATACTGATTTTTCAGTTAAGTTTTTATCTGGCAAATGGAAAATATCTCACAGAAGCTAGGGGCAATCATGGAAACCGCATGGACAATGTTTGCTATGTATATCTGAAGTATGGTTGGTGCCATTCAGTTTAAATACTTTTCTGCAATTCTATTCCAGAAAGGAAGAAATAAATGTAAACAGTACCCAAATTAATACTTTTATTGTGGAATTTTGAAAGAAATATTGGTAACACTTGAATACAAATGTTTCTTGAGCATTTAGTTCAGCTTCTTTCCAGCCTTTACAAACACTGAGAAAGACAGTATTTTCCAACAAATTTTATTTTCCATGACTATGAAGAAGCATCTTTTCCTAATCTGTTTATGATTAAGTTTTCAACAATATTAGATTATCTTTATTCTTTCTTAAGACATTGTTTTCTGGTAATCTCCAGCTTGTACTGATTTTACTTCTTGTAATGTTTTTCTCCTATTGTAAATAAATTAAATACTCCAAGGTTAGAGTATACATGATCTATGTATTTTCCTTACTGTTCTTCTTTCCCTGAGCAGGGGGAGCTCTTCCTCTAGTAAATCACAAGATCCTTTAGCTTGGTTTGTTTTTTTCTTGGTTGTTCTTTAACCATTTTGGTTGGGGAAAATGCACTGATATTCCTGGGTGGAAGAAGAGAGGATTTAAATTCTCAACAATTCATGTGGGCACATGGGATTGAAAAGATCCGAAATTATCTATTAGATATCTTCTACTGCTGAAGTTCCTTTAAGTATACATAAACTTACTCCAGGAAAACAAACAAAATCAGACTCTATAGCTCATTTCTCCTTACACTAATTATTTCAGTTTGAAAGTATGTATTTATGGTTTGTCAATGTCTTACCTAAGTTAAACTATTAAGAGACACACTGGCCTCCATGGTAATTTTTAGTCATTTTTCATTGCAACTTGAAAGGGTAAGCCTTTATTTTAGCAAATGGTTTCAAAGGTTTCACCCTATAATTGGCTGGCTCTATTGCTATAAACCTGTGTAGAGAGAGCATGATGGAGCAGAGATGCTCATGTCACAGCAGTTGGGAAGAAAGAGGAGGAGGTATGAACAGGGGGCTGGGAACAAGATTCATCCTTCCAAAGTACACCCACACTGACCCACTTCCTCCAATTAGGCCCTACAGTCTTTAGTTTGTATCACCTCCCCATAGTCTATTCAGTTATGAACCCATAAATGAATCGATCCATTAATGATATAAAACACCTCATGATCCAATCATTTTCCAAAAGCCCCACCTTTGAACTTGTTTCATTGGCACCAAACCTTCAACAGTTGGTCTTGGGGTGATTTTTCAGATCCAAACTGTAACAACAATTTTATTTAAGATCCCAAAAAGCCAAGGGCAATAAACAGGAATTTTAATGTTTCTGCTTCTTCTATAGGAAAATAATGTATAGTTTAATGTTGTACACAAATTGTGCATCTCTAAGATTGCTCTTATTGCCTGCACTTTTGATGGTTGTCTCCTCTTACCATGCTGTATGAGTGGAAAAAAGAGGCAGTCAACCTGAAATTTCACAAAATGTCAGAGTATGTAGCCAGTAATATCTCCTATTATATTTGCTGTAATCCTCACAATAAGTAATGAAAGGCAAATGTTATTGACAATTTTAGAGCAGAAAGAAATAACACAGAGAAGTTCATCCATCTATTTGCTTACAATACTACAACCTAATAAGGCAAAGTCAAATTCAAGTCAGGCCTTTTGATTCTGAAGTTCATGACTCTTTCCTCTAAAACAGTACTTATTTGAAGGACTTTGAACAAATGATACTGTATTGTTGTATACCCAGCAATAACATTTTGCTTCATGCTGTGTCAAATGACTATCTTTGTGATATATAAAACAACATGACATAAGTGTCATATAATCATTTTAAAATATTTTTAAAGCCACCACAAAATTGCTTTTCATAATTTCAACTGTGAATAATGACAAGAGAGTTAACTCTTGAAGTGTTAATTTATATGTGTACCCATGCTGTGTGTATATTCATATAAAATCTATTTTATGTGAAATAGATAATACATAGATCTAATATTTTTCAAATGCCATTGTTTTCACTAGATTGAACTGTCATCTGCTCCAATAACATGAAACCCTTATTTTACTGCAGTATCACAAACAGCCACACTCTGTTTTTTCTGACAGGCTGTATTTTTATTTTATGCTTTATTCTTGAAGCTTCAGTAATTGATACCAGTTCTGTTCTAGAAAATATGTTCAACACAGTGGGGTAAACATTTTTTTTTTCTTGTAATGTAGTGCAGAATTTCAGGTGATAGAGTTCTAATATAAACTTTATCTCCACTCATAACTCAGAAGCTCATAGAATACCTTGATAGTTGGACAAACATGTTAGATTTCAGTCATAAATTGCCATACTCTGTATCCATAAATGCATTTATATTTGGGAAGTATATTTTCTTACTTATGTTTACATTTTTAAATATTGTCGTTTCTGCTTTAAGTCTCCTTCAATTCTTTTAATTTTGTACATGTATATACACATATGCATATAGAGTTTATTTCAGAATATTATTTAATCTGAACAAATCAGTGTTTGTGCTAGATTTGTAGAAAGATTATTGATCATATTTTTGAAGAAGAATACCAGGATCGAATTCAGGGGCAATTGACCACTAAGCCACATCCCCAGCCCTGTTTTGTATTTTATTTAGAGACAGGGTCTCACTGAGATGCTTAGCACCTTGCCTTTGCTGGGGCTGAATTTGAATTCACTATCCTCCTGCCTCATTCTTCTGAGTCACTGGGATTATAAGCATGTGCCACTGTGACCACAATTACCACTGTGCCTGGCAATTGATTATATATTTTTAATTATTATTTTATTCATTCCAGATCTTTAGACTACACATCATCCGTGACTTTATTTTTGTTACTCCATCTCTATGTCTGTGAAAGGGTACAACACACAAATGTAAACTGAAAAAGACTTTGAATGGTAAACATAAAAGACTTTGAATGATAAACATAAACTGAGATGACATGAAATTAAAAACGTGTTTGTAAAAATGGACATTATTTTCCCATTTATACCTCTTTGTATATAAAATGTAAAATTATCAACATATTTGTATTTCTATATTTAAAAATCTGTAACAATATTTGTCAAATAATTTCTACTCAACAAATAGAATTTCAGAGTTTGTGTAGCCAAAAGCATATACAATTTGGAAAATCCTCCAAAGAAAAAATAAAATATAAAAAATGCAAAACTAAGTATGAAAGTGAATATACTTAGAATTTTAAAAAATTACCAATTGTGTGATTTCAAAATCCAAAAGCACAAAAATTACCAAATTCAGAAAAAAAATATGTAATATCATATAGATACTTATCAAAATATCTATAAAAATCTTAATTTTGGTTGTACATTCTCTGATCATTTCTTCATATTTAGCAGTTTTGTAATTTTTACTAATGTAGAGAACAGAAAGATAATGCAGTCTTACCATATAATGGCTTATTTTTTTTTAATTGGTGAAGATGATTCTCTCCTGATTGCAATTCACCTGTGATGTGACGTAATTTTTTCGATTGTTGTCAAATTTGAGAAACCTTTTATCAGGTTTATTTCATATATTCTGGTAGCATTTGAGAATATTTTATGTATTCTTAGGTAATAACTGATTTATCTTCAGTAGTGTTTGAATTAATACACACTAAACCATTTGTTGTCTATGTATTCTTATTGCAGTGGCTTGTTATGAATATATTATTTTTGTACAATGTAGAAAATATTCATTAACTGGACTATCAAACTGTACAAGCCTCTATTTTACTTCAATTCACAATGTATTTTCCACTTGATGAATTGCTGATTTCACAATGACTCAAGAAATACGTTGCAGGGCATGTCTCATTGCTAGAATAATTTCTACTACCTACATGTAATACTGGCAAAATTGTTTTATTGTATGGTCCATTTATAATTACATATCCTGTTTATCAAATATAATCCTAACAAATTTGCTAATTTGGCTTGGTGTATAAGAAAACTCATTATGCTGCTTACAATTGCTCATGTTTAATAGTTAGAAGAGTTTCTCCTAATTTTCTTCTAGCTTTGTACATTTCAAACCTTGATTTTCCTCCACTTTTCACATACCTCTGATGCCTGCTATCAGGCAGGAGATATACCATATTGTGATTCAACATCCGTCCCTTCTTCTTAAGGACAAAATTCTAAGTTAGTTTGCAGACTGTGTACTGGCCAAGGCTTTCAGGAAAGCCATTATTACACTTTCATGTCTAAAACATTTCACATGAATTCTATGTCTAACAGTACCTAACTGTCAAGAAGATTGCTGCAAACTATAGATTTCCATCTCATGAAGCAAAGGTAGGTTACATTCCCAACTGAATTTCTTTTTAGCAAAATCTTCCAACTAAGTTCACTTCAATGATATTATAGACATGAGGATATGTAATGAATATGGAGACTAAGTAGAAGGATTCAGGAATCTTCATTAACTACAGATTCCTATTTTTTTTTTCCAAATTTTGCAAAAATACTATTGACTGGAACACATTGTCAGAGCCTTTTTACTGAGCTTGAGGTATGGTTCTTTTCTTTTCTTTCTTTTATTTTTTAAAATACTTTTTAGTTGTCAATGGATATTTGATTAATTAACTAACTAATTAATTAATTAATTAATTTATATGCAGTGCTGAGAATTGAACCCAGGGCCTCACACATGCCAGGCAAGTACTCTACCACTGAGCTCCAACCCTAGCCCCAAAATGTGCTTATTTGCATTATAAAATTAATTCCAGAGCTGTTTTCCATACAATCTATTTCATTAAATCCTCATACACATTTTATCTATAACTAGATGAGAAGCCAAGGAGCAGCAGGTGAAAAAACACATTCAATGAATAACAGACAAAATGTTAGAATGACTTTTGGTACACAACAGTGAAAATAAATGAATCATCCCTGCATATGTCAACACAGATCAACTTAAAAGAATATAATATTCACTATTAAAAATAAGTTGTTGAAGTTTGCAGACAATATGATTCCTCTCATGTAAATTTCTCTCTCTCTCTCTCTCTCTCTCTCTCTCTCTCTCTCTCTCTCTCTCTCTT
>NW_026000068.1:20445970-20616029 GCF_001458135.2 Marmota marmota marmota
CTCTCTCTCTCTCTCTCTCTCTCTCTCTCTCTCTCTCTCTCTCTCTCTTTCTCTGTGTGTGTGTGTGTGTGTGTGTGTGTGTGTGTGTGTAGAAAGCATGATAATGAAAGTGATGACCGCTCAGTGGTGGCCAGGTTGGTGGGGGGAAGGGAATGGAATCACAGCACAGCATTAAGACACTTCAAAGGTAACAATGGTGTTTCTTTCTAATGCCTTCTGAATATATTTAAAATATCTTAAGCATTAAATATTTATTTAAAACATTTGACAAATCTCAATGAGATTCGAAATATCTAGGTAGTGGGACAGTTTCAGGCTTAGAACAACAAATCCAAAAAAATGGAGATAGGTGGAGTAGATTCAGGTGAAGTTAAAGACTGAAAAACAGTTTTAGGCTTGGCTATTTTTATTGTGAGGTTGGATTCATAAACAGGCACATCTAAACATAGGTCAAGTTTTAAAACTCAAGTGAGGCAAAAACACTGATGGCCTTTGTTCCAGTTGAGTTAAATGTCCACAGTGAAAGGTCCTCAATACCCTCTGTGCTAAATAACAATAGTATACAGCTGGTGCTGTTGAAATGGTAGGTACCCAAGGGCAAGCTAAGGAGCTGGGGCTGACTGCTTTATTTGGCAGCATGTCAGTTGTTTTCAGAAGATATATTGCAAATTTTTACTAGGGGCCAAAAATTTATCAGGCTCTATACTAAGATATGGAACAAACAGCGACATGGATCCTGTGTTTTTGTTTTTCTTTTTTTTTATTTATATATGACAGCGGAATGCATTACAATTCTTATTATACGTATAGAGCACAATTTTTCATATCTCTGGTTGTATACAAAATATAGTCACACCAATTCATGTCTTCATACAAGTACTTTGGATAATAATGATCATCACATTCTACCATCATTTATAACCCCATGGATCCCGTGTTTTTCAGTAGCTTAAATTTTCTTGCCAGAAAAATGTTCCTTAGGCGAGAAAGAAAAAGACCAAAACCTAGTTTTTGAAATACAGGCACATATGAAGAAATCTACCTTGACAAAATTGCTTTATGGGTAGAGAGCCCAATTATAGGAGAGTTATATTGCTAGAAACTCATTAAATGGTGACTTGGAATTTTAAGCTAGAATTGTGGGCATTGGTGAACTCTGGTAAGAAAACTAAACAAGAAAAAGAAAATAAAAAACCTCAGCAAGATGATAATTGAAGGAGGAAAATTTCATTATCATGTCCTAAAAAGAGTATAGGCTTATTTTGTCTCAGATTACAATAAAGTGGAACAGTTTGTCACAAAATGTAGAGAAGATTTAAGTGAGTTGTACTGCTAAGATTAGTTACACATACCCACATATGTATAAATGTGTGTGTGTGTGTGTGTGTGTGTGTGTGTGTGTGTGTGTGTACCAATGAAGGCAGGGACAGGAGAATTGACATAATGTGGCAACAGTGCATTGAAACAAACTTGGTTTAAAAAATGCAAACTTGGTTTGCATTAATGATCAAAAATCAATTTCATAGGTATTACAAGTACAAAGACAGGCTTAGAAATATTTCATGTACAATGCATCACACTTGACCAATTAAAGGCACTGACAGGATCTCAAACCTTTGTTCCTTAGTTCCCTCCACCTAGGCTATTTTGGTCTCCACCAAAGGCCACAGCACCACCAAGGTACCCTTTTCTCTAACCACAGTTATGCTCGCTGAGTGACAGTGGCCATTCTTTCTCTTTGCCTGTCAGGCAAAGTGGAAGTGAGAGCTTTTCTCTTTTGTAGCCTGAATGCTTCATTTCTTATTGGTCATTCATAACTCCTCACATTCTGTTTCTTTGTTTCGTTTTGTTATTTGAGTTGTTTTGCTTTGTTTCCTTGGAACCAAAGATTGAACTCAGTAGTGCTTAACCACTGAGCTATGTTCCAACCATTTTGAATTTTTATTTTTAGATAGGGTATCACTAAGTTGCTTAGGGCCTTGCTAAGTTGCTGAGGCTGACTTTGAGCTTGTGATCCTCCTGCCTCAGCCTCATGAGCTGCTAGAATTACAGGCATTTGCCACTGTACCCACCCTCCTCACATTCTGTAATGGACTCTTTATTAAATGCTCCTCAATTACAAGAAAATTTTGCTTATTTTTACTTTCATTTCACTTACTAAAAGACAAAATTATTTTCATGATCATAATCATCCAGTGCTAAAACAGCAGCCATTTGAGAAAATGCATACCCTTGTATTGATAATCACCAAGCAGAGGCCTGATCATGTTAGGGATGTCTGAAGAATATTCCCATAAGAAGTGGAATGTGAACTTCCTTAGTTCTCAGATCTCTTGTTAATCTGAGCACTGTGTTCATGATATAATATAAACTGATCCTTTTGAGAATAAAAGCAAATTCCAGGAAACACTTTTGCAAGTTCAAGGATATCAGAATACCTCATCTTTTTCAGTATCATTTTTACTCTTTCAAAAAATAAGCTTACCAAATCACACTTTACTTGAAGGAAATAGCCAGAGGTAGAAGACACTCAGAACTTTGTGGGTATTAAGATAAAGAGAGAGAATAGACCTGGTGTTTTATCCACTCTATCCAAAGTCAATAATTTCATAAATAGTTTTTATATATTTATCACATTAACTATGATTTTATAAAATTTGAATTTCAATTATATGTAGTTTTCCTTTTGCATAAACAATGGACTTCCTCGGTCTTTTTTTTTAACTTTGTAAACTTCAAGTACCAAATCCAAGAAATAGAAAGTAAAATATGTTTTGAACAAATGTATTTCTACCCTAATGATTTAAGAAGAAACTTGCCTTATTCTGCTGTCAAAAGCAGCATTCTTTTTCTGGGTCTATGCTGTGAACTTATGCAAGAATTCAATATCACCTAAATCACAGGGGCATGCTGCCATCGTGTAGAAAATCATATTTTATATAGTGGTGCTTTTCTCAGGAAAAAAAGTGAGAAAACAATGAACTTGCCTTACATGTTGAGTGTCTTAAGTAATGTCATTGGTCATGGAGATCAGGATAAGCCTTGTTGCAGTTATAAAGCTATCAGCTTCTCAACCATCTCAAGTGTCAAAAATCAAGACCAGGTAGGTGCCTCCACCTTCCCAAATAGGGTGGACTTTCTCCTTTTCCGTCATGAAACGCATCTCCAAGTTTTTTGGAATTAAAACCTTTTAAACTAAAGTATCTCTCTTCATTATTTAACTCTGAGGCCCTGAAAAGACAGTCTTGCGTGCTATGTTCTCTGTGTTAATTTATGATTGGCATTCTGATGGAGAGCTGTCAGGTGGCCTTCTTCCTCTCTTCTTTGTCTACAATGATTTATTGGTAAGAGGAAGATGCAATTGCAGTGGCAACTTTTTCCATTTAGGCTACATAGACACAGTGCACACAATTTCCAATGATTAAACAGAATGCAGCTGACAGACTGCTGGTCGGCAGGCTTTCATTACTGAATCATAGAGAGGAGATGACACAATTTTTAATGGCATTGGCTTTTTCTTTCTTGGATATTTAGGTCACAAGTGAGTATGGTTTTGGCAGCTCCAACCTTATCCCCATTTAGACATATAAAAATCTTCTAATTTTAGACACCCCCAATGCCAAAATTGATTGGCAGCTTTAGTTTCAGTGTGATGGATGATCAAAATGAGAGGTCAGTTACAAGTCAAGGCTATTGTTAGAGATGCACAGGCAAAGCTTCGAGTACTTGATCAAATATTACCTGCAGAGAATAAATATTATGTCTAATTATTATTCACAGAAGTAAATAGATCAGATGTATTTTAGCAAACAGATAAGCAGGGTCAGATTAAGAATAGGGCATTTGTCTACTCTTATTTCTCGGTCTATTTTTGTTTCTGCCTAAAGTGCTTTTAGTCACTGGCAGAGCCAACAAATGTCTTCGCCTAAGATTGAGAAAAACAGAATTTAGGAGCACATTTCTGTGGCCATTCAATTTGATTTGACTCAAGTCAAGTTAATGCGATATGACTTTAAATCACAGGAATTGAATTCAGTGTAAGTGATCCCTGGATTCCTCTTGATGCCTTGATCTCCACTACTCAACAAGCCTATACTGCAAAATTATAGATATCTAACTTTTAGGCTTTTTTTGAGAACTTGAACTAATGTTTTAGACTTACGACAGCTACAAAATGATTTTCTCAGATACTTAATTCCCCAGAATGTTTCCAGTCAACTGGGCCTTTCTGTTTGCATCAGGGTAGGAAGATAGAAAGACCAATAGAAAAAATTTTAAACATACAAATTTTAGAAATTATAATTTAAAAATATGATCAAGTCAATCTTCCTAAGCATCTATCATGTAAATTTTTTTTCTGATAGGTACTAAAATAATGGATAACAATTTGAATTAGATGAAGAGTTTCTTTCCTAAAAGAACATTAACACTCTTGGTATAAAAGAAAATGTTATAATTTCCTTCAAATGTATAACTCAGAAGCTGTACTATTACAGAGGAGAAAAAATATTTTCACAAATGTACAGCATCTCTCAGTATTATGGAAAAGTTTAAAAAGGAAATAGACTTGAGATTAGCCCAAAGAAATTAGAACATGTAGGTTCACTAGGGTGATTACAATCTAGGAAAGGTATCCAGATTGCCAAAATTAAATGAGATTCTTGGGGAGTAGTGTATATATGTGTATGATTATGGGCTCCTTTGAGAAAGGTTTTTCCATATCAATTCATCCAAAGAAGCACAAAGTTTAACACTGCAGTTATTTCCTTCAAAGAATTTATTAATCTAAGAAGGTAGTAAACAAAGCCATGTCCTTTCTAGAATATCATAAGCCAAATACATAGAATTAGACTCAGTGGAAGTGACATTTACAATTTCAATTCTCTTTTTATAAAATATGGGTGAACAACTGAACAATATTTTAAATATAAAAAAGGGGATATGATTCCAGGACCCATAAAATTAGGACAAAAGAATAATTTATGAATCAAATTTAACACATTTTTTATTGGGTTAATAAAGAATGAACTCCTGTGAACTATGCTGTGATTCTGTCTGGGAAGAAACAAAGCCATACTTAACCAAAGGTATTGCATAGCCATAAGCACATTTTGAGACATTGGGCTCCCAGTTAAGCTATATCAGGACAGAAAAAGTATGGAAAAAGGAATTTAACTTAATACCAATTTGATGAAAAAAAAAAATATANATATATATATATATATGATTATATATATTTCCCTGTGCCTATTTTAAAATTAGCTCCATTAGACTAAATACTTCTACAGCAGAGATAACAACTAGTGGGGTTAACACAAGTCAATTACATGAAAACAGGAATTGACCCAATAAATTTAAGGTCAAAGATGACATCACATTATTCCAGAGAACCAGTATTTAGTATATTAATCTTAATTATTCTTAATAATCTAGATAGTTTAGTCTTGAAGCTGGCTATCACCTTACACAGAGTTTAGGAAAAGTATAAAGAAATTTTCTCTACCCCAAGATGGGGGTGAAGGATTGGAATGGGAATATTAGAGAACAGAACCATGATCAATACTTAGCTCTTAATTAAAAAAAAAAAAAATCTTGGGCCTAAGTTAAATGCAGAGTAATTTGTGTAGAGGAGAATTAACTTCAATGACATTTGTTTTGAACCTTCTGCCAAGACTTCCCACAGTGGATAAACTCTTTAAATATGGGTACAAGGTCAAGTTTTGGAAAGAAGTATTAGACACACATACATCAAGGTAGAAAGACTTGAAACAGGCTTACTGAGTTACATGCAGAAGTTAGATGAGAGAGAGAGAGAGGTCATGTGACACTTAGGGTCAGCATTCTGAGGATAAGGTCACATCATAGCAGAGGAGGCTGAACAGCATCAACCAGAAAAGGCCTGGCAGTATGGAACCCACCCATGCACAGTACCCATCCTTGAGGACCAGAGAAGTACTAAAAATACTGTCCTGGCATAAGCTTATCTCAGCCAAAGGCCCCAGCCTGAGAAAACAATATGGACTGGAGAAAAATCATAAATGGGATGGTTCTTATCAGAAATGCCCAATAAATAATATAAATAATTGTTCTCCTAGAAGTTACTGTTTTTGTTTTCTTCAAGTTTAAATTTTGTGGGCTCACTCTCTCTCTCTCTTTCTTTCTGTTTACACACACACACACACACACACACACACTCATACACACTGAATAAATTAAATATTAATCCTATCTACTTATTTGAATTAAATACTTATTCATATCCTTCCATTCCTACCAAGTGTTGGACTAGAGTTGTGACCCAGGATAAAATGCTTATCTAGCATGGGTGAGACCCTGTTTTCTTTCTTACCACCACAAAAAAAAAAAGCAAAAATATATTTTTACTATTTGCCAAACATTAAAGTTAGCACCACTCTGATTTTTTCTATATATTATTTTATTTTTGATATCAGGGTTTGAAACTGGGGGCACTTAACCAATAATCCATTTCCCCAGCCCTTTTTATTTGAGT
This sequence comes from Marmota marmota marmota, assembly GCF_001458135.2. Lineage (NCBI taxonomy): Eukaryota > Metazoa > Chordata > Mammalia > Rodentia > Sciuridae > Marmota > Marmota marmota. Next base: position 20,452,482 of record NW_026000068.1, read on the forward strand.
CAGGGTCTTACAAAATTGCTTTATTAAGTACCCGAAGCTACTTCTGAACTTGTGATTCTCTTGCTTCACCCTCCGGAACTGCTAGATATAGATGTGTGCTGCCATACCTGGCTTGATTTTTATATATTTTAGAAATTGCTGAAAGCCACAGCCATGTCGAAATGGCCCCTGGCATTTTGCCAACAGTATTGGTTGACAGGCGAGGCATTAGTATCCGCCTTGGCCCCTAGTTTGGAGATCTTACGCTACTTTGGAGTTCTCTTGGGGATTCCTGGGGATTCCCTGAGAGTTCCCATTGGTTGGGGAAGTGTACGAGGAGGGATTTCCGTAGGAGATATTTCAGGTTGGTGGTTCCTGGAGGAGCCACTTGGGGAGAGTTCCCAGGGAGCGTGTGTGGAGTGTGCTGGTGGAGTTCAGAAATAAATTTTGTTCCTGCTTCAGTGGCTCATGATTTGTGCCCAGCTAGACTGTGGCAAGAAATTATATTCAAGATATTTAGTTTGCAAGGGCATCATTTTTCCTTGCTAATTAGTATCATATTATAATTGAGCATAGCTTTTCTATGCATCTACTATGTGAAAGTTGTCTAATAGCATTTGGTAGGTGCTAAAAATTATGCCAGGCATTAAGTTTCGAAGCATAAAACTTCTTGTCTTTAAGGAGCTTCAGTTCTAAACTGTTCCTCTTAATAACTGAAGTGCCATGAATTATAAGAGATTAAGTGGAGATAGGAATTGAAAGGAAAACAGAGAGTTTACAAGAGCCTCCCTATTTGGGGACAAAAGATTTTGTCTCTTTTTCTCTTTTGTCACTTATCAGTTACTTAGCGTTTTTTCTGTGGGCTTATTGCCTTTTGGATATAGTTTCTTCTCTCAATAAAGTTCATCTTAAGACTGAGAGTAATGTCTACATAAGATACCTATAGATTAATTAGTTTATTGTTAATTAACAAATGAATTAAAGGGGTCGAAAAGCTTTAGATTTTTAATCAGTAGACCTGAATTCTCATTGTAGATCTATGCCTCAAAAGTCAAATGTAGTTGGCAAATATCTAAAGATGGCACCTGCTAATTTCCATTCCTTGGTTATCCAATCACACACCATTCTAGCACTACTCTGAAGGGATTTGCCAATGTAATTAAAGTTTTCAATTTAGTTGACCTTAAGATATGATCATTGTAATGTTTACCAAAGCTTGTGAGAGACTTAGAGTTTTCTCTGACTAGTGGCAAAATGATAAGTCAGATTTTTGAAATATGAGAAGGTTTCAACAATGCTATTGCTGACTTTGAAAGCGGAGAAGTCCACATGCCTATGAATGTAGTTGCACTAGAAGTTAGGAACTACCTGAGCTGAGAGCTAGCAAGGAAACAAGGACCTTGGTTCTGCAGCTATGAGAACTGAATTCTTCCCCCAATATGAATGAGCTGGGAAGTAGAATTCCTACCAGAACTTTCAGATAAGACCCCAACCAGTCTTTCAGTTAACATGTGAGTGTTGTCTAAATTTGTGGTAATTTGGTATACAATACTAGAAAACTAATACACTGAGCAACTTTACTGAAGGAAGTTAGAAATGCTGGGAGTAAATTTCCTCATCTACAAAATGGGGTTAATAATAATGTTCACATGGGGCTGTGGCTGTGGCTCGGTGGTAAAGCTCTTGCCTTGCATATGTGAGGCACTGGGTTCGATCCTCAGCACCACATAAAAATAAATAAAGATACTGTGTGTTTATCTACAACTAAAAAATAAATGTTTTTTAAAAATAATAATGTTCACAGGGTTTTTGTGATAACTGGGATAAAGTGAGGGCAGATGCTTCTGAGAGATTGAAATCCAAAGCAAGGTTATTATCAGAATTAATAAACCATCATTAGGGCACATATCCATAATAAGTATGTGACTAATTTTCATACTGCACAGTCCTATATTCCATTCTCTTCCCATTCTGGGGTCCTTTGTCCAAGATTCCCAAGTCTCTCAGTTTCTTTAGTTAAGGTTTCTATTTCTTTAAGTGCCTAACAAGTGTATGTTAAAAATTTCAACACCCTTCCCTCCTTCCTTAAAAACAAAACAAAACAAAAACAAACAAACAAAAAACAAATTCAACAGTGTCTTACTCCATTTGTATTTCTATTCATTTAGTTAACCACATCATCCTGGTAATCTGCATCCTAGACAGATTAAGCTAATACAATTATGAATAGATCAGTTAACCCACGAGAACCCCCATACTTGCACAACAAAACGGGGGCAGTTCTCAGTGGATCTCCAAGTGGAGATCTGTCATTCTCACAGCCAATTGTGTGGCATTTTTCTCTTTGAGTGGACATCACAGTTCTTCAAGTGTCCCTGAGGGTAGTGAACAAATAAACAAAGAGAGAGGCATGTTGATTGACTGTTCTGGGAAGAACTACACTTGAGTATAATTTGAATATTGGTTTCTTGCCTTCATGTGAAAAGTACACCATTTGGTAACCTTGGCAATGTTATTATTCTGACACTATTTCATAAATATTATATTATACTTTGTCTCACAAAACAGCATACAAGTTTTATTATTGTAAATGTTGACTCAATCTGTTTTAGCATAAAATTGGAAAACTGGAAAGTGGTAAACATATGGATAAAATCGTGTTCATATTGAGCCAAAAATGTTGATCCTGCTTCTTGAAATAAAACAAAATTATTCGCAGTGAGGATCCCATTCAGGACAGCCAGTTGACTTTATTCTTGTTCAACAGTGCTTTTATTCATATCTGTTATTTCTGACAACACGAGACTAATTCCACTTAATCCAAAAGAATTTTTGAATTCGTGTGTGCTGAACTTATATCTCAAATATGAATAATACATCTATTTCCAAAGCATGCACTAGAAATAACCCTCTAGAGAATGAGGAGCAAATGTTGGACCATTTGTATTTTCTCTGCTTAAATTAATCTTGTATCTGTAACTTTAAACAGTCTCTAAATGAGAACAAAATATCTAAGTGCCTTTAGAATGTTAAGTCTTAACTAAAATATTCATATCCTTTCCCAGATGTCTCTCGATATTTTCAGAAGCTCTGTCTGAGGAGATAGACATATACTTTTAAAATCTCTATGACCTGTAGGACTACAAGTCCTTTTGAGATTGGAAAGTTATGCCACAAAGAAGCAGGCACATATAAAGAATGCATAGACAGCTGGCCTGCACTATTTGCCAATTACTCTGTCTGAGATTGCAGTCTGGTCTTCATGTACAGCTTTGCTGTGCCTGATATTATCTTTGATAGTGTGACAGTTTTGAAAAAGTTGGCCTAATAGTCAATTAAATTTCCAACTGTGAGAACTCATTGATTTGACGAACTTACATTATATCATTGAGCTTATTCTCTGACTTATTTCACAGTTTCTTGCTGATTGACAATCATTAATTCTGTGTATTATTAAATTCCCTCTGGCTGCAGACTCAGTTTTCCAATTTGGAGGAGCCTAACTAACCCCAGACAAGCTAGGACTCAGGATTCTCCTGGTTGATATTAGATAGGAGTGTATAATTATGATGTGAAATACTTGAAGGCTAGAGAAAATGGTAGAAACATTCCTCTTTGAACATTTATAGTTCAGTGAAAGAAAGGGTACAGAAAACTTTCAGCATCATATCACAGTATTTCTTTTTCTGAAATTAGATAGTAATTAATAGTTTTTCATATAATTTTAATAAGTTTGCTTCTATCTTATGGGGTTTTTTCTTGTTTATACAGATGAAGCAAAGCATATGCAAATATATGCAAAGTGTCAATTCCTGGTGACCCTGAAGTTGTGGAAGGCAATACTGCATTTGATTTTTCTAGCATTTCAGCTACATTGACTGTGTGAACCAAATTGGGATAAATATGAGCTCAGGACTTCTCCAATTGCTATCCATATTTCCTATTATTTGGAATGTAAATGATAGATTAATTACATCTATTATAAGTGAGAAGGAGGATGCTTTTAATCTCTTTGCATTGTCCCTCCATAGCTGAGTAGCTGCTTACATTTTAATTGAAAGAAGCACCTTCCACATTAGAGAATATTTTCCATGATAAAGGGGAATCACATATAATAAGAAAACAAAAGTAACTTTGACCACTGTTTAAACCATGTAGAAAACATTAACCCTGGATTGTTTCATAGACTGCATATTCACATAATTTCTTTATTAAAAATGTATTGTTGGTGGAGTAAATACTAATTCCTTTTAAGACATTAAAACTCTTTTCATAAGCCAGAACAACTCTAACATAGATGTTTTTTTTTCAGGTCCTTATCTACCACTTATTCCCGTTTTTGACCCATTTGTTCCTTTCTGTCCTCTAAATGTCTCATTTACTTGGGACTGTTTTCCTCATGCCTCTGTTAATTGTTTTCTTTTGATCTGTCATCCTTTCTGCTCATCTTTTCCCTGTTTCTGTATGTAATGTTCTTTTACCTTTCAAGATCAAATTTACATGCCACAATCCATCTGAAGCCTTCTCTAATCCCTCAAGGCAGAACTTCCTGTGTGACCACATCTTCCCTACAGACATCTTATTGTCAGGGTGATTCTGTGTCATCTACAGTTGCCATTTTTTTTCTGGCTAATCTTTAGATGAGAGTACTCTTTTAGGTCCTGGATTGTGCTTTATTTATCTTGTGTACCTATCTATATTATAGTGCAGAAGCAAACCCATCCTAACAGAAAAATATGAGAGCCAAAGGCACTGTACGAATAGCACAATGGTTTATTGATCTTCTATGTCATAGTCCAGCTAGCTAGAGGGCTGTAGGCTGTGAAGTCATTAAAGGGCCAAGGGATTTTTCATTCCATTTTTCTGCCCATTTCTGGAGGGTGATTCTCATCCACATTGTTGAAGGTGGCTCCTGTCTTCATTACGTTCAACAAGAGATATCCCAAAAGTTGTATTCAATATGCACGGAACATTTATGTTTACATCCATTGGTTTAGATTCAATCTCAGGAAACTAGTTAATTGCAAATCAAGGTAGGATGTGTCTCTAAATCACTGGTTATTGCTGAAGATTAGATCTGTATATCACACAGAGTCTTAGTCTTAGTCCCCATTTTGCCAATGTTCACAGGTGGAGAGTTGGGAAAGTATTTGGCTTATGAGGGCTCTGACCTCATCAGTGGATTAATCTTTTGAGAGATTCATAAATGAAATGACTGTTGGGAGGTGATGAAAACTGTAAGAGGTGGACCCTACTTGTAAGTAGTAGTAGATCCTTGAGGACTTGTCATGGGAACTATGTGAGCAATTTTCTCACACTTTGCCCTTCCGCCATGATGTTGTACTACACATCAGGCCCAAAGCAATGCAATTAGGCAACAATGGACTAAAACCTCTGAAATCATGAGCAAAAGCAAAAATAAACCTTTCTTCCTTTAAGTTGTTTTCCTCAGGTACTTTTGACATGGCAACACAAATATAACTAACAAAACCTAACCCCCCAAAAAATCATCTTTGTGTGGAGGTCTGAATATTACTTCTAGAAGGAAGAACAGAATAATATATGCAATTGAATGATTGGCTGTTTTTCCCATTGTTCCTAAGCAGAAGATTTGGCATATGCTAGAAGGTCAATGAGCACTATTGAATGAGTGAATGGAAATGCATTGAGAATGGGCATATAAAAGAAATATCTTCCAGATATTAAATGAATATTAATGAAAGAATAGGCTGTAGTTCTACAGCTTAGAATTTCCATTGTTTTGACTGAGACAATTTTATTATTATGATACATTTCACTGGGACTCATTTTTATCTCTGAAACTATTGGTGCACAATAAAATCTCTCAAACCAGAAAACTGAATTTTCACTGTGTGTATGACCTACTTTTAACAACACATTTCATACTTCATAGCACAGTAGGCATCTTGTGTTTAACATTTTGAATGTTATTTTAATCTTAACTCTAGTAGAAACTTAATTTTTTTTTTCTCAAATTGAAGGTTAGAGATATAGCAAAAATCTAGAGATTTTTGAAAACCAAATAATGGGCCAATAATTTATTTTCTTTTTTTGGAAAATGAAACAATTACTTTGTAAATTTAGTTATGTATTAGCTATATACATTAACCAATTATTTGTTATTACTAAGAATGACTAGTTATAGTTACATAAGCATTTATAAACAAAAGAAATATCTATATTTTATCCTTATTTAAGATGACTTTTAAAATCTTTATTTTTTTCTGTTTTGATGGAGACAGTTGAGGAAGTCAATGAAGCAAGTTTGTTCTTGAAATTATTTTATTATTAAATAGGATCAAAACAAATTTGTGATATGCAATATCTGTAAACACTAGATGGAGCTCTCTATTACTAATGCCAATACTAATACTAATATGTTTGTGTTTGTGTGTGTGTGAGTATGTGTCTGTGCACTCATTCATACTTAAGAAGGAACCTATTCTATAGATATTTTTGAAGTCAAATGCAAATATGGAATCTAAGTATGACACAGCATTGTTAAGTAAGCAGTGTTTCTTGTCAAAAATTACATTAAAAAAATGACAATCCTAAACTATTTTTCTGAGCACACTCACCAACCTTGAACTCATGATTGTTTAGATGAGACAGTACAAGAATACCAATAGGAAAGAGAAAAAAATGCCTGAAGCGTTTTGTTGTTCAAATGACACATATACTTTTGGTTCATTTGTTTCTTTTGGTACTGTGAATTGAATCCTGGTGTGCTTAATCACTGAACCAAATCCCCAGCCATTTTTATTTTTTAAGATAGGGTCTAGCTAAGTTGCTTAGGGCCTCCCTAAGTTGCTGAGGCTGGCCTCAAACTTGGAATCAGCCCACCTTAGCCTCTTGAGTTGCTGGGATTAGAGATGTGCATCACCACATCAGGCAAACATACACTTTTTTACTGTTTAGCTGGAATAGTTAAAATGGTTTGAAAGCATTCTCCATGGTGTAGTAGGTAAAGAATTTTCATTCACATGCAAAGAAATCTATTAAGTAGACAAAATACCTACACCTATTTTACCCATTTGTCACCTGAAACATAATTTAGAACCAAGAAAGGAATTCTAATATTAATCAATAGACAATCTCAGAATGGAAATTTAACGTCCCAAGACCCTATCTGACCCCCATTTCCAAGGAATAGTTGTTAAAATTTTTGTTTCCTAACAAAGATTTTGAATGATTATTAAACATATTTCACCCCTCTCTTCCTTTTTTCCTTCAGATTTTCTGTACGGAAGCCTCATCCACCTAAGCAAATAGAAGATCACAGGAAAGATTTGGGCGGCAGATTCAAATCTTTACTAACTATCCAAATAAAGAAGATTCTTCCTTTGCTTGACACCCAATATTCCGTTCCCTTTACTTGTTGTAAAATATTTTTTCCAAGTACCCAAGAGTCCAGATAAGGATTAATTTTTCCAGCTTTTTTTTTTTTTCTGGACTGACCATATGTCTAAACTACAACTATGAACTATATATGGTGCATATGATCTATATGCTGTGATTCTAAAGAAAACATTTGTGTCCTAATACCTCCAATTACATTTCCTGGGCTAGAACAGAGTTCCTAAATGGCAGCAAATGATATAATAAAGAAGAAACAACAACCCTAACACTGTACATCCACCATATTTAGCTTGGATGATAATCTGAAAGATAAATAAAATTCTGTATTCTTCTTATTTATTTATTTATTTATTAGTTTTGATGGACCTTTATTTTATTTATTTGTATGTGGTGCTGAGAATTGAACCCAGTGCCTCATGCGTGCTAGGCAAGTGCATTACCACTGAGCCACAGCCGCAGCCCACTTTTGTTTTGGTTTCTCCATGTAACACCACAACTAATACCTTATTATATGTTCCTTTGTTTTAAAAATGATTCTAAAACATTCTATTTGGTTTTATTTTATAAAATTTATTTCCAAATAAAACAGAATCTATTTAGTGCTGAGTATTTACTTGTTTAAGTCTATAAAAACAACCAGAGAAAAAATCTCAGAGAATATCTAATTTAACTTCATTTATAGAAGAAGAAAGTTCATTACCAAAAAAAAAAAAATCCCACAAACATATAGTAATTTTAGTTTGATAATTTTTTTCTATGTTGGTTATAGAACAGAATTTGATGTTAATAAGAATGTCGTTGAGTTACTTTCTGACACTGATTGTGTGTTCATAGGCAAATTAATTTGACACTGAAACCTTAGTTTCTATATCAGTATATTGGAAATATCACCTTTCTTTAAAAATACTTGTGAGAAATAAATGAAATAATACAGGGAAAACAATCAGTATAGTTGGACAAATCATAGTCACTAAAAAAAAATATTAAACATCATGAAATCATGATGATTTTAAATAAAGATTTAAATTATCTCTGCCACTTCTATTCCTGGGATTACAGCCAAGGAAGAAGACAAAAGAGACATAAACTGACCCCAGTTTTAAAACAGTTAGTGTCAGAGCTCTTGAATACTGTTGACTTATGAGTGAAACCAAAAGTCCAGTGGATTTGTTTTATATATTGAACACAGAATTAGGATTATCATCAATACCCTGATAGTTCAAGAAATCCAATTATTTTCCCATTGTAAACCAGTTGTCATAGTTCTGTGTTGGAAAACATAATAACACTCATGTTTTGTTATTTATCAACAACCCTAAGTACATATCTCTTCAAAGAAATGAGTAAATAGGAAAAATAAAATCAACTTGAAACCTTTATGGGGAAAAATGATGAGGTACAGAAATAAAAGAATGAAGATTTTAGGGAATATATGTTCTCCAAAAGAGAGAGATCACAAGTAATAGAGGATAATTACTATTTCTTATTAGAAATAGAAAATAAAATAATATGGGTACTAAGTCTATGAAGAAAGATCATCTTTATTCAAAGATCAGAATAGGATAAGAATGAATTACATGTGAAGTAATAGTTTTAAATATCTACAAATTGGTAGTTCTGCTAAAAAAAGAGGAACACAAATTATAAAACTAAATAAAATTAAAATGGTAACTATATTTGTAAAATAATGAAAATAAAAGCTTCCAGAAATAATAGAAAATATAAAACAACAAATATCTTTATTACTAAGAAAGGAAAAAACAACAACAAAAAAAATAGTTAACTTGTCTTTTAACTCCCCAAAATAAGAAAAATGAAAACCTAACAAAAATTGATAAAATGATGAATATGAGAATCATGACAAATTTGAAAACATAAAAGTAAAACCAATAAATTAATTCCAGTTATGTTTTTCATACACTTATTTTAAAAAGAACAAAGTTCCACAAATTAAATTGATGAGAAAATGCAAAATACAAACAAAATAAGAAAACAATAATGGCTATAATAACAGTAATGTCAATAGGAGAAAAATATGTATTTAGAATGAAACAATGTATATCTAGTGTAAAGTTATTTTAGCTCTCTCCTGTTTAACCACCACTTCTAGAGCTTCCATAGTCAGTCCCTGCTCTTGTCCCTTATATTAATCCAGCCACGTGGGCTTCCTGTCAGTTCCCTGAACAATCCAGCCTCTCCTGTGCCTAAGCCTTTGCATTTTGCTTGCTTTCTCTGTATTGCTTTCTCCCAGATGTCAAAAAGCTTAACTTTATCCCTTTGTTTATTGTCCATATTTTATCTTGCCAGAGAAATATTTGATTGCTGTGTAGAAAACTAACCGATTAAATGCTGAGCATTCTCCATTTTCTTTAAATAGTTTGAGTTTTTCCTCAACACTTATTGCATAGCATATTATGTATTTACTTTTTATTTTCTGTCTGTTCATTCCCTTAAAATGTAAGAAACTAAAGGCATGTATTTATTCAATATTTTACTCAATTTTGTCTCCTCAGTATTTAAAATAATGAAAGAAAGAATTACACTCTTAACTAGCCTTAACATTTCAAAAATATATGTTATTTGGAAAATAAAAATTATGGTAATTAGTTCTACCAAAAAAATAGCAAACTTAAATGTACCAAATTTAAGGAAGCAGGACAGAAAGATTGAGACAGAAAAATATGTCTATAATAATTTACAAAGCTGTCAGAGAGTATGTTCCTAGATCAGAAGTCACACAACAATGACAGGAAAGAAGCATCCCTAGTAAACTAATAAGATCTATCACTAAATAAGATATAAGCCAAAAAAGTAGAGGTGAGCAAGTAGAAGTTAAAAGCACTTATTTATAGACAACATGATGGAAGGCAGCCAATAAGATTGTCCAAAAAAGACTCTTGTTGTTCACCTGAGTTGATAAAATAAGCTGTTTTGTGATGCTGAGCTCCCACCATCTTGCATCACAGATTCAAAATTTATTTGCTTTGGTACCAGGGGATCTGCAACCCCTTCTTGCCCAGCTCAAAAGAGAATTCACAGTCCTCACAATCTCCATGTGCTAGTCATCCAGCTTCACAAGACACCTTCTGTAAACACCAAGCATCTTAACCACAGCGTGGTCCCCACGTGGTTTTCGGTTCTCCAAACCAGTGGTCTTTATCTCCATCTATCCTGATAAAATGAAACAAGCAAGCAAAATGACAAGTCTTCATTATATATTATAGCACCTCTGAATCCCTTTCTAGGATGATAGAAAGATTGGAAATGAAGATTCATTTTCTGAAAAGTGATGTGTAAATTTTCCTTATGAAATCAACTCTTTAACTATTATGTTTCTGTGGGCATGAGCCCTAATCACTGACTGGTAGTATTCTTAATGGATGTGCTTCTTGTTATTAAATGAGAGGTACTTTAAAACTTGTAAATATTATTTTGGTTTAAATTACTTTAATTTACAACTTAATTTATAAAATTGATCATGTGGAAAACAATGATATTATTGGTACAGCATACTGGCATTATCAAAATAGAATAGAGAATGCTTCTTTAAAAACTGTACTGGACTTCATTGTAGGTTCAAGGGATTTATTACTTATTTTTAAATTCTGTTAAATTCAACTATTTTAAAAAACTAATTCTCACAACAGTTATTTTTTCCCAGGCAGTGCTTGAGGCAATGAAGAGTGCATCTTTGGCTTCTGTGGATGTTGTTTGTGTGAGTGGCATGCACATGTGTGCATGAAAAAGGAGGCTGAGATCACTCTTGTTGCCTAGTAAACTGTAGGTAAATGTGTGTTGTAACCAAAGGAATGTACCATTTTAGCTCTATCTTCCACATTCTTTGAGACCAGTTACATATGTAACATGCGTGTTGACACAAACCCCAGAACTGCATGGTTTTGAGTTTCTGATGATGCAGCTCAAGATTCACTGAAAATTTTGGGGGACTTCTTATTAGATGCATTATTAGGCTTGATTATTTGTTTTCCTGCTTCATGATATGTTCAATGTATCTTAAGAACTTTGGAGGGAATTGATGAGAGGAATAAGACCAAATGAATGCTTTTGGATTAATCAGCAACACTTGTCTGTCTTTATTTATTTAATGAATGTTTATTAGGCCCCCAACATGTGACAAATACTGTACAATATCTTGTGAATGATTATGGAAAAAGAGAGTTTTGGTAGAATCATTGCCAGCCTACTTCACTGGTACTACTTATTCTTATACATAACTTTCTTTCTGATTAACTGCTAAATGTTCTTTTTAAAATATTATCTATGCCATTGAGGTCATTTGAATTAACTTGAAGGGTCAAAAAGATGACAAATAAAGCAAACTGGCTTCTTATTTCCCATATGTAAAGAATTTTTTAGTTTTAGCTTTTTGACCATCTCACAATGTATTTAGTACCATAATATTTGGTCATGGGTTATTTCAAATAAACAACAACAACAAAAAAAACTTTGATGCCCTTACAACTAGTAGCACTAACATCTTTACTACTACTACATTTACTAGTGGAGAACTAACCCTCAAGTGCCTCTAGAGTATGTATTTAAAATCAAAATTCCTATCCACGCCCTTTAAGTCTTGGTTTGATTCAGTGTCTGCTTACCTCTTCTAACTCATCTTTTTATTTTTTATAATCTTTTCACAGTTTTATTATTCTCTAGCAACAGTTCATCACTTTGATGTTTTTGTACTTAGAGTTTGGAATGCTGTTCCTCCAATTATTTTTTCAATAGTTTTGTTTCATTGTTAATTGATGTATAATAATTAAATATATTTCTAGAATACAAAGTGATGTTTTCACAATATATACATGAAATGATTAAATCAGAATAATTATTATGTCTGTAAGCTCAAATTTTTACTATTTTTTGTGGTAAGAATATTGAAAATCCTCTCTCTTAGGTGTTTTGAAATATAGAATGCATTATTATTAATTATGGTCACCTTGCTGTGTGACAGAACACCGGAATTATTCCTGTACCCATGACCAAAGCCTCCCCTTTCCCTTTCCTTCTATGCTGCCAATGTCTGGTAGCTACCATACTACTCTATATCAGCAAAATGCAAACTAAGACCACAGAGTTGTCACTTCACCCACACGTTCCTGTTATCCAATGTAAAACAGATGAAAGATAACAGGGTTGGTGAAGATATGGAAGAAAGGGAAACATATACTGCTGGCGATGTTGCAAATCGGACACACATTTCAGAAAACAGTATGGTGAACCCTCAAAAACCAAAAATAGTACCATATGGTTCAGAAATCCCAGTACTGACCAGATACCCTAGTAATAACAATCAGTTGAAGGGATGTTTGTTTTTCCTCCAATTCTGTATATGGCTACTTCCTTCTCATCATTAAGCTTTAAATTTTGCCAGTTCCACAAGTGAGACTTTCACTCAAAATCCTCAGTAAAATAGTGTTCCCTCTTCCTCATGTCTTTACTTATTTTTTTTATAAACCTGCTTTTCTAGAGATTGAAACCAGGGGTGCTTAACCACTGAGCAATATCCTCCCCCCCCCCTTTTTTTTATTTGTTGCTCATGACAATACAATGATCTTGTGTCTTTACTTATTTTATCTTCTCTGAATTCAGTGGTTCTAGAGATTGTCTCTTCCTGGGTGTTTTTATTAATTTATTCATATGTTTACTATCTTTATCTTTATCAGGAAGTTCAAATCTCTCCAGGGAAAGTCTTGTGCATTGCCATTCTCAGAATCCAGAAAAAGTGCCTGACGTATATTCTTTTACAAGTTTGTTAATATATCTACTAATATTAATTGGATATTATTCTTTGATTGTTATGTATACATTATTTGCACACTTTCATGTCCTTTTCTCAGCAACTACATTAATATATCAACACATCAATCTCATTTTCCATTGAAAAAAACTGAGGGTTAGAAATACTAATGAATGACCAATGTCACAAAACTAGTGTAAATGGAAACATGATTTGCAGCTTAGATTATCTGGCTCCTACACATGGTGTGCCAATATGCTACTTACATGGAGTACCTTCACAAAACTTTCAACCTTGATGAGGCACAAAAGAGACAGAAGGAGAGAGAATATTTGCTTTTATACATTTGTAGATTTGTAGGCAGGTTGTTGCTACAAATTTAATGATATGACAGTTTCTCTCAATTTTTTTCTCTCCTTAATGTATGAATGTTAGCCATATCCTTCTATATGTAAAATCACAATTATTAATTAGTGGAAATATTTCAAGAGATTTGAAATTAGAAAGAGGTGTGAGATATTGATATTATTTTAATATTTATTATTTAGAGCGTTCTTCATATTTTGAAGATGAATTCCAGTCATTAATTATTCCCTGTCACGTTGCCTTGGTTACAATTACTCATAATAACTGAAGCTGTCGGATGCTGCAGGCAGAGCATGAAGAGTATTGGGTCAGATTAGCACTGAATTACACAGAAGGAAAATCTCATCATCCCTCAGTTCAAAGCTTTCCAAATTCTCCTAAAATGTTATTAGAAACACAGGGCATAAGTAAAATATATATTTGCACAATTTTCTTATAAAACAAGTTACTCCCAATTGGTGCCACTTATTCTACACTAGAACACAAAAGCATCTTCACTTTTGTAAGTAATCTAATTCAGTCACATATTCAGACACACTGTACTTTACACACATTTAAAATGAATTCAATTAGTCTGTTCCTGTTTTAGAAGTATTCAGAAAACAGAACATAAGCAATACACATACTACATGATTCCACCATAAGTAACCTGGATATGCAAAGCTAGCAAATTGTACATGATTTAGAGACTAAATTTTGTTTTTCTTTTTTTACCTAAAAGATATGGGCTCCAAAGCATTTTAAAATCTCTAAGTCTATTGAAAAACTATGCATGTATGCTCAGAAGAAATGAAATTAAAGGAAAACACAATGATAACATTGTTCATTTTTATATATGTTGAGAAACTTTAACTTCTATCATCTTTTTTTCTCTTAAGTCCTGTTATACAAAGAAATGCAAGGCAGCTGGCTTACAGTATTAGGTCACTAGCATTGTAATGAAACAATGCTCTATTTCCATTATTTTCTATTCAATTATTTTTATTTCAGAGCTAAGATGTTTCTTTTTTGTTCTACTGGTCATTTCTCACTTAGTGATAATAGTACTGGTACCACCTACCTCAAGTTTATTGTAAAAATGAAATAATCCTGGGCACTCTATTATACCAAATTTTGTTTCTCAGTAGGAACTGATAGTATGTATTCACTATAAGAATGTTATCTGAAAACCTGCTTCAGAATGTTGTAGATATCAGAAAAGATAAATTTTAATATTGTAAGAGCTCAATCAGGGTTCCTAGATAAATATCATGGGGAGGTATTGGAATTGAAAATCCTACTATGTAGATGCCTAATTTGTACAGCCATGTGCGAATAAAGGAAGCAAAATTTTCCCATCTTATGCCAGAGTTGGTGTCCTGACTGTTTGGACAGGAAGCTAACTTGAGGCAGAATGCCAAGAAGGCTGTGTTTCTTTGTGCTATTATGGTCGGTTGTTTCTGAGAATGCTTTTGTTTATAGTCCATCCAACTTGTATCTTGTAAAATCATAGCAAAAATATGTAGTTGCTGATAAAAAAAAATATGTTTCTTCAAAGTCAAGAGTCATAACAAATGTATAGAACATGTCAGCAAATGGGCTAAGTGAAATTATGGTACAAAACCTACATATTGGGAATGAATGAGAAAGTTATTGACTATATGTAACTTATAGAAACTCTGATGGTAAGAGCAGGTTATAAAGTTCTTCAAGGTGAAGCAGGTTTCAGATTTTTGCATCTGAGCATGCTATTACAGTTGCTGGCCAATGATGAACACTGTACACTGTACAGGTAGTCCTTCTATCTCCTCCAGGTTCTAAACTAATAATTCCTCTGAAACCAAGAACAAAATAGCCTCTACTGCCTATCATTTTAAGTCATTTATAGATTATAGCATATAATCTTTTCCTGACTCCTCCTATCTTCTTCCTCTCTCCCCAACATTGTTCTTGTCTTACCCACAAAATACCTTTTCTTATAAATTCAGCCTCCATAGGCTCTGTATATCCAGAAAGAAAGATTATAATTACTTTGGAGGATGTTGTCTTCTATGTCCGGAAGTAGTAAAGATGGTGGTAAGATTTTTTAAAGTATTAGTTTGTTGTTGTTTTTATAATAATCTTAAGAGAGAGAGAGGGGTCTTAATCTTTATTTTGCTTAAGTAAAATGATACTCTAGTACTTTCACAACCAGTACTTGCACAACAGTACTTGGCAACAGAGGTTATAATGTCAAATCAATAAGAATTTTCTATGATATATGCACATTTTTTTATTCTGAGTGATAACTAGGAAAAGTCAAAGGAAAAACTACCTGTAAAGTAGCAAATTTCATGATAATTGTGTTTCAAGTACTGACTGAATGTTTTAGATTCAATAAAGTTCTTTATAATATTGTATTATCTATTTTTTCATATTATGCCCTCTAAGTGAAACCATTATTGCATTATTGTTCCATTTCTAACAGAATTTGATTTAATGAGACTTTTTAAAAAGAAATCTTCATTCTTGGTATATGGTATATGTATGTATATATATATATATATAATTTTCTCATTTCAACAACATTTAAAAGAGATTACTTTGAATTAATTATTTAAAAGGCCAAGATTCCTTATGATAAAATTCATTAATTTTTACAAAATTTCCAGTTATTTCTAACCATGTGTCCAGGGACAAGGAAGAAATAATAAACAGGAAAAAGCCCTGACATTTCTGTCCAGTAGGGAAGATGCCCCTGGTAATTACAAGTTTTTCAATATTCCAGTCAATGGAGTTGGAAGAATGAATGAATCAACCTAGAACATTTGAGCATGAGTGTCAAGAGAAAAAGGTAACTCATTTCCTCCAGTGTCATTCTAAAAGTTGCTGCTTTGGTCAGTTCCAGAAAGAAAAGAAGAAAAACAAAAACATAAAAACAAAGCAAAAAATTTATCCAAAAAACAAGAATATTTCATCTCTTTTTTTTTGCACAAACTAAGTTTAATGATTTTTTTTCATATAAAGCAGACACATTTTTAAACATTAAAAAGAAAAAAAAGGCAGAACTTCTGGCTGTGGTCAAATGAGGAGAAGTGGACACATCTCTCCATCATATAGTACTTATGTAGCTGAATGACTTGACTAAAACAGTGTTTTCTACGCTCTGTAAATTGAACAATAGCAAAATTTGAGAGCCATGTCAAACTGCCAAACTTTGGACAGCGACAGTCAGAATTTATAGTGCTCATGTCTGTGGCTACTCCCCACAAGTTATCAAATGTAGAGGTTTTGCCAGGATAGAGAGAGCTGGAAGGACAGGTGACTAGCTCAGTTACTTCTGTCAAACAGGGATTGTATTTGGGGACCAATGATGTATCCCTGTTAGTCAATGAAATTATTGATGAAATAGAAAATCTCTGTTGTATAAGAAAGTGAAGAGAGCTAATGGTTCTTCCTGAGGTTGTGTTAAGTCTGGGTTAAATAGATGCATGGTTGAGGCTGTAATTATTTTAACTTCATAATTTTAATTTTTATAAATAATAAAGCTGTTCTTAATTTTATCCTATTTATTGATTCATTATTGTTAAACTTTCCTTTATTTTTTTATTAATGACTTCCTATAGTTCTTTAAAATTATTTTTATAGTTGAAATTCAAGGTAAAAATCATGGAGGGTAGAAGCTTTCCACACACCAAGGGTCACCCTTGGACAACTGTTAAGTCTGAGTGCATGAGTGAAGGATAATTGAAAGAGATCAGCAGAAAGTAAGGAAGACATCAATTTGGAAAAGCACTCTTAAGTTTGAATATACATCTTTTACCACAAAGAGACATCCTCACTGTTGAGTTCACCATAAAATACAATTTCTAATTACTAGCTATCCACTAAACTATACAGATATAGAGGCGACTTCTAAAAACTCGGCCTTAAAATTATTAAAAAATAAATAACTAATTTTAAAAAGATACTAAACAAGTAAGAAAAATACTTATAGAAACTATTTAGCTCAGGCCAGTCACTAAACCATAAAACAAAACATAATAAAACATGAAACAACAAAAAACAAATAATTATACCTAAAAATGTTTATAAAAGGAAAAAGTAACCTATTGAGAAAAAATAAAACTGTTGAGTTTTCAGAAATATGTATAAAAAATTGAGACAAACAGGGAAATTAAAGATTGGGAGACATACATTCAATGTGGGATTTATCATAGACTTGAGATCAACTATAAAATAAATTTAAAGAACTATAGAAAGTCATTCATAAATAATTAAAGTTTATCAATAATGTATCATCAAACAGGATAAAATTAAAAATAGCTGTATTACGTCTAAAAATTAAAATTATGGAGTTAAAATACAATTGAAATGAAAAATTTACTAGGAAGCCACAATAATGTATATGAGGTGATTGAAGACAGAATTAGTGAGTTTGAAGATAAATCAGTAGAAATAATATAATAAATAAAAACCAAGAAAAATAAAGAACAATGAAAGGTCCATTAGAAACCTGTGAGACAACATCAGGTACATCAGCATATGTGTAATGAAATTCTCAAAAGAGGAGAGAAAAAATATTTGAAGAAATAATAGCTGAACAATTATCAAGTTGATGAAAACCACTTCTATGCATGAAAACAATAAACTATCAAAGCTTATTTTATTTAGCTTTTTTCACCTCTGTGACTAAAAGAACTGACAAAAAACAATTAGAAAAACTTTATTGGGGGCTGATGGTTTCAGAGTTCTGGGTCCATAGATAGTTAGCTTCATTCCCAGGGTTCATGGTGAGTCAGAACATCATGGTGGAACAATGTGGCAGAGGAAAGCAGATCAAAATGTGGTCACTAAGAGGCAGAGAAAAAGATCTCTCCTGATCAGGACAAAATGTAAACCCCAAAGGCATGCCCCCAGTGACCCACTTCCTTCAGCCATACCCTGTCTGCCTTAAGTTACCACCAAATCGATCCTTAATAGGGCACTGATTAGCTTATAACCTCTTATAACGTAGTCATTTCACTTCTGAGCTTTCTTGCATTGTCTCACAAATGAGCTTTTGGGGGACACCTAATATCAAAACCTTAACAGTTGTATATCTTTTAAAAACTGCTGTTAGCTTTATATTGGTTTCTGGTTAAAACAAAATGCCCAACATATGCAGGTCATGTGATTCTTTGTGTTGTTATATTCTTAAATTGCAGTAGGCCAACTCAGACTCAATGATTCATGAGATGATGAGGGTCACCATATCTCTTACATCACACATAAATGAGGAACACAACTGGACTTCAATGGTGTCTCAGCTTTCCTAGTAAAACTAATCAGCCTTTTTGAGAAACTTAAGGTCAATCTCTTATCTGAAACAAAACTACCAGATCAATAAAACCTTTTATTCACAGAGCCCTTCTTAAATGGTGAGGGCTGGTTCACTGATAGTTTGGTTAAACTGATAACAAGTGATATCTTTTATAGCAGTTCAACCTCAGCACCAACCATTCAGAGCCCAAAAGGTATACGTTCATCTCACTCTGTGCAGAACTCAAGTCCTTCTTGATAACTTTCAAGATTCCCTTTAAGGGAATTCACTTAGTTTATTGACTCATGGACCTTTGCTTGCTCCATGTTTTGTGTTAAACTTAGAAAACTACAGACAAGAAGATTAAAGACAAATCAAACTGTCTGGATCACTGATGCAGTTGCTGTTGCTAAGGGTAAATTCCCCGGTGAAACTAGAAACAAGCCACAAATAGAGGCTGCACTACCTTTAATTCTAACCTTTTTGCCGGGATCCATCATTATATGGAACATGGAAATATATTCAACATAGACTGGGCACAAACTAAAGAATTCTGTATCTAATGCAGAAACTACCATTGCAAGTTGTACTTGGGAGTCTTGCCAAAAGTTGATTTTTCCAGGTTCACACACCATTGTAAGTTTGTTTGGTTACTGAATGAAGTAGACCAGAGAGAGAGAGAGAGAGAGAGAGAGAGAGAGAGAGAGAAAGGGGGGGTTGAATATCCTTTTAGCTGTTCTGTGAGTTATCATCAATAAAAGAGACATGGTAAATAGACCTAAATAGACCTATTTTAAGATCAAGACCACTCCTGGGCATGATGTTTCATTCTTTCCCCTAACGGCTAAACAAGGTTTGCCTGGTTGGTACAGCCTTAGTGTGGTAATGTGTTCAAAAGGTAGTATTAGAAGAGTTAAACTTCCTCTTGATTTAACCACCTATTTTTGTTGTTGTTGTCATTATTATTGGAATAGTCATAGTCCATCATTCTAAAATGAATAGTCACTTATTTGAAAACACTGCTCCCTGAATGGCCCACATAATCCAAAGTCAGGAATGTAATGGTCTTCCATAAATTTTATGAAAATTTCCTTATCCATTTTAAACCTGTTCCTTCCCAACATAAGTTCTGAGTGTGAGACAGGAGTGATTGGAAACCA
This sequence comes from Marmota marmota marmota, assembly GCF_001458135.2. Lineage (NCBI taxonomy): Eukaryota > Metazoa > Chordata > Mammalia > Rodentia > Sciuridae > Marmota > Marmota marmota. Next base: position 20,472,388 of record NW_026000068.1, read on the forward strand.
TAGTGAAGTAATAGCCATTAGAAATGGTCACACCTATATCTTGGTAATAGAAGGAAAATAACAATACAGGGTCTTTGGGAGTTAGCATCACAGAAATGGGAAGATACTGAGTTCTGGGGGAGAGAGAAAGATTTATGATCTTTACCTTTTAAAATATCACAGGGAGTCTTTCTCATGAAGCAAAACACCCTATGTAGCTTTACAAAACTATTGTGAGCACCTTAAATTTAGCTAGGCCTGTGTTCAAGAAAGGGTTAACTTGGAAGGCCTGGTTAATTCAAGCTTTACATATTCCACCTGTGTTTTGGAAAGTCCTGTCTGTGATCAGTTGTCCCCATTGCTTTGGGCTTGTGGTGAGGCAACACATTATGGCAGGAGCACATAGAGGAGCAAAGTCGCTCATCTCATGACAAACAAAAAAGAAAAAATCAAGAAGGGGTACTGTATTAGGGTTCTCTAGAGGAACAGAATCAACAGTAAGTATAATTATAAAAGGGGGACTTATTAGGTTGGCTTATGAGACCAGAAGCTGGATCATCCACAATGGCCATCTGCAGGCTGGAGAGTATTAGCCAGTTGCCTCAGTTTTTGTGTTACTATATAAAGCATGTGTCAATACCTCCAGATGTTTTCATTTCTCAATCCTATTGCCATTACTGAATAATTTCATGGGGGGAGAAGAATCAGTTGACTTTTGATATGGACAAACAAAATAGGTTAAATAGACTGGACTTAGGCAGTCCCTCCAAGCAAGAAAATAAATTCAATTATTTGAACACAAATGATTACCAGTGGGCTAAGGGTTTATATTGGGAGCACTGTCAACTTCTCAACCCATACTGAGGTAGATCACTCTAGGAGGGCCCAAACAATTGTGAAAAACGCATTTTTGCCATAGACAAAAGTGTGAATAACATACATTTATTTGCCATCTTCCCCCAAACATAGTTAACAGTAACTTTTCACTCATAAGAGATTTTCAAGCAAATTAAAAAAAAAAAAATGAGGATAGATTATGCAATACCTGGATAGCTGCAGACATCTCCTAGGGTTATAATTGACCCAGTAATTTTATAGAATCTTTTGTCTTGTATTTCTACAAGTAAATAAAACATTTGTATAAAATGTGTTCCTGACTTTAGCTTAAGTTAACAATCATCAATTGAGTTTTGGAAATCATTAAAGTATAACTCCACTCTCTTTACAGTGTGGTTGTATATGTTAAAATTTATCCTTGCAGACCAAACCTAGTTTTCAAATTCATTAATATACTCTTAACTAATTCCTTGGGCCAAATGGCAATTTCATTATTGGAACTTCAGAAGAAAGCCACCTGGCATTTGGAAGTAAACCATGATAGTTTAGGGGATTTGATTAGTTGGCTTATTTGGGGTCCCTAGGCTATGACTGAGGTCAGTACTACAGGCTAACTCCATCTTGCTGATTAGAGTTCTATTGATTATAAACTTAATTAACTGCTGTTTGAGAGAAATTGAACAGATATGGTCCCATTTTCTATTAGTTAGATTAACCAGAGGGGCCAACAGAATGGTATAATCAAGGAAAACCTCATCAGAAGTCAAAGTTATAAATTAGGATGGATATTATTAAGAGTCAATTCTCTGAGATTTTTTCTGCACATCTTTTAAGCTACACACCAACTGCTCTTTGTGCTGGATTAACTATTCAATGATGCTGGTAAAGTTAACTACATTAGAAGATGGAGATAATATCTACATATGTCTAAAAAGGAAAACACACTTGCTGACCATTGTAAAGATTCTGCCCACACTCAAGGCTCCTGCCATGAAAGGATAGAAGACATTTTTTGAACATATCCATGTCATTCAGATGGGACAAGGGGAAATGAAGCATGTATACTAATGCGTATACTGTATTTTGTGCCGTAAGTAATATAGGCCTTTGTCTCTGACCTGAGTCTTGGGTCTTCTACTAGCATCTATAAAAATGTGGCAGGCTCATTTGTCAGCTTGTAAGTAAGATAAAATGTCAGATCCTTCACATTAACAATATTCAGAGCAGGAGTCATTCTGCTTAAGAATTCTTTAAAATATGCCTCCATAGGTATCATGAAATATCATATTTGAATAAACCCTGGATAATTATTATGTTAAATTTATTATTTTAAATTTGAAAGGGCTTGGGCTTTGGAATCAGGAGCACCTGAAGAGAAAATCTAGGCTTCCTGCTTGTAAAATATATAGTAACAGGGAAGAGACTATAACTCAGTGGTAGTGTTTGCCTAGCATGCATGGGAGGCTTGGGTTCAATCAGCACCATCCCCCCCCAAAAAAAAAAATCACAGCAACATCCATAAGATGTATGTGTTATGATGAGTAAAGGCAATAGAAAAGAATAAAGGTGTCTATTATTCAACACCCAGTCTGATGAAATCCAGTGATTTTTTTTTTTTTTTTTAAGATTAAAGAGTCTGGGACTCATTTGAGAGACAGATAAAGAGCATAGACAAAAATATTGTATAGTTTTGTATAAAAGATATGTTTGTTTAATAAAAACACTCTAACAAAGAAAAAGTAGGAAAAACATATAATTTACTGATATAGAAAATAATTACTAATGTTGTTTCAATGTATCTCCACATTCATTAGTATAAAAAAGCACATTTTAGAAAACAGAATTTATATAACTTTGCATCCTAAAGTAGGAAGATTTTGACAGTTATGTATTCAGTATGTTTAAGAAAGAAAGCATATTAATACCATGAGTTAGAAAACTCAGCTGTTGAATTTTTTGTTAAATCTTCTTCTGAACATAAATGGGACATTCACAGAGACCATTCTTTAAGCACGATGTCTGGACACTTGGTGTATTTTTATTAAAAGCGAAAAAAAAAAAAACTATATGACTAAAACTTTTAATGTCACTAATAGCAATCCTCTACACAAAGGAAATCAGAGATAAAATTATCCATGAAAAAAATCTCAAAAAATCTTTGTTTTGTCAAAAAAATCCATTAATTATAGTAATTATCTATGATTGGAACTCTTAAAACGTCTATAGTGAAACAGGTGGCTATACTTAAACATGCTCATTTCATATTTCAATCAATTAACTATTGTTAAGGAATTAGTTGGAAGTCATTAAGAAAGTAACTTTCAAAAAGCCAATTCTGGCATATGACAGAGACAAAATTGAAAGATTATTAAAGGAAAATGTCCCCAAATATTATGATCTCCATCATCATATATAAATTAGTATAAAAATGGAGAAAATCCAATTGAAAATTAACTTTGATTATATTATACTTCTTTATTTAGATATTTAAAACATTCATTCTATTAGCTGATAAAATCTTCAATAATGTAACTGTAATGAATTCTCATCTATGAAAACAAAGACCATTTATTCATTCAATCAATATTTTGTCAAGTAACTAACATATGCCCAGCCATAAGATACAGAGAAAATGTGATGATGATTCTACTTCTTTTTATCTATAGGAATTGTTATATAGCAGAATTAGAAATCTGTTTGAAACTTCCATGATCTTATTCATTTTTTATTGCTGAGAAACTGGAAGTACATATTGAAAATATCAAAGCAGTATCACATGAAGTTTATTTTATGTGATACTAAAAATTATCATTTAAAAAAATAAAAGAATTTTAAATATATTATTAAAATAAAAGATTGAACAAGCAATGTATGGATCACTCAATTCAAAAAATAAATGATAGTAGATAGAAAAATGAAGAGGAGCATTATATATGGGGTGGTGGGGATACATATTATTTTTGTGACTTTGCTATTCCAAAATCCTAGCAACGGATAAGTATGTACTTTGTAATCTAAAGTACTTATTTTTTTTAAATCATATCTGTCTTATAAACCATTTCCTTTGGTTCTTGTTGAATAAAGCAGTATAATTAAGGCTAATATCTGAGTATAATTAAGACTGAAAGACAAATCAACTGGGTTTTAGTGGAAGTCAAACATTAATCACTTCTTTGATTCTGAACATAAGGTTTGGGCTTGTTTTCCTTTACTTGTATTGTGATGAAGTTTGACTGGATAAGCTCTATAATCTTTTTAATCCCTAAGAACAGAATTATTGTTTTTAAGGTAGCTAAGAGCCATATAGTATTAAAAAACCTCTTAAAGCATAACTCTGAGGAAGAATAAGGCCATCTAAATTGGCATGGTGTTGCCTTATTTATATAAATGAGCCAAACAGGTTTAGATCTAGGTCTAATTCAGTTTCCAATCAAACTTGTTCTTAAAGATCTGTGTGTGGTGAATTGTACCAAATGATTCATGTGATGTAAAATATTATATCTATCTATCTATCTATCCATATATATATATATTTCACAGGAATTTACAGACATAGTNATATATATATATATATATATATATAATTAATTTTAATTGAATATAGCTCTCACACTTTCAGCCTTAAGTATTTGATCTTCTATATTTTCATTCTATGTATTAAACAGTGAATTAGTTTATGGATAAATAAGATAGCTGAAACCCTTCACCATTTCAGTGGGGTCATAATAGTGCTTTGCTTTGGTAAATTGAAAAATATCAACAAAAAGTCATCATATTAGATATTTATATAATTGCTAATAAAATGGTATTTACTATCTTAGGTAAAATGAAATTTAGAAGGTTTTTTTTGTTATAACCCATAATTTTTTGAGATATTTAGCACTACACATTGTTAGGGCTCTGAACTATATTTTTCTTTTATTTATTCATTTACTCATTGAGAAAACTATGCATTAAGAAGTTACCATGTGTCAAGAATTACTCATATTGTTGAGGACACATGTAGTAGCCAAAATACCACATTTAAAAATCTCAGTACTTTTTTAAACTTATATTTAAATAATTCTTAAAGAATAAAATTCATATGTAAATTATGTAGTATTATTTTAATAATAATGGCAAAGGAAAAAAAAATAAAACATAAAAGAGAACAAAAGGAGTGAAAGTATAGTTAAAAATACAATAGAATGACACAAAGACTCATGGAGAAAGTGATCTTTCAGGGTGGTGGAAGGAATGCATAAAAGGTCCTAAGATAGAGGTGTCCCATGCAAGCTCTGGGAACACCAAATTGGCTTACAAAGGCTATTGAGAAGTACAAGTAGTTCAGGGGGAGTGGCAGGAAGTAACACAGTAACACAGGGAGTAACACAGGGTTGCGCAGGGAAGAACAGGAGAAAAATGCAGGGTTGAACTTTGATAGCAAATTGCAAAATTCTATAGAGATGCTATCCCCATGAGTGATGCAGGAACCCTTGGCATCTTTTGGGTAGGAGACTGGCATCCACTGGTTCCAGTTTTAAAAAACTTGCTTGACCCCAGGTAAACCAGTTAGGAGAACACTGAGAAAACTGGAATTAGGGGATGAAGGGGGCTCAGAGTAGGAGGTGAGAATAGGTAATGAACATAGGCCCACTTGAAGCTACCTTTGAAAGGAAGCAAGGATTCAAGAACTGCTTCTTGGGTTTTTCCCTGCAGAAGAGGAAAGGAGGGATGAGTGCAAGAACAGTAAATTACAGATTTATTTTAACCAACATTTTTTAAACACAACTGTAAAATGAATAAAAATATGTAACTTCTGCCATGCCTCATGCATCATGTTGGGACAAGCAGTCAAAGTTCCTGAATCAATAACCGTTTTGATTATACCGTTCCAGAGAAACAATGTATAAAAACATATTCCAGTGCAATTTCTATGTGATCTGTTCCTCCTGTCCCATCAAGTGTGACAGCGTATTATTATATATTGACAGAAAACATCAATATGGATGATGTTAGACAGTGGGAGGAAAGCATTTTGGTGTGCTGGTTTTGTCTTCATAATAACAGCATTGATTTGTATTTCAGCTTACCCTTTTTCAGCAGCTCACAGTTAATTTGCCCATATCTACATTGGTATGAGCAGTAATATGGTGAGTGTCAGTTGGGATCTGCAATTCATGGAAATAGCTCTGCACCCTAATGATTTTTGTCAATTGTGAATTAATTATTAATCTGATTTGTCTTTCTTTGTTCAGAGCTCTGCAAATGTTAGTAAATCAGGGTCCGCTCAAACTTTTAGCAGAATTGGCATGATAATGAGGCGTCACTTTCTGGTTTGCTTACTTTTCTGTTGCCTGATAAATGTACTATTCTGGTATTTGTATGGCCTAGGGATTGCCATATACTCAATTTTACAATTATTTACTCAATATGAATTGTCCACCTAGTGATGTTTATATTTTAGCCCTCTCTGTGAGACTTTAGCCTTTAAAAAAATAGCATGAAGGTTTTTTTATTTTACTCTTCTGGGCCACCGACTCATGGTAGCACTGAGAAAAAAGAAAATGGCTTTGGAAATTGATTTTAATCAATTAATTGTTAAAGAAAAGTTATTCTATTATTGAATTAAAAATACCTCCCGAGAAAGACTCCCTTGACCTAACTTTAATCAAGCTCCTCTGAGTCCCCTATTAGACAGGGTCTGACCTTGATCTTTTATCTCAGATCTTATAGAATCCATTTGAGCAAGAATCCTGTGAGTTGAGCCAAACTCCTCACTCTGTATTTGACCATCCTTTATGTCTGATCAAAATTTCTCACTCTGAAAAACTCTCCACGTTTCCCCTCTGGCCTTTCTTTAGAAAGAATTCTGCTGAGTAGATTTAGCAGGGATTCCATATTTTAGTCAGCTTTTAAAATTTTTGTTTTTCTCACTGCTGTGACCAAAAGGCCTAAAGACCAGAGGAGAACAATTTGAGAGGAAGAAAAGTTTATCTGGGGCTCATGGTTCTAGAGTTATCAGTTCATGGACAGTTGGTTCCATTGTTCTAGGCCTGAGCTGAGGCACAGCACCATGACAGAAAGTCATGGCAGAGGAAGCAGCCCAAGACATGACAATCAAGAAGAAGAGAGACTCTCGCTCATCAAGAGACACACCTCTTCCAGCCACACCTGACTTGCCTACAATTACCACCCAGTTAACCCCTGAAAGGTTTAGTTAGTATACTGATTAGGGTCAAGGAATTTATAAACCAATCATTTCACCTCTAAAATTTCTTGCATTGTTTAACACATGAGCTTTTGGAATTTTATCTCTAAACCATAGATTCTGTTTATACCTAATGAACTAATGTTCTCTCTAGGGATCTCAATCCATTGACCACTGCCCTCCCATTTTCCTCAATTATAAATCCTTTTCTGGTTCTTGTTGGTGTTGGAGTTGAGCACAGTCTCTCTCCCATACCTCAAGATGCCATTGCAGACACCCCTGTTCCTATACTGTAGAAGCCATCTCTAAGTGTAATGGAGATATATATATATATAGATATAGATATAGATATAGATATATATAGATATATATAGATATAGATATATAGATATATTTTTTTAACATTACTTCAGAGTCTTATAATAAGCATTTACAGGATAACAAACATAGAAGACCTGGCCCTTAATTTCTAGCAACTGCTTTCTCAGTGTGCCTGTTGCATTGACATGGGGGTAGACTGTATGCTCTTTAAGCGAAGTTACTTTTCCTTCAGGGATGGCAGAGGGCATGGCTAATTACACATAATATGTTGACTATTCCATGTATTCAGCCTTGGATTTAGTCAAATTCCTCAATCATTTGGGGGAAAAATATGCCCAATTCATTAATTCCTATACATATGATTATATTAAATCTTTATAATACTTTTCACAGGATCATTCATTTTCTATAGATAAAATCTAAAAGGAAAGCTGTTCATTAAACTGATTTTCATTCTTCAGTTAAAAGCTCAGAAGTTTTACATCTAGCCAGGTTGGAGGCTTTGGTTTCATATAGTATATTGGCTAAGTTTGAAAGCAGCAAAAAGTCTAGAAGACTGCAAAGGTCCTTTAAAATTGCGACTCAGCTGAAGTCGGAGCCATGCTTTCAGAGGTTGTACAAAATAGCGTGGCTTCCCAGTTTATATACATGAGTGTGACAAGCAGAAAATTAGACACCTGGCAGCTACAAGTGTTTTGGTTTTATGTTTTCAGATACATGGCCAAGATTACTTTGTGACTGCCAAATTGCTACCTTAATGTAAAAGCAGAGAAACACATTAGATTTTTACCACCTAGAAAATCATGTTCAATCTTTGCTTAAAAATGTCTTCATTAGCAGAGAGAGGGGGAAAAAATCCTTTCTTACCAAAATTACCTTCCATCCATTTTATAGGGTTGAGACCTTGAGAAATGTCTGACAATACAGCTAAACTCTAGGAATTGCTCCTGGGCTTTGAAATGTTAATTTCATTGCTGGAAGCCTTTTAGGGCAAAGCTATAACTGAATGACTTAGGGGTTGATGTAGTTATTTGCTTTCCTAATAATAAATAAGTTCAAGTCAAAAATGTGTACGTGTGTGTGTGTGTTTTATTTCCATTTTACCTACTGTGTGCTTTTTATGTGCCTTTTTTTCAATAGATACAGTCTTTAGATTTAACTGAATGGAAGAGAAACTTAATAGAGAGTTAAACTCTTACACGTCTAGAAAGAGACTATAGACCAACACTCTATACAAGTGAAACCTGAATCCAACATCTAAAGGAAATACAGAAAAGACACAGTGCATTTGAGCTAAAGAAAACCCAAAAAGAAATATTGTGTTGAGTGTTTTGCTTGAAGATAGTCAGAAGTTAATGATAGATCACCTGAATATAAAGAAAAAAAGTTGGTGAGAAGAATATAAAAAGTGTATCTTACTGTTTGATGATAAAAGGCAATATTAAAAACAAAAAGAAGAAGAAGGTTTACCGCCTATTTTTTAAATTATTTTTTGTTGAATTTTCAAGTTTCTATAAGCAAACCAATTGTGACATGAGATTTACTAAGCAAACATAAATATGCTTGAAATTACAATTGGAACTTTTGGGTGCTTTTTCAATTTTTCATAGAGTCACTCCTGGTCCATTTATTTGCCTACAAAGTTATGCTGACTTTATCTATTTTCGCTGCTATAACAAAACACCTTAGACAGGTGATTTTATAAACAACATATTTTGTTTTTCGCAGATGAGGAGGCTAAGAAATCCAAGATCATGATTTTGGCAGATTGTTGTTTGGTGAGTGCTTACTTCCTAGTTCATGCATGGAAAACTTCTTGCTGCATCTTCCCATGTTAAAAGGGGAAAGGCACATTTCTGGGGCCTCTTTTATTAGATCACTAACCTTATTCATGAAGAAAAGGCCATACCTTCCATTACTACTACTATTTTCTGAGTCTTAGGGAGGAGGGAGCTGATCTTCAGTAATCTTAACTTCTGCTGTTCAGGATTGACAAATTTTACTTGGATTAGCAGGGAGGCAACATGGGAAAATAAAATGGGAACAAAAAGTCAGATAGAGTCTACTGTAGACAAAGAAAAATTATCTTAGACAGGCTATGCAACAATGAGATCCTTACAATATGGGACTTAAGTTTTTCAGAATTGGTTCTAATTGGTCTCTTTACTGGGGCAAAACTGAGCATGGAAATGAGATGACCTTTTGGAAAAGAAAAGAGCAAGAAGAAGGGAACAGATCACTCACTCTTTTTGCCAACAGATAGGGAGGATAAAAATAATATGGAAAAATAATGAAAGGAATCCGAATATTAATGAGGAGATTTAGAATCAATAAATTTTTTTTTTAGAAAATAATAGGTTTATGTCACTAAGAGTATATTGGTCCAAAGCATACCAAACAGGGAGAAGACTATCAGTACCAATCGAAAGATAGCAAGCACATCTAGAGTGAGCTCTTTACATGGGTCCCCAGAGAACTGAACTCAGAAAATGGAATCTCTCAATAAAAGAAATAATTTTGCCTAGAAAAAATTGATATGAGAACCATTAAACTGCCCAAAGTGATATTAAGTGAATACTGTAAGCTGAAGGAAACATTTTGATATTTTTATTTCTAAATTACATTTTCTTTTTTCTACAGAACTCATAATTTTCACTTGTTTATAACCTTAGAAGTATATGGAAGTTTGCTCTTGAAAGTACTTTTTATAGTGTGCATGCTCATTTGAGAAAGAACTTTTAAGAATTAGTAGGTCAATTTATTTCTCTCTTCTTTTTCTTTTCTTACTGCATTTCTCACTTTTCTTATTACATTTCTTAACCCTCCTTGCATCCTCAGCTACTGTGAAAACGTCTGATATGGGCAAAGTTACTCTCCCTGTTTGTCTTTTCAATCCCCTTCCTCTTGTGCAAGACAGTGGCTGCTGGAGGCTCTCAGCATCCATTACAGTGCTTCATATGTAGTTGTGCAGTACACATTTATTATTTAATAAATAAATCCATGATCTCACTTTATATAATGTTCTAGGAAATAGGACAACCTTTCCTATATATAAAAGTTTGGGAAACAGGTTTTCCCGGTCATTTATTTTTGTGTAACAAATTATGCACAAATTATAAGTATCTAATGATAAATTATAAGGCACACTTATTGGTTTAAAGAAACAATTCACAATTTTGTGGGCTAGTAATTTACTCAGGTTTGAGGTGGGGCATTCTTATACTTCTGTTAATATTTATTTGGTAAATGGGTTGGACTCAGCTGGCTTTCCCCTTCATTTCCATGTGATCTCAAGGTATCTCCAGTTCATTAGTAAGACTTCTCATATGATGACTCAGGACTCCCAGAAACCAAAACTGCCAGTCTCCTTAACTTCTAAATTCTGATCTGCAGTTTCATTCAGGCATAATCCAGTGCTCAAAATAGTAACAAGGTAGCTCAGATTCACATGGAGGAAAAATAGGCTGCATCCGAATGCAACTGGTGGAAAAAATCTGTAAGCATTTTCAAGGGGAAAAGAAGAAACATGATCTGTGTTTGACCTTATTTTCAGTGCTTGTTTTAAGTGTGTGCCCAGTGGAAAATACTTTTAAGGAAAAGCAAAGTATATATTCATATTTCTCAAGCAACTTTAGTATGCATATCTCTGTTCTCAATTTTCTATTTGCTTATCGTTCTTCACTGTTCATATTATTCTGGTTTATTGCTTTCATTTTCCTTGACATTGCTTTTTCTTTTTTTGAGTGTTAAAACGTGTTTCTGTGTATATGTGTGTGCATGTGCTTGTGTTGGTATTTATTTATTTGTTCATATACTACATCTACTCCTAATTAGAAGCATATTATTACCCCAGGGGTATACTTAAAACACATAAATCTTGTTAGGTGCACAATTCCTCCATTTTTGTGAAAATGTACATCTTCCTTTTTTAAATTAAGAAAGAAACTTTTTTTTTCCTTATTAAACACAGAAAAGGGGATAAGGGGATAGGCCTCAAGGAAGTTCCTCTTTAATTATTATTCTTTCATATACCTACTCATAAAGCTATTAAATACAATACTAGCTTTCACTTTATATTTCTATTGATTTATTTTATTATGGTTTATTTTAAACATTTCTCCAAGTCATCATATACACATTTAAAGAGGCAAAGTAGAAAACATAATGAACTAATTAAATATTAAAAAGTTTAAACTTTGTAAAGTGACAACAAATTTTGGAAATTAATCTCTAAATTATTTAATAATTCATGAATAAAGACTCCAGTCTACATAGTTTTCCTCAAACACACTTCAAATTCTTCCAGATCTTTGTTTGATGTCATTTCCTCTATTTATAATTCTGTACCTCTATCTCCATCAGTGATACCAAAATCAACTTTTGAGTTCCTATTCAAATTACACTATTTTCATGGACTTCTGACTATCACCTTCGGAAGCTTTCTTTATTCTGAGAATTCCTAAAACGCTTTCATTGTATGTCTCAATACAGTCCTTATATTACAAATCTATGCTATAATGATATTTACAAGGCAATTTTACTTTGTAAACTAAAATATTCCTGATGAATAGAAAGTTTGATTAGTATTTAGTGAAATCTCAATAAGTATTGGAATGAATGAATGAACTAATTGAAGAATCACCTGTAAGGTTTTCTTTATTTTTTTGCATTTCAGAATTATTTCTTTGTTGAAAATACCTGGCAGAAATTCCAGCAATTAATTCAGACTTATGATTATGTAGAATCAACTAAATTCTATAAACATGAAGAGAAGCATTTTATAGCCAATAAAAAATAATAAAATATCCTTCCTTCCACATTAAAATTCCAAATATAAATTAAAAAGATACTGAATAATATTTGATAAACCCATGTATACAAGTGTATATGTGGGTTATTAATATATACAAAATTATCCTTACACATAATTGCAGTATTTTAAAACATATTAAATCATTAAGTTAAGGAACTTAATAGTTTTATTTTTCTTTATAAATATGAATATTTTGAACATTAACAGTGTTTTTTAAAAAATTTACAAATATAATGCAGACTTTTTTATTAAAGGTGACATGCAAAACATTTGCCCTTGAATTTCCTAAATATTTGTTTTCCCTTAAATGAAAAGAGGCTGAGATTATTAAATTAATGTTATTTTATTCACTTTTAGAAACATAGACCTTTAATTTACTAGAAAAAATATTCTTTCATTACTTTATTTTGAATAAGTGATACTAAATTCAACTAGAAAATAAGTAGTCCTAAACATTAACTTGAATTGTGTTGACATTTCATGAGAGGTTTAATTTTTATTGATTTTCAGTTCTAGTAACACTATTTATTAGTTCACTCATAACTAAATGGAGAATATTACTGATGGACTTGACTTATAGTACAATATTTGGAGTTTTTGCATGACTAGAAAAGATATGAATAACCTTAAGTTATCTCAAAAGTCTTTCAAAAGTCTTTAACATTTACAGGAATGTCTCACTTTGCACTAATAGAACTCATTTTTAGGCTGTAAATGGTTCAAAAGCTTTTAGTCCCATATTGTATGTCTCTTTAGGAAGCTCCATGGTCTCTCAATGGCAGTATACATAATGAAATGGAAATTTCAATGACTTTTTTCCAGAACTGTGGAACAATTGAGTCATTCCCAGAAAATGAATATCAATAGATAACAGGATATAATTGGAAACTTGTCAACTTATAACTTCCTATAGTCCCTTATAAAATACTATGAAATAGTATAAAATATGTATAAAAATAAATATAAAAATAAATAATAAATATAAAATAAATAATTCTGATTTTACATAGAAATATACACATTTATATACAACATATATTTGGAATTATGATTTTGGCTTAATAGACACTTAATAATTTAAATTTTAAATTTAAATTAAGACACTTTAATAGAAAGTTAATAATTTAATTTTCGGGGTTTAGTGTTATGCTTCTCTACTTATTTTGAAATACCGACTACCACATTGTCAGCCATGCTCACTCTACTGTGCAATATTTTTGGGAATATTTCTTTTCCTTTGAAATACTTAAAACTCTCCACTCTGTATTTCCTAAACAGGAAATATTGCATAGTTTATAATTGTTCTAATTCAATATTGTATCCAAAATGTTGACCTTTAGGTTTAGGAAATGTTTAAGGAAAAAAAAATTCATGATGGCAACATCCCAACTAATGGCATCTTATAAAACTATCATTTTTAGTAAAACCTTGTTCACTAATATGTTACCTAAGCATCCAGTACTGCTCTTTTCACATGTATCATCTCCCTACATGGGTGATCTTAAGGGAAAGTGTCTTTTATTTTTATTTGTTCACAGATGAACTTTCAAGGAAGCTGAGCATCTGGACTCATTAAATGCCAATTAAATGGCAGAATGGGACTCACACTGAGGCCTACCACACTCTCAAGTCACAGGCCTGTGCCAAGCATGCGACACAGCACCACTTGGTTGTCTGTCCACTCAGTCAGGTCCTAATAGTCTGAGTTTCTAGTATGTTTCAGGCACTATGTGAACAACTGAAAAGAAAACAATGAATAAACAAAGACCAGGCTGAAAAGAATCTTACTAGTTATGACTGTCTATTAGTTATCATGTAAGACACTAGTGATATTTACTAGGTAATTAGAAAACATATCATTTTATTATTCATTTTTTAAAAAAGGGATCTCAAAAAAGTTTATGGATGACCAGAAGTTTAGAGAAAGGAGTCAAGCAGGAGGGAGCAGGGAGACATGCAGAAGTACAAGGAAACAAAATCTACCAAATTATGTTGTGTTCATGTACAAATATGCAGCAATGAACTATGAATATAAATGCATAGGTACAAACTATAATATACTAATTATCTATAATTAATTATAGATAATTAGTATATTATAATATACTAATTATATATAGCTATAATTAATTAAAAAATAGAAGATCATAGATTAGAAAGAGAAGATCAGGGTGAGAAAGGAGTTTAGAAAAACATGTTAAATTCACTAACAAAATATGGTTCAAGATACTATAAGGAGAAAAATGACAGACTGAAGATAGAAAGACTTAGAGAAGTGTATGGACTACTAAGTTGAGTTTTAAATTAAAAGAAAAAACAGATGATGAAGGGGCTGTCTTACTGATGTGAAGGCATATGAAGAGATAAGGAGAGGAGAATGCATGCGCATAAAGCACTTCATGTCACTTAATACAATCCCTGAGATGCATCTGGAGACCTGGACAGGATGAGTGTTGGGGAAAGTTCTATCTGCCCCAACACCATACAGTAATAGTGCACATCGGGCTTTTGCTCAGATTTTCCTTTTTATTGGATTGTTTCTCAAATCCTGTCTTGTCCAAAATGTGAATTCCTACCTTTCAGAGGCTCAAGATTCTAAGACATAAAATTATGAACCCTAGAGCATTAGTAACTGGTTTCAAATCCCAAATTGTCACTAAGTCACTAACTAGTTGTATGATTGCATGATCTGAGGTGTATTTTGTTATCATTGTTGCTGTTTTCCTTTCATTTTTGCATCAAAGTAATTAATAAACATTATTATTACATGTTCTTAAAAGTCCAGATCCTATATAAAGTTTTCTAACTATGAGAATTAATTCCTTACTTCTTTGTGACTCTACTTCAATAAATATGAAGTAGGCACTAAGTAAAAAACAATTAAAGAAGAGAAAATGTTTGGTTTTGTAAGGTACTGAATATTTAAAGGACTCTTTATTTTTCAAAAATTTAACATAGCATATAATCTATATTATTCCTTAACATCTTATAAATGGTGCAACATATTTTCTATACATTAAATATTTATTTATATAGCCACAAATATATAGAATGAAAGAATTAACAAAATTATCTCGAACTTTTACAGAGCACTAACATTATAGTCTAGGTAGTTCTTTCATTTCCTTGGTATAAACTGATTATATTCATAACACTATTTTTATAAAAAATAGGAAAATATCAGATTTATTGCATAAAATACTTTTCTGTGTAATGGTTTTCATGTTTTAAAGTAAGAAAGCATAATCTTTCAACTAACAGATGCAAAATTATACAGAGAAAACAATTCTGAACTGGTCAAAATCTCATTAAAGTTGCATGAGAAGAATTATGTATGCCCCATTTGCAATTTTTCTTTATAGGAGAATATCAAGTAATCCATGATTTGAGAGCAAACTTTAGTTTTATCCTAGACCTACTTGACCTTGTAAGTGTTTCTTGATTTTAAAGGATGACATTTAATTAAAACTGCCTTGCCGAAGTACGGTAATTACTGGTGCAGATAAAAGAGATTTACAGAAACTCAAGCTAGTGGATTGGTAAGAGCAACACAGATTTTTCTTAACATCATGATGTATCATTTACAAAATGTGATATACTATCTAGTTTTGTATCATTTAAAAGCACATCAAGTTTGCTGGTTGAATTAGCATACACGATTGTGGAAGAGGCATTTCAATTAAGCCCAAAGTCAAACAGACTTCAAGAATTTTCTACCTTTTTTTGCAATGCTGTACATAAAATTATTCAAGCATTACGTTGAAGAATGAGAACTCATGAAGTATGAAATCAGACCAAAATCTCTCTATTTAATAGATGATATCTTTGCTTCTTCATAGTTTGCTGCTCTTCAAAGAATGACATTTAGTAATATGTATGAGTAATTGCTGAGTTTACTGCTCATTACCTCTTTAAAAATCCAAGCAAGTACTAAGCATAATTTGATCTTTTTATAAGAAAATAATTTTCATTATAAAGGTCAAAACAAAATAAGTGATTTTTTATTTTTAGTTTAGTAGCATGGCTACTTATTTCTTATGATACCAAAATACTTGCCATTACCCTTTCAATTATATTTATGTGGACACTGAAAAA
This sequence comes from Marmota marmota marmota, assembly GCF_001458135.2. Classification (NCBI taxonomy): domain Eukaryota; kingdom Metazoa; phylum Chordata; class Mammalia; order Rodentia; family Sciuridae; genus Marmota; species Marmota marmota. The sequence continues at coordinate 20,488,623 of NW_026000068.1, forward strand.
ATAATAGGATTAAAAAACGGTGATCTATTCCTTTTGTCTAAAAAATGGCTTTGGAGTTTATTCAAAATATCACTATAGAAACAGGAGTTCTCATGATAAATATTACATATTATTTATTTCCCCAGATTGGTATGAGCAATATTGCATACATCTATTCACATAATTTATAGATATTTTGAAAAAATATATATGTATATCAACTCTATGTTTACTGAGTGCTTGTGATAATGACACTACCATTTTTCAGCTTGGTAATCTCCTAAATTGACATATGAAATTATTGTAAACAATTTTGGCCTATCTGTATATTTTGGGTAGCTGATATCACTCCAAAGTAAAATATTAATGTCTCTCTTTTATACAAATGTATTATATTGTTTTATTAGTATTCACTTTAGATCATTTTAACAGATTCTGCATGTTAACACAGTACTTCATAATCATTTATTGTTGACACTAAGGTAGCAGGTGTTTAGTGCATTGTGCTCTGAATTCATACCAATGTATAATAAATTTCCTGGTCCTTGAGGTATTTAATGGATATTTTCAGAACCACTCTAATGACTAAGATGATAAATTGGTTTTAAAGAACTTTAACTAATTGTATCTTTCCACATCTCAATAAAGATGACATATATCATTTTATCTGGGTAAAGTCCTTCTTTACCACTATAATTCAATTTGATTTCTATAATTTCTAAGCCACATAGAAGGGAAGCAAACATTATTAATATGGAACTTTGGGGTACATGCGTTAGTCACATTATTGTGTTCATCTCCTACATAAGCAGATTTTTATTTCATTTTAGTCTGGAAATCATACCTTTGCCTCCTAGAAACTGCAGATATTAAAAGTGCATTTATATTTTGTTATGAATATGAGGATGATGATGATGATAGTGAAGATCACACTGTAAGACTTTCATAAGCAATGATAAATCTATGTACTTTGACTTCCAAATTAACGTAAAAAAAGGAAGACAGGTGTCACACTTCAGGCCAAGTCTACCTCTCCTTACACATTTACATGAGAAGGATACTGGGAAATGGAAACAGCTGCATAACAAGGAAGGCTTAGTATTTAGGCAAACTATATCTTTTCACCATGAAATATAAGGAATTATATGAAATACTTCAGCTAGAAAAAACATTTTACATAGATTGCTTAGTTGACTACTTTCAGCCAAATTTCTCAAATTTTTAAACAACATTCACATAACCAACAACTTTGGGAACAAAATTGACTTTGGTGGTTGTTGTTCTGCCAAAGAAGAATAATGAGATATAATGCACAGAAAACAACACATATTTGCTTTTAACCGTTTTTTTAAAAAAACATGCTTATTTTCCTGGTTTGTTTGGATTAATATTTTAAAAAACATATAAAGAACTTCAAAGCCTTTCTTTTTTCCCTGTCCTTAAAGGATATAGAGTTGAAGAGATTAAAACTTATTTAATGTACATATAACAATTTTATACTCCATCTTTTTTTTTTCATTATTTCTGACAGCTACACCCATTCAGTTAAATGAAGATAAGACAGAAAGGTGACGGGGATAATGAATAACAAGATTTTCAGAATAGAGAAGAGGTCTGCAAGCATGGGAACTGTCAACCAGAACCAGTGAGGAGGAAAGGGAAGAGGCAGTGGGGAAAAAAAAATAAGCTAATAGAGTTGGAGCCTGAGAAGAAGAGATGAACACAAAGACTTGTGAAGAGTGTCCTCTTGGAAAGATCAACAGAGAGAAGCATATTTTGAGGGACAGAATTGAAAAAAAAAAAAAAGGATACACTCTTCCAATAATGACCAGGAGGCCAGACATTTGAGTTTTAATAATAATAGCTATAGGATTTTGGTGCAACTATAAATGTCACTCAAATTTTTATACTATCATCTCTATGAAGTAGAAATTATAATTCCCTTTTTATAGCTGACAAAACCAATATTAAAAGAGTAAAATTGTATGCCCAATATCATACAGTGCCCTCACATCACAAATAGAATAAAGTCCAGAGAGCTAATAACAAATTGAGCCTTCTTTCCACTATGCAGTGATGCCTCACAGATTAGGATCTGGCTTTTAAGATCAAGAATTATGGTACTAGAGGCAGGCGTGGTGGCCCATGCCTGAAATACCAGCAGCTCGGGAGTCTGAGGCAGGAGGAATTTGAAAGCCAGTCTCAGCAAAAGCAAGGGACTGAGTAACTCAGTGAGACCATGTCTCTAGGGCTAGGGATGTGGCTCAATGGTTGGGTGCCCCTGAGTTCAATTTCCCGTAACCGCCCACCCCCCCAAAAAAAAAAAAACAACTATGATAATAGGGTTCTGGTAATAGGTTATAACAGAGATTCATCAGCTGAGCAAATAAGCTTTGCTTTCCATATTAATTGCTATAAGATTACCTCAAATGAAGGGACAGATGCAACCATATTTCCTGGTGTCATATTTTGAATCATGTGTTAGGGAGAAGTTCTCTGTCTTCAAGGGGACATTCTAATTCCTTAGAGGCTTGGAGATCTCAGAAGACAAGGTTAAATTTTTTTGGAGATAAAATAGACTTCCCCTAGATACCATTAAGCTAACTGTTGCTTTTTTATGATGATCAAAGGGCTTTCTAACATGTTGGATTTGGGGCCCTTAACGTCCAACAGATATGTAGATGGATCTTCAAAAAATTACAGTGACTTGTTGATGCAACAGTCCATTTGATTTTCTGTCTTGCATTTTGCTGGTCTAAATTAGAAAGTGCAGATTCTATTCAGACCTTTAGACCCCACAAAGACAGCAGTCCCATTTAGTCCCTGGCAAGAGGAAAAAAGGGAATTGAAGTTGTTCATTGCCAATACAGACTGAAGGTAGATTTGTTTTTTCTACCAAGTGAGATATCTAGAAATAAAGATACTCAAATTACTTTTGGTAATCCAAATGAGAAAATAGGAATAGTATCCAGCTGTTATGAGATACTAATGGGTAAATTGACAATGAGTCAATGAGAACCAGCTCAGGTAATGAGATGTTAAGAAACAGAACAATTATTACCAACTATTCTATGGCTCTGCGTTTCAGAACACTGAAAACATCCAGAAGCAATATTTCAAATTCTATGACAAGGCAGATATCAGTTCTGCAGATGTGAAAGACAACAGTCATACAAAAATGGGAACTAGTAAAACATTAGAGTGACACAGAAAAGAAATTGGTTCTGGGCTGTTTAAGTAGAAAAGAACATCTCCTAAGGAGTGTGGAGGAAGGGAACTGGACTCCAAAGGTGGGTTTCTCTCCAGTGGATACTATTTCAGGCAAGAGTCTTTCTCTAGTGGTGTCCTGGGTGCTTTTGGGTGGGGAGGTACAAGAAAAGCCAAGTACACCAGATCAAACTGTGCTAGCTAAGACGTATAACATTCAGTGCTCCAGCCATACCTTACTCATTATGTGAGTAATAATTTGTGTGTGTGTGTGTGTATGTATGTGTGATCATCAATTCTATGTCAGAATCACAGCACAGGGTAGATAAGGACAAGCAATAAAGTCAGGTTACCAAGGAGGTGAACCAGGACTGGGACCTGAGTAGTGGGAGTCAGTGCTCCACAGGCTTAAGCAGGCATTGGAGCCTGATTATCCTGAGCCCTTGTTTCTGAACAAAGTGAAATTGACCTAATAAAGATGTTTCAACCTAGTGTTACAACATGCCCTGCAGCACATAAAAATTGTAGGATTTGTTTGGGCAATGGAACTAGATTATTAGAGTTTTACCATCCCATCTCAAAAATAGTCTAACAATTAGATGATAGTGATTTCTAAATGCAGGTCCCGATCTGATGCATTGTGTCTGTATCAGCACAGATGGATAGTTCATATTGTGATGACTCGTTAGATTCATTATAATCACAGCAAGTCTTGGGAAACATTTTCAAATGGAAAGATACAAGTAATTTATATTAAGTTTTAATCGGGGTCACTTACATCTGAGGAAGGAAGCTGGTTATGCTCCAAAAAACCCACAATTTAAAAAAAATTACTTTCAGATAAGAATTCTGGTGCTTATAAGAGTTTTGTGATCTTAAGCTAGTCATGTCTGTGAGCTTTACCAGAAAGTCCCTAACATGTAAAATGTGAATGTCATAGTGTTATTTATTTTTCTTTTGGTTTAACTTTTCCCAGCTTCTAGACCTTACCTCTCTCTTTTCACCCCTGCCCCACATCTGGGCATGCTAATAAGTACTTGCTACTTCCTAGTTAGGATAAGAAGTTTAAACTTGCAGGAATAATCACCACTGCCCCAAATCCTAACCATAAAAACCCAACCCAGTCTCTTTTCCTTGCTCCTCAAGCCATCTTCAAACCTGGAACTCACAACTCACTGCTCCTTTGGAAAGGCTCATTATATGAGTAATAATTTGTGTATGTGTGTGTGTGTGTGTGTGTGTGTGTGTGTTTGTGGTCATCAGTTCTATATCTGAATCACATTTTGTTTTGGGGAGACAATTCTACTGCAGGGGTGACCCCGGTTGTCTAATTCAATCAAACCATAAGCCAACATTGACACAAGCTAATAACTGAGGTTTAAAAATTCTATCAAGTAAAATGTAGTCATATTTTACCAGGAAAAATTTCTGCCAATTTAAAAAAATGTTATATGAAGTCCCAGTGGATATCAAATAATTTTTGCACTTAATCTGTACCCTAATATAAAGCATCAAATGATGGTAGGGAAATCTACATTCATGTGACTTTTGATCCACTGAGAAAAATCCAAGTAATTATGGAGCCATCAATTTTAAACCCTTCTTCCCCACCTCCCAGAACAAAAAACCAAGAACTAAACCCTCTCCCTTTTGAAAATCTGAGCTACTTTTCAAACCAGAAAATCGAGTGTATTCCCATCACATCATCATAGACAATATTTCAGTAGGGGTTTCAGAACTATCTATCCTTTAAAAGTTCTGCGAACTTTAAAGAAGTAGTGTTTGATAGATAATCCATTGATTACAGTGTGTTTCCTTGTATATTCTCCCATCAAAACCCTAATTACTCATGTTCAACAATCCTGCACCTACAGGTTCATAAATTTGACTGCCCTGATGAATAGGAGTGGATAGCCAGGTGGTTCCTATTACTTTTAGGAATGACTTCTAAACAAAATATATTATATAGACTCATTTATTGTGGCTGTAACTCTGTTATGATATTATTCCACAGAGGGAATAAGGAATTTAGATTTTACTAACTCCTTGAGGCTTGAGGGAATAGAGCTAATAATAGTTCTACAGAATCTCTCTGGGGAAGGAGATAGAAATTCATAAAAATCTACCCTTTGACTTCCTGAATGGCACTTGTCTCAACCCTCCTTTTAGAGGTCAAAGTCATGGGAATTGTCATAAAAGAGAAAAAAATAGCTGATTTTTAAATGTTAACAATATATGCAGGAGAGCAAAAATTTTGCCAGTCTTTCCTTGTTGTCAAGCTCAGGTGAATTTCCAATAATAATGTGGCAACAGAAGGACCAGAAGTATTTAATAATCTGTACCACATTGCCTGTGGAGATTCAAATACAAGTGAATTAATTCATGCTAATCAAACAGATATTAACCAGTTCCTATGTGGTACACATTGTGACAATGACTGGTTGATGGCGTGGCAATGGAAGTACATGCTGTATTGGAATGGATTCTCAAACAACTAAAATAGTAGCAAAAGTGGATTTGTAGGATGAGTGATATTGTGAAGGATGGAGTAAGTGTTAAATAGAGGCATAGGCTTACAATTTGGACAAGAAGAAGGAAGAATTTAACATTTAACTTAGACTCTAAAGAATCAATTGTTTAGACTGAAAAAAAAAATGCTAGGAGAGAATATAAATATGGATTTGCACAACTGCTTTGAAATGATAAAGTGTATTTGAGAATATCTGTGATGAGATTGTGCTGGAAAAATTTTGGGATCAGGGTGTAGTAGGCATTGAATCGTGTATGAAAGAGTTCTTATTTTTATTTTTTTCTAAGATTATTTGGGATAACTAAAGCTTTTCTTGAGATAATGCAACTTATTTTTGGAAGATAAATTTAAAGCAATAAGAGCAGTTACCAATTTGGGGGCTTTTGTTTGACCCAGCAAATAGTAAGGGTTTGTCATTCTTAGGATGGAACTACTTCTAGTCATCTAAATGTATCCATTGACACGAATGTAGCTCCACTACTATTTTCTTCCTCTACCCACTCACTCATTTTTCTCAAGCATTATATGATTCGATTCACAAAGCAAAATGGGACAAATATAATCTAGTGACAGTGGTCTCCTCTCTCCTTCAGGTGGGATGCTCACTGGGAGCATGTGCTCTTCCCTCTCTGCCCTGATATGCGCTGACTTCTATAGGAGTGAGCTCAGCTAAGGCCAGAGAGCTTTTTCCAATCAGCATTTCCTGTCTCCATAACTCAGATTCTGGGATTCAAAATTAGTAAGCCCACGTGACCACAGAGCAAAATGGATACTCAACTTGGACTAGAAATTGGAGTATTTCTTCTTCCAATGCGCCCCCTTTATTCAGTTCACAATGAAAAAAAAAAAAAAAAACAAGCTTTTGTATATTTGATGCAAACAATTAAGCCCTTACATGTAATGACTTAAAAGTTCTCTACAAGCTGAGAGATAAGTTTTATTACCTCCATCTGAGAGATGGCAAAAATGAAACTTAGAGAAATTGAATTGTATCCCAGAGGTCACACTGAGTGGTTAAAAAAAAAAAAAGATCATCATATTGAAAACTCACTTTGTTGATTATTATCATAAAATTTCTTTATATAAATACATGTATATGTGTGTGTATATATACACTGTGTATAAGTATTTTTAAAAGATTAGTAAACAAGAACAAGGCACTGTTTTAATGATAGCAACTACAGCAATGAAGAAATGGACACTGGACACAAATGGATTTGAAAGTAGGGTCAGAAAGTAAAAATACATGATGGACATCAATGAAAATAGGAAATATTGGTATAGAATGAGGAAGATCTGGGGAAGAAATATTTCTGATATTAGTAGCCTTTATTGTTAAAGAAGGTGATGCTTATAACAAAAAGAATAGTGATAATGTCCAGCTGTGAGGGAAGTGAAGTTCAGGTTCTAAACTAATGTGTTTTGTTAAATAAAAAGTTAAATAAAGATCTGAAGCTAAAATGGAATTTGAAAGTCATCTTGATATGTGCTTGTAAATATACCATGAGACCATATGCTCAGAGGATAACATAGTTAAAGAAGAACATAGACACATTCTGAGATGCATGTGTGTGGTGGAGGTGAGATATTCACAGGACACTGAGCAGGAATCAGAGAAAGGGAAGGTAAATAGCTGAGAAAGTAAGTGCCCAGGATACCCAGGTAAAAGAAATAAGTGGTGATTTACTTAAAAAAGTACTGAATTCTATTGAAGGTAATAAATATTGCAGAATGAATTGTGATATATTCTAAGGGGGCCCCAATAATTATGTGACTTCATTCTGATGACAGGTACTTATTTATTCATTCATTCAGTGAATAGAGTCATGCACCAAATAATAACATTTTGGTCAATGATGGACCACAGAATCAGTGGTGTTCCATATTGCCTCTCATGTCACAACCCTCTTTTTTTTTGCACAGTGAAATCACCTAGTGATGCATTTCTCAGAATGTATCCCTGTTGTTAGGCAGCGCATGATTGTGTTCTATAGTGCTTTGCTCTGCTGTGCATATGGGATACAGGGGAAGAATTACAGCACCTGCAATTTTGAAGCATTACAGATGATATACTAAATCTGTTGGGAGAGGAGAATTTTGGGAAATTTTAATAGAGTCGAAAATATTCTAGCCCAAACAAACAAACAAAAGAACCAAAATAACAGAAAGAAAACTGAAAAAAGAAAATATTCTAGCAAAGCTTCAGCAGTGGGAAGAGGAACAAAAGAGATTTTATGGTCCAGAATAGCATAAACCAATACCAGAGCCATAAATGTATGTACAGTTTCACAAGCATGCTGGGTTTGTGTGAGCCTTGGAGGTGTTGCTAGAGGTACAGATATGGACAGAAGCAGGATATGAAATGGGATATTTTGCTAAAAGTAATTTTTGAGGTACCTTTTATACAATATTACTGAGGTTACTGATAGTGTTGGTACCAAAAAGTATGTGATTTATGGAAGAATTAAAACAATATATTCTAGAAAGATTAGTCTGGCAAATCTCAGGAGAGTGTATATAAAGTCAGAGAGGAGAATGGGTTGAAGATTTTTATAATGTTATCTCTTTTCTAGAGATGGCCATCATCTACAGAAAGTTGCGGATACTAGTATATGAAGGGAAAAGGATTGTGATTTTTTAGTCATAAAAAATAATTTTATTTCTTGAAGAACATTTGAAACATGCAGTATAATATGGAGACTGTCAATAACTGAAAGATCATTATAATTAAAAAATTGAGTAGTTCTTGATGGTGTTTGTGTTGTGTGCAGCAGTATATGTATAATATATGCACTTATAAAATACATAAATATAAGCATATACAGATATATGCTTATAATGTATGTGGTAAAACAATCTCTGAAATTTAGCTTTACTTTGTATCATAAGCATTTCCATCAGAACATATTGGTGTGATTCCATAGTATTAAACATTACCACCATGCATTTTAATATAGGTAATGATTATTTGAAGCTTTAATCATTTCCAACTTTTAGCCATTCTGCAATATTGAGAATCTTGATTTACATCGACAACTGCTCAACAGATATAATAATTATTTCATTATTACAGGTTGCACATGAGCTCTTCTTTTTCACTCCACCTCAACAATTAGCAATATCTTTTTTAAAAGGACAATGTAATACATGAAAATGCATCAATTCATGTACTTGAACTTTATTTTTCATGCTTATTGGCCTCTTATGTATCAACTTGATAGAATTATCTGCTTTTTACAAAAATAGATTTTTCATATTTGCATTGTCATTGTGTATTTTAATGACTAAAGAAATTCCATTCAGATAGAATTCTAATCTACATTTCACTGATTCAGAAAATTTTATGTGATGTTGATATATACCAGAAATAGTTCTGAATTCAGCCAGACCCAAAGCCATGCCCACCACTGTATTTGTTCAGTATGTTAGCTTATGAAGATAATTTTTCCTTTAACCAGTTTGGATTCAATTTTCTTTTACATTCAATAGAAAGTTGTAATTGATAGAATAATAATAAAGAACAATTACAACTGTTATTGCAATTTATCAATAAGGATTCTAATTAGTTATTCTAAATGAAAAACTAATGTTTGAGAAAACACGAATTCTCAAATCATTGAGCATGTCAGACTTTCTAGGACCCTGAGTATGGGAGTTACTTTCCTTCAGCATACACATAGTATAATGATGTGTGCCAGGATTTTGACTTTAAGTCTTGAAATTAACTGCATTCCTATTGTTCAAGGAAAACTTCCTCATGAAAAGAGATTAAAATTCATGAATTTTTTATGAAGCAAACAAAGGAATTGACTCTTTGTATATTTAGCAGAGTCAGTTTCCTGTGTCATGATGTTGTTCAAAAGATTACAGGTGTTTCCTACATTATAGGGGCAAAGCAAAGACATACACTTTAATCACTATGATGAATTTCTGTTTTTAATTCCATAACTTCCTTAGCGTCTACAAAAATAATATAGGATTTAGGTGAATGAGTTGCTTATAAACACAATCAGTGTGCTTCTATTTCTTATTCCATTTGGAAGTATATTATTGGTGCACAGTGTATTTACATCTGTCATTTACTGAGGAACATTAACAAGAAATAAGACATTCTACTCTTTAATCATAAAGTTTTCTTTCCAAAATAAAAGTATCTGATATTGATATTTTTTTTCTGGCAATCACGAGCAGCATTCTCTCCTTTTTTTTTTTTTGTATTTTTGTTTTTTCTTACCATTTTATAGTATCAACATGAGCAAAACTTACCTCACTTCTCTTCTCCCCAGCCTCAGCCTCATTATCTAAATGACATTTAAATGACCCCTAGCCAGAAACCTGGTTATGTCAAATAGCACTTCTTTTTTATACCTACATTCAGTTGTTCACAATGACCCATTATTTTTGCTTCCAAAATATCAAACATTGTTTTCTTTTTTTGCAGTCCTAAACTTTGACTTTTTTAAAAAAAATTGTTTTGATTAGTTACACATGACAGAAGAATGCATTTATGCTCTTTGATATATCACATATAGATCGGATATAATTTCTTATTTTTCTGAGTGTACATGTTGTAAAATCACATTGGTCATGCAGTCACATATATACATAAAGTAATAATGTCTGTTCCTTCTATTATCCTTCCTGTCTCTTCTCCTCCTTTCACATCCCTCTACCTAACCAGAGGCCAAATGTTTTCTCTTTGACTTTTTTGACTCTCATAATTTTTTGTATATATCATTAAAGTAATCTGCAGATGTTGTTTGCCTGATTTTGCAGTACCAGAATCATCAGATATGTCTTAATTCTGGGCTCACTGTAATAGGAGTGATTAATCTAAAACACAAAGGTGATCATACCCTTATATTTTACTATAATTTTTTCATTTGGTTTTAATCCTCCTTTTTTAAAACTAAGAACCATGTTTAGCATTCATTTAAAACTCCTAATGTGACAGAATTTCCCTTGTTCCTTCACTATCTGTGATGATCAAGTTTTATCATGTCTTTTCTTTCATCCACCCATTTCTTTTGACCATATAATCATTATTTATTAAGCTCCTTTTTAAATAATAGTACATTTGAAACACCAATTCTCAAATCACCCAGATTGTGTAAGTTCTGTTATTTTGAAGGAAGGATTACTTCCCTGATGGGGAATCTGAATGACAGATTCCCTAAGAAAATGATAATTTTTGGCAAAGGCCATCTATCAGGTGAACTAGAGGTTGACTGACCTACCCCTTCACAACACAAACTTCAATCATACCAGATTTCTTTCAGTCTAACAAATATTTTCTATTTCCTTCCCTCCATGTCTCCCTTCCTGTTTAAAACACCATTTTCTTTTCACTCTTTCAGTAACCTTCCATGTGCACCTCAAGTTAGTTGTGATGAATTTTTGATTCAGAATGTACCAAATGCTTTTAGGTTTGGATGGGACTCATGCAACCTATTTCTTTCATATTTGCACATAATTAAGAATCTATTGATATAGGCCAATGATTCCCAAACCTTACAGAAACAGTAGAGAATTTTGGAAGCATATTCTAACAGTTTTTAAAACATATTTTCCTTTCTAAAGGCATCATTTTATTTCCGTTTGACAATTTTAGCCAAGGTCATGAACTTGGGAGTCAGAAAGACCTAGGTCAAAAGGCAGTCTCTTTTATTAACAACAAGGAAGTCATAGCTATTAATTAGAGAATTAGAATCTCTGAGGTATAATTCCCTTTTTAATGGAATGGGATAACAAATATATTTCTTTTCAGTATTTGGTTATTATGACAATTAAATGAGAAAGGAAATGCAAAAGAAAATCAGAGAGCAGAGCTTAAAACAAACCATTTCCCTAATAACTATTACATGTTCCTTACTATTGTTTTATTGACATTGTCTTTATTTGTATTAGTTTTCCTGAAATTTCCTTACCTTTTTAAAAATGCGTTTGATAACATATACAATGTGCCAGTTATAATTGACACAATAGACATAAACCTTTTGAAACAATGTAAATATGTTAGGGAGACAGAATATTAATAACAAAAAACTGGTTGAATATATTTTAGTAATAATTTAATCTTGTCTCTTTCTTTTCTTATGCTTTTAGAATAGTTTTCAGATTTGTAGATGAAGCAGAGCCTGCGTATCTAAATATATATACTTAATTATATATTTTTCTACAGGGTAGAAGAATTTGATGAAGAAAATTTGAAGGACACACAGTATAATCATTAATTAGAACACACATTTCTTGCAATATGCTTAGATATTATTCTATTCGTACTTCAAATGTGTCAACTTACAAAGGCTAATGTAACATCTTTTAAAAACCTAAAACACTGTAGAGGCATAATCACTCTAAGAAAGGAAGAAAGCTCTTTAACAATAGTGTAAATTGTTTGTAGACCTCCTGCTTGCACAAGATAAGTTATTAAGATTTGCTGAAATGATTGACTATTGTTTTAACTGCTATTTGTGTTTCAACACCGAGGAGATGAATATACTTTGGAATTGAAGTCCAGAGTCCTTGTCTCTTGTATGTTAATTACATGACATTCAGTAAGCATACCTCTCTGGACCTCACTTTCTCCAAAAAAAAAAAAAAAAAAGCTGTTTTAAATACATAGTGTTTGATCTACATCAACATTTATACTGTGATGATGCAAAATAGGCAGACCATAGAACTAGATAGACCTAGAAACTGCAAGTTTGTTAATTTGGTATGATTTTTAGTCTGAGTTTCATTTTGTGATAGGAAAATGGATATAATTATGCTTATATTACAACATTGTGAGAAACATGCATTATCTATGTACTTTGCCTAGCAGATAGATATTCAATTAGCTAACAATAATATTTCACAAAAGCTTTAAAATATACAACCCTTCCTTTTTTCTCACTAAAATTTAATCAAAATCCATACCGTTCAATTAATTTATTTCAATGCTTTTCATTTATTTCTTCTATAATTGTTTTATTATGCTTGTATTGTTTGCAAAGTCTTTGGGTAGAAACAAAGTAATATTAACTTATTCCCAGGGGCGGTGGTGCATGCCTTAATTCCAATAGCTCAGGAGGCTGAGGCAGGAGAACTGAGAGTTCATAGCCAGCCTCAGCAATTTAGCTAGGCCCTAAGCAACTCAGCAAGACCCTGTCTCTAAATAAAATATTTAAAAAGGCTGGAGATGTGGCTCAGTGGTTACATGATTAACAAAATAACCATGGACCCCGACTTTGTGTAGTGATGTGGGAAATAGGCAATATACGAGTAAAATATAATTCAATATGTAATTAGAAAGTATGATATGTGCCAAGAAGGAATAGAAACACATTTTTAATGTGTATTGAACAGAGATTTTTTATATTGCAGGATCAAGAGGAATGAGGCATGGAACAGAGTATTGAGTGTGACAGGAGAAAGAACTTGGTGTGATTTAGGAACACAAAATATTAATTTTAAGGACCTCCTATCAGGTGCCACCTCTTCCAGGTTCCACAGCATCTCCCATCAGTGCCACCTTGGGGACCAAGTCTCCAATCACAGGGACCTTTCAGGGGACAGGAATAAACCATATTCAAACTTAGCAGAGGCTAATTTCAAATGGAAGCTCCCTGTGTGCCAGACATCATGGTAGACATTTAAAGTGTGAATTATTATAGCTACATATGGTGAGGAGATGCAGCTTGAAGGAATTATGACGTGCTAGTCATACTCCTGAATGATAAGCCAGAATGGGCATTAAGGAAGCCTGATATTACAGCACATACTTTTAGTTGTAATGCTGTACTATATTTTTGTAACATGGGGAAGTGAGTAGAAATAAGTTTCAATGAATCAATTAATTTTTCAGGACGTAGAAATAAGTCAGCTTTGGGAGGTAAGAGAAAATGAGGATTGAAGAATGAAAGATGACTAAGAATTGGCTTTTATTATTATTTTAAAAATCATAATGTGGTATGTATTAGGACAAGGGTAGACTATGAGTAATTTGAAAATATGGTATTAAAGCACTGGGTGTGAAGATTATCTAAGGAATCATTATTAACAAAAGTAAAGTATAAGAGTTGAATAGATGACAAACACATCGCATAGCACTGTGAATGCAGGAATACTTCCTTGATGCTTCCTAGAAATAAAGAACATTACCTTTTTTTTACCAGAGATTGGTAGTGCTTAATCACTGAGCCACATTCCCAGCCCTTTTAATTTTTGGTTTTGAGACAGCGTCTTGCTAAGTTGCTGAGGCTGGCTTTGAACTTGCCTTCTCTTACCTCAGCCTCTGCAGTCAGTGATATTACAGGTGTGTGTTCAGCAAGATCATTATGATTTGAAAAAACCTTAGCTAATACTTTGTTTCAAGGCTCTAACTCTGTAAGTACAATTGGAGATTGAATGAGGTTAAGTGGTTTTACCTCATATGCTTTCGGATTATAATTTTTTTTCCTATTTGCAAAGGAGTCATCTTTCAATAAATTCACTAAACATCTTCCTGGGATTTTATTCTCTTTGCTTCTATAAACATCTTTCATATGACTCTGACCAAACTCCAGCCATGATAAATCTCAATGGTCTACCCTACATGTTATTGCTACTAGTATCACCCCTGGCTGTCCTAACATTTGTGCTACTATATATAGTATATGACCCATTCCTACTCCTCAGAGTTTGAATACTAAACATAGATGGCCATTTCCCTACTCCAGTCCAAGAAAGAATTCCCATGCTCGCCTCATACTTTTTCACTTTTCTCATAGAAAACAGTAACAGATGTCAAACCTGCATTTCCAGTATTATGCTCTACTTTTAATCAGTCTTTTTTTTATTCTGGCTCATTTACTCATGTACTCTTACTCCAACATTTCTGCAATATTATCAAGACCTGAATTCCACTGAGGACTTTTCACTCATGTCCTTAGCTCATCCTTACCCACCTGGAACTCATAATTCAAAACCATATTCGCTCGCTTGCAAATCTCTTAGTTTATGTCTTTCTTTTCCTTTCACATTTATCTGAAAGCATGAATTCTGAATTAATCCTAAGTAGGAGTAGGAGCCTAGTCTGTATTTGTATCTGAGATGTTACATACATCATATAACCATGCTGACTTATGTCATGTAAAAAGAATGATACAGCCAGGTGCAGTGGCTCATGCCTGTAATCCCAGTGGCTCAGGAGGCTGAGGCAGGAGGATTGAAAGTTCAAAGCCAGCCTCAGCAATTCAGTGAGGCACTAAGAAAGTCAACCCAACCCTGTCTGTAAATAAAATACAAAAAAGGGCTGGGAATGTGGCTCAGTGGTTAAGTGCCCTGAATTTTAATCCCTAGTACTACTACTACTGCTACTACTAATAATAATAATAAATAAAGTATGAAACAAAATCATAAAAGGACATTCAATAGTGCACATCATCATGCTACATTTTCTTATCTAGTATAATTTTTCCAATGATATAGAAGGTATTTGCACTCTGTTATGGTTTAGATATGAGGTGTACACCAAAAGCTCATTTGTGAGACAATGCAAGAATTTTCATAAGTGACATGATTAATGTAACCTAATCAGAAGATTAACCCATTGATGTGGATTAACTGGATAATAACTGTAGTCAGGTAGTGTGTGACCAGAGGAGGTAGAGGTCACTCGGGGTGTGCATACAGGGTTTATATTTTCTCCCTTGTGAGTGGATTTCCCTCTGCTTCCTTGTGCCATGTACTGAACTACTTTCCTCTGCCATCAAGTTCTGCCTCATCTTGGGCCCAGAACAATATTATCATCCATCTATGGGCTGATACCTCTTCGACTGTGAGCAAACATAAATTTTTCTTCCTCTACTTGTTCTTGTAAGGTCTTTTGGTCACAGTGATGAATAAGTTGACTAAAACACACTCTTTCTTCTCTTCTCCAAATATCAATCCTCTTCTTCAGATAATGAACTCTCCTTTTTCTTTAAGTGTTCTCCTTTTAAATATTATTTATATAATTACCATCTGTTTTAGTTGGCTTTTTCGCTGCTGTGACTAAAAGACCTGACCAGAACAACTATACAGGAGGAAAGTTTATCTGGGGGCTCATGGTTTCAGAGGTCTCAGCCAATAGGTAGCTGGCTTCATTCCTTGAGGCCCAAGGTGAGGCAGAATATCCTGGCAGAAGAGTGTAATGGAGGGAAGCAGCTCACGTGGTGATCAGAAACAGAGAGACTAAGCTCAGCTCTCAAATATATACCCAAAAGACATGCCCCCCAATGACTCACTTCTTCTAGCCACACTCTCCCTGCCTTCAGTTATCACTCAGTTAATCCCCACTAGGGGATTAATTCACTGATTGGGTTAGACTCTTATAACCCAATCATTTTACCTCTGAATGTTCTTACATTGTCTCACACATGAGCTTTTGGTGGACACTTCACATCCAAACCACAATACCATCATTTCCACTTTGGTTTCTTTGCAGCCATATCATTTACCACATCAAAACACTTCCTGGCTTTCCCCAGTGTACTAGAAAACAATGCAAACTGCTTATCACATCTTACAAGAACTTATATAGGCAGATTCCTGCCAAAGTTCTGACCTATTTTTTCCCTCTTTCTCTAACATTTGCTACATTTTAGCTACATGCATATGCATTTCTTTTATTTTTAATGCTTACTTGTTTCAGTTGATTCGATAATTTTCCAAATAATAATTCCTAGAATTCTCCAAAAATTGACCATTTTTCCAGATTATTTACATATCCATGCACTTGGAAATTTGGGATACTTTTAATTCATGTGTTAAATATTTTTTATTGATGATCAAATTGTCCTTTCTTTGGATGGTGTGTCTGTATCTTTTTGACATGACCACAGTGACTTTTGATGGCTTCTTTGGATTCTGGTTTGACAAGGTACTCCAGGTGTGTGCAGTTCTATCAAGGGATCAATTATTTAATCAGGCATGCTTAATCCTTTTAGCAGAAGAAAAAAAAAAAAGAGTAGAAACCAACATCTGTGTCTCAGAGTGCTTATTGCTACTGAGGTGGGACATAAGTACTTTTTAATCTTTTCACAATAATTTTTTTTGGCACTCATACAGTCTAAGCTCTTTATAGATGAGAATCTTTGTATTTGTGTTTTCAAATCTAGAATGTATTTCCCCAAGTGTTTTGCCAAATAAATGTCTCGTTATTTTACTTTATTTCACAAATCACACATCTTTGAGAGGCTTCCCTGATCACTCAACCTAAAGTATCTCCCCCATTTTTTATCCCATTTCCAAATTTTATTTCTTTTAATATATTGGTGATTGTTTGTTTTTTTTTTGTTGTTGTTGTTGTTTGTACTGGGGATTTAACCCAGAGGAGCTTAACCACTGAGCTACATCCCCAATCCTTTTTTATTTTTTTATTTAGAGACAGGGTCTGGCTGAGTTACTTAGGGCCTTGCTAATTTGCTGAGGCTGAATTTGAACTCGAGATCCTCCTGCCTCAGCCTCCTGAGCCACAGGGATTACAGGTGTTCACCACTGCACCCAGCAATATATTATTTTTTTAGCTATAGATGGACACAATAACTCTATTTTATTTATTTACATTTATGTGGTTCTGAGGATCAAACCTAGGACCTCATGTGTGCTAAGCAAGCACTCTACCACTGAGCTACAACTCAAGCCCTCCAAATTTTATTTTAAAAACTCTTTTACACCGAATTCTTTCCTTATTTATTTATTTATTTTTGGTACCAAGGAATGAACCCACAGGTGCTTAACCACTAAGTCATATCCCCAGCCCTTTTTCATTTTTTATTTTGAGACAATTTTCACCAAGTTGCTGAGGCTGGCTTTGAATTTGTGATCCTCCTGCCTAAGCCTCCTGAGGCTCTGGGATTATAGGCATAATAGACCCTGCCTATAATTATAGGCATTATAGACCCTGCTTGGTCTAGTGTTAATTTTTTATTTCCTTTCTGCCTTTATTAGAATAGAATCAGTGGGGAATAGGGCCAAGTCTTCCTTTTTAGTGTCACATCTTCAGAATTTATAACGTTACCTAAATATAATGACATTCTATATATTTCATTAAATAAATGAAAGAAATAGTGAAAACACAAGTGGTTCCAACAGAATTGAAGGTGGAAAGATTGGGAAGGATAAAGTAGTGGAGCACAGGGTGTTTTTAACTCTGTGAAACTGTTCTGCATGATACTGTAATAAAGGATCTTACTATTACACATTTAGCAAAAACAACAAAATATACAAAACAAAAAATAAATTCTAATGAAAATATTGTCTTTTAGTTAATAATAACATACCACTGTTGTTTAACCACGTATAACAAAAGTACCTCATTTACACAAGATACTAATAATAGAGGAAACTGAGGACAGAAGGAAGAAGGAGTTCATGGAAACGTTATAGTTTCTGTTTACGTTTCTATTAACCTAAAGTTGCTTAAACCCTAAATGTATTAATTAAAAAGATAAAAAATAAAAGCCATGGCTATAAATCTTTAAATCATTTCCATTTGAAATGTGTAAAATGAAAAATTTGTTACCCTCTTAAAATCCTTATAACCCTCAAAATACATACAATTAAATTTTAAAATAATTTTAATTTTAAAGTTTCTACATGCTGGATGTAGTGAATACTATGTTAAACAAGGAAATCTATGGTTTTTATTCTTTCATATTTTTTGTTTTCAGGAAAATTATAATTTCTAAATTTCACTGTCATAGAGCAAATTGTCTTTGCTTTGCTATTCACGTACTTATATTCATAAGGCTGTATGACCTTGGAGAATTTTTTTTAAATCTTAGTATTTTGCATGCTGACTACTCTATATTGAGCCAACATATGTTAACAATTTGTATATTAAAAACATCTTTGGATGTTGTTATTACTATGCTATTAATTTGTGTAATTTATTCATTAATGATAACCAATCTTTCATGTGCATAAGACTTGCTTATCAAACAAGTTTGTGGGCTCAGCCAGGGCAAAGAGGCCTATATCATACTGATATTTGTTACTTATCCCTACCACGAATAGTCCCCCAACACTTTTGAATTTTGAATTAACTACAGCTTTTCTGAATTCTTAATTTTAGCCAACAGAGGACCAGTGACAAAATGTTGAATGAACATAGATATTCCTTTCCACTCTGTTCTCTAGGAGCTTCCTACTTGTGAAGGACAGGAGATGCATATTAGGAAAAAAACACCTGCATGTTTAAAATTGAAGTATGATTAGGAATTTGAAGAAAAAGTTTTGGGGTTTTTTTGTGGCAAAAACAAGTAGATATAAACAGAAATTTTCATAAAATAGGCTAATCAGAAGGTAAAGTGTTTAAGGGAGAGGCAACTGCATCTGTGGAACTTTGTGATCTAGAAGTAACCAAATAAGTAGGAGTAATTGAAAAGGGCATGGTGACTGAGGCAGATGACATGGGGCACAGGATAATATAAGGTTCAAGACTGACAGGTGGTAGCTTGTGCAAATCTTCTTTCCATATTAAGGAATTTATTCTTATTATTTTATTAAACATAAAAATGTTTCTTTCTAGGGGTAGTTAGAAGCCCCTAAAAGTATTAAACAAAAAGGAGCCATATTAAAATGTGTGTTTTGTATTATACACTTGAAAATTGCTAAAAGAATAGATTTTAAGTGTTTTCATCACACAAGAAAAAGATGATAAATATGTGAGGTAATGTATGCATTGACTTGACCTTGCTATTACTACACATGTACAATCTCAAGTATCCTGTTATATATATATAATTTGCCAATTAAAATTACACTTAAAAATGCTTTCATAAAATCACCCTACTTGCAATAAGAAAAGATATCTCTCAAGGAAGGAAGCCTCTGAGAAACTCTTCAGGGGACTATTACACCAGTTCAAGCAAGATGTAGCTAGTGCAATAATCTTGACTTTTCTTAACTCCTCCTTATTGAAGTCTTTTAGAAGGTGACCCAGATCAGTCACCATAGCTGATTTTTTTCCTTGTCATTCGAAGGTGAGGGGAATAGATTGCTTCTACCACATGACATATCTCTTTTAATATTCTAATTCATAACAACAGTGCAGTCATGTGATAAAACCCTCATTAGTGGCAAAAACATGTTGTGATCATTTGAATTTTCATATCTCCTCTGCTCTTACTGTGTATTTGAATAAGCCTCAATTTGTTTCACAATGAGCTTTTATATGGTTCTCTTGTGTACTCTTGCTTCCACCATGGGTGTATTTTAAAAAGAATATTTGGAAGGAATAGCTACAGACTGCAAATCCAAAAGAGACAGAAATTAAAATAGTAAGCAGGCACTGTAAACTGAAGGACAGTAGTACAGTTAGGATTTTCAAAACCAAATCCAGAGAATTGTAATTCACGGATAGGATTATGATGATAGGAAAATAAAAATAGTGGTATCACTGTGATATTTGCTGGTGGTGAGAATGATTTTTTAAAAATATTTTCTTTTAGTTGTAGATGGACAGAATACCTTTATTTGATTTATTTATTTTTATTTGGTGTTGAGGATAGAATCCAGTGCCTCACCCATGCTAGGCAAGGCTCTACCACTGAGCTACAATTCCAGCCTGAGAATGCTTCTTGATTATAGTTGTGGAGTATATTTGAATTTTTTCTAAGATGTACAAAATCTGCCTTAAGAAAAATATTAAAATTGCAAAAAAAAAAATCAGATCCTCCAAGTGAAATTTTAAACCATGACTAGCCATATGTTTATTTCTAAACTTTTTAAAAAATTTTGTACCTTTATACAACATCTGAATTATTATTCTTTCTTCATTTTTTTGCTTTAGCTTTCTTTGACGAGTCCTATATAGCAAAGCCTTTCTCTGTGCACAAAGGATAAATGATATTATTTTCCTTGGGGCAATGCATTTGCTAGGTTCTCTCCCACCCACAGTCTTCATTCATCCATTCATTAATTCACTTTAGTTTTGTTTTGACCTTTACAGTGTGACATTTAATGTCAGAGGTTTTAGCTCTTGTTTGGATGCATCATATTATTAAGTCTCTGATTTATGGCTTGTAAATGGCATGAATTTTTTGTTATTGTTGTTAAATGTAAAATAATTAGAAGGAAATTTGTTTAGTATTATAAAACCAAATTTATCTTCAATATTCAGGTATATATTTTCCTGTAATATAGGTGTTGATAATTGAAATAATTAACATCCCTCCACTTGGTAAATAGATTTATATTAATGCTATTAGTTTAATGAGTATCTTAGTTTGGGCTGCTATAACAAAGTACCATGGACTGGGTGGTTCATAAACAATAGCAATTTATTTTTAATAGCTCTGCAGAGTGGAAATCTAAGATCAGGGTGCCAACATAGTCCTGTAACAGAGAAGACCCTCTTCTGGGTTTCAAGCTGCTGACTTCTCATTGTATCATGAGAATGAAGTCTCACATGGTGGGGAGGGGGCTAGAGAGCTTCTGTGGGGAACTAATTTCATTTATGAAATCATCACTCTCATGACCTAAGTAACTTTTCCAAAGATCCTGTCTCTAAATACCATCACCTTGGGAGATAGGTTTCAATATATGAATTTTACCACTAATAACAATGAGATTTTGTTATTCTTGAAACATTTTAAGAAAGGAAAAAGCTCTAAAAGGTATAGCATTTCATTTTCATATGACATGCACTAGTCAAGAAGAACGCAACTAAAGAAGCAGAGTTTTGCAGGATTTCCCCATTATCTTGTTTAGAAATCAAATATATGTAGGGACTTTATCTTAATATACAATGGGACATTATTTTCAAGAATCTCCTGATGCCAAATGTGCATGTGACCTACGGCTATAATAGCATAAATTTCTTCAAACTTCCTACCAGAAATGGTCTTTGGAAATAAAAAGCCTTTAAGCCATTTTTGTCAAAATGGTATCAGGTTAGTAATGATTCTGTCTAGTTCATTGTAGAAGCAATAACAAAGCTCTACACTTGGTATAAAATTAAAGGTCTCCTTCTTTTGGGATTGACTGTCCATAGTGGAAGAATAGGTGAATTCTTCATATATTACTTACTGGAACCAATTTGGCATTGCTTCCTCCAGCTGTGGCAGAAGTTTAAAACTTAATCTGTTAGAGTAGAGATGCTTAGGTGGGTTACTTATGGAATTCCCTCATTGTGAGACCCTCTAGACTCTATTTACCTGAATCATGGAAATGAGTCTCCTGTAGCCAGCCAGTCAAGTTTCCTTTGTCATTTCCTCAGCATTGGGCACTGTTCTTCCTACCTCTTCCTGCTGAAGTCCACTTACCCCTCCTTTTGGACATCTTTGCAGGCCCTAAGCCAACTGTGGCCACATTTCTCTTATGTGTCTAGGAGAAATATGTCCCTTTGCTCTGCCATCAGTGGGAGTGCAGTTATTTTCAATTATGCCCTGGTTTTCATTTAGCAGCCCGGCAGGCAGCTTCAGCTATAGCCTTTTGCCCTTTATAATTCTCACTTGTGAGTCTGACACTCACACAGTATGTCATCAGACCACTGGGAATACAATCAAGCTCACTGAGCTATGTCTTTGAAGTTTCTTTCAACAAAATTAAGGTCAAAAGACAACTATCCCACCTCAACACCCTTTGGGAGATGGAACTCAGAGCATAGCTCTTGTCAAAGAAATACTTTAGTTCCCAACTTATATCTTGGCTTTTCAAACTTCTCTGAAAGTTTAGAGAGAATTGGTCAGGTAAGGATAATAAAACAGATAAGTTCTTGCCCCTCTCATTGATTATATTGTCTTTCACCTTAGGTCAAAATAAGGGTTCATTTTGGCATGGAGACAGAGGCTCATGTCATAATTTTCTGAAGAGAATGTGGGTTTAATATACAAGATTGGTTTTTAGACCCTCTACATTATAGAGTGCCAGACTGATACATAGTAAATCATAATAAAGATTAAGTCACATGTGAGAACATCCAATGTGGAAGTCGTGCATTGTTCTCAAACGTTTCCTGTGCTTGCAGTTCTGTAGAACTTGCTGACCTCCCGCTGGTATCTTCCAGTGCCACTCCAAGCAAAAGAGTTTTAGTAAACTTTCTTGGGAATATATTATAGAAGAAAAAAATGGATAATGGAATGCAAAAGGAAGATAGCATACTTGAGTTCAAATCTCAAGCATTTTTTTCCCTTAGTGTAATATATAGAAAATTCACTTACATTCAATGGGGGAAAAATATAAACTTCTTAGGAATTGTCTTTAAAATGAGGTAAAACATATTCACAAGATGGTTGAGAAGAGTAAACACAATAATATATGGAAAAGCATTCTGTAGAATGCAAAATGTAGCTTTTATGGACATTGAAATTTTGGCATTTTTTATAGACATGAAAACTAAAGGAAAGAAGATCAAAAGATGTTAATCTGATAACAATATATATGATAGATCAGAGTAGGAATAGACTGAAAGCAGGGAAATCAGTTAGGAAACCACTATAATATTTTGTTTGTGTAGTAACAAGTGTTTTATAAATATAGGCAGGGAAAGAAAATACATCATTGCTTTACAGCAAAAAATGAAAGTCATTAGAGGTCAGAGCTTATAATATTTCTTCTATGAGTAGGTTTTGTTTAAATGCCCCGGGTGTGTTTAAAAATATTATCTGAGCGACAGCAAAAGGAGTGAAGAGGTACAGTTACTGGCCTATGAATACTCCCTAGGCACTCACTAATCCCAGATGAGTTGATGACTTCCTGATGAAAACTGTTGTCCTGATCTAGCAGTCTACCCCACATAGCTTTCTGTCCTTAAGAAGGTGCTTGGTCTATGCTCAAGGTAGATTAAAAGCATCTAGAAGATCATGCAGCCTGTAATACTGCTCATCTTATGAGAGAGAAATAGCTGGATATAATTCACTCCTCCTTACCTACTGGGCATGATAACCCTGAGGATGTCCTAGTTAGTTTTCCAGCACTCCCAGTAGGATTTTACCAGGTTGTCATGGCAGTAACCAGTTCACTATAGCACCCAGTTTGGGAACATGTCTCTTCCTTGTTTTATTCTTCATTCCCTCTCAGTGCTGAGATCACTTCTCAAATAAAGTACTTGCATCCAAATCCTTATCTTTGGGTCTGTTGTAGAAGAACACAGCCTAACCTGAGGAGGCATGAAGGGATGAGATAACATGGCTCCTGACTTTCAGATGTTTGATAAAGCCACTTGGGAGCTAAGTTGTAGTTCCTTCAATTTTATTTGGGCATTAACCTATCCCATAAGGTTAATTACCTAAGGGCAAAACCTATGTGTCACTCACCTATGGCATCTTTAGGGAGTGGCATAGTGTGCTGTCCAGAAAGACAAACAATAAATATTTGTTGAAAGAACAATGCAGTAAAGACTTAAATAGCTTCTTTAATATAAGCACTACCCTTCGTAGCCGTAAATATACTGATAACCTTTGCATTCAAACCATTCTCACATGATTTTCTTGCTGGGTACATGTACTTTATTCAGGAAATGGACTTTTACGTTTTCTTTTGAATGTAGGCAATATTATTGTTATGCACATGCAGAAACTCAACAGAACAAAACACACAAGTGCCCCGGGTTAGCTTGATAGCAGATTCATCATAGCTCTTTTTCTGTGGCCTTTTGTGTATATTGACAAAATCATAAGTTAAATGCCAGACTTTCAAATGTAAAGTAAAACTGTTTCCTATTACAGACTAAATGATTGTTGTGTTGGGCATTTCAGACTGATAGTTCCTGCACAGTGATTGGTGTGCTGTGCACTATGCGTGCAGCTTCAGGAATACATCCACGTTCCAACAGGAAAACAAGGTTGATTCTGACTTGAACGAAGCCGGAATTCTATTCTCAGTTGAGGACACTAATGTGAACATAAAACAGATTTAGAACCCAAAATTGGCAGAAAGTATTCCCTAAAGAGTTATTCAGTGCTGTCTGCCATATGCAGCAATCTCTCAATTCATGTGTTCCCTTCACTTGATTGAGAGCTGGCTAACGAGGTGGCAGCAATCCAGTTCGTGGATAGGAAGAAAAGAAACATCACACATACAGGTATACAACACCAAGACATTCTTAAGATGATTGTTTTACTTTCAAACAATACAATTATACAGATACATTTAACAAAATATAAATTAAAATAGGAGGGAAAATACAGTTGAATATCACATATCAGTTTTACTTAATAGGCTGTAACACATAGCATATGTCTGAAATAATCATTTCTAATCACCTCACTACAAAGAAAGAACACTATTCATTTATAGGCCACTTTATGGTTAGATGAAGCCTTTCGCAAAAGCTGGCCAATGAATAAATTGACAATTTGCAGTGGGTTGGAAAAATATTATATTTCTATCACAGCAGATTTATAGGGTTGGGTGGTCTCCATAAGGCAAGCTGGACTAATCCTCTTGATAGGAGAGCTTGAGACATTTTCCAGCAATGATGGTTCTCTGCAACTCCCTTCCTAACCTGAGAAACATCAGGGAGTGCTCAGGCCCAGGCTGAGTGGCTTTAAGGCATAGATCTGACCTGTTATTTCCATAGTCTCAGGAACAAGTGCTGCATTCATCTGAAGTCAGGTTGGTGGGCACGATTTGACATTCCCAGGCTATAGTCATTATGGAACTGTTCATGCCACTTTACAGCTGGCTCAGAGTATGCGGGATTCTTCCCAGAACCTTTTCATAAGCGCAACTGGCTGAAAAGTGAATTTTCTCTTGCAGGCTGCATCCAAACAGAGTAAGTGGAGTGGAAAAGGAGAGAAATCATCCAGTTGTCTGTGAAAACTTGGAGTATATTATCAAAGCTTAAGCCCATAATTGACTTCTCTTGTCCACTCTTTCTTAAAAGCCTTAACTTATCATGGTTAGGGCAAAAGGCTTTTATCCTGACAGAGGATCATGAGAGAGAAGAGTTACAGAGGAAAGAGAAAAAGACAAAATTTTGGGTTTTATTTTTAAGTAAAAGTTCCCTGAGGAACAGACCCTTCATTTCAGATAATTACAGCCATCTTTCCAGCTCCTTCAGATTGAAGATGCAAAATGTGAAGCTGAGTTTTCTAAATGTCCAGGATTATGTATCCCAATGTTACCCAGTCGGCAAATATTAGAGTGTGGATTCATTAAAGTCTGCTTTTTATGTATGGAACTCTTTCCATGAGAGTTGTTTATGTCCACTTAATGATAGGGAAATTAAGAATCAAATTTGAGTGGTGTAGTCAGTCTTACTGTATTAGAATCACAAAACATGATATTTGATCAGAAATGGTATTCAAAGATAGTGTGTTACAAAAAAATGGTATTCATAGATAGTGTGTTACAAATTTGTCTTTGCAAAAATTAGAAATATGTAGCCCAACATAATTGATTTCTTATGTAATAAAATCAGAGTTGAACCCTCCTCAAATAAGCGTTCTACCCCTGTGTGTGAGAAATGTGACAAAAACATTTTAGTGTAGATGGAATATAATTTCTCCCCTCACTTTGGGTACAAGGCTGATGGAAGTTCTGAAGACCTTATTATGGGATAGGAATACTTCTCCTGTCTACTTCTACTTAGAACGCGTGTGATTTGGAGATTAAACTGGATGCTGTAGCCTTCCACAGAAGCACAGGACTGACTAACTAATAAAAGAACAAAACCCGAAGTTTGATCTGTGTTTTAGTCAGCTTTTATGCTGCTATGACTAAAAGATCTGACATTTACAACCTAGAGGAATAAAAGTTTACTTGGGGACTAATGGTTATAGAGGTCTCATTCATAGGTAGTCAGATCAGCAGGACATTGTGGCAGAAGAGTAGGTGGAGGAAAGTGGCTCAGGATACAATAGTCAGGAATCAGCAAGAGAGCTCACATCACCAAGAACAAACTATATACTCCCAAGGCATTACCCACCTCCTCTAGCCACACCCTACCTACCTACAGTTAGGACCCAGTTAATCTCTATCAGGAGGTTAATTCACTAATTAGGTTAAAATTCTAATAACCCAATCATTTCACTACTAAACTTTCTTGCATTTTTCTCTCATGCATCACATGAACTTTATGTAAATCATAATAACCTCTGCATGTGGAAGAATGGAGATATAATTAGATCCAGTAAGAAATAATCACATTGTAATGAGAGTATTAGATTAAAGATTTAGTGTGCTGTCCACATTTATGATGTCTCACCTAGACAGTTATCATGGTATCTGCCCAACACTGATCATTCCATGAACCCATGTGGGCAGAGAAATCAGGTTTTCAAGTCTAGCTTCAGAAAAATCTAGTTAGTTCAATTCACTTTTTCCTTGATTTTCAAAGCAGAATTACTGTGTAAATTACCATACAAATTTGAATACACTTTTAACAGAGAAAAGGGTGGCTAGTATATTTGGGGGTGGGGCAACATATGTATATCAGAATCAAAATCTGGGAAATCTGTGAGCGAAATTCACCCTGAATATCATGTGATGTGCCTCTTGATCACTTTGCAGAAAATGCTGATCCACTCCTAGAACAATGACTTCTATGTATAATGTGGTTAAGGGTAATAAGTGAAAGTGATTCTAACTGCTTCCCTGAAAACTTGGCTAAGGCATTCTGAGCCAGAATCCTCAAGTTTTCTAGTTTAGTTTTTTTTTTTTTTCATCTGCCTTCAGAACTGTTCTCTATTTTAGTGGCCAGCAACCTGAAATCTAGATACAATTTGTAACCTCCCAAATAATCAAATAATTTCTTCTTTGAGAGATCTGTATTAAATGCTGATCTGAAAATGATGTGTCTAATTAGCATTTCTTTCTTTCACTCTGGTTATTGTGGTTTGCTCAATGAAGATGAACGCTGACTCTTCGGTTTTTGTTAAATATGCAAAATTTCATTTTGCCTTACATTTGCCCTTCTAAATGATAGTACTCTCAGTGTCTTTAGGTGGCTCTGTATCAAGCCTGTCCAAAAGAGCTACATTTTCTGACTCAAGGGATATTTACAGGCTTAAGGAAAATACACAAGTGAATCCATAAAGTTTAACATACTCTGAAATTTCCAAAGCATTTTTCTGGCACTTGCTCACCAAAGAAGAAACACATGCACACACGCACACATACATACAAAGTGCACATAAACATGCTGACACACACATGCTGGAAGGAAGAAGCTTGTTTTCAAGCAGAGAACCCCTCTGCCATAGCAACCTGTTACATTATTAATCAGAACTCATTCTCTATCTCAATGTAGAGTATTCTTTTCTTGCCTTCGGGGTTAGTCTACAGAGAATATTGCCAATTGACTATAAAATATGTTTTCCCAGGTATTTAATTTTAAAGTAAATCATTGTGAAGTGGGAAAGGACAGAATAGTGAACACAATTTTTAGAAGATTTGGATTTTTTTTAAATAACTAATACTTGCATAGCTGCTTGCAGTGACCTAATGTTTTGACAAGTAGAATCAAGGTTAATGTGTAGTCATTTCTCAGGCTAGAATATGATATGATGGCATGACTTTCTTCTTTCCTTTTTTCCTTCCTTCCTTCCTTTTTGTTTTCTGTGGTTTGTTCAATGAAAATGAACAGTGAACTCTAGTATGACTGTAAAGTATGTCAAACTACAATGCTCTTTGTTGTCATCTGCATGTTTAAAGGTAACTTTGAAAATTCGGGTTGAGGCAAAGCTCACACTTCACAGAGAAGTGTTAGCAATGACAACCTCAAATTGTGAGATTTGGCCCTGTAATTGAAATCACATGTTTCATCTCAGTTTCATTTGCATGGGCTACAGGCTATAATTAACATCAAGTGGCAAGACAAGATCAGATACGATAGAGTCCTGGAGTACAATTAGGGCACCAAAATTGAAACAAGCCTTTCTGCTACTTAGCTATGCAAGACTGGATCTGTGCTACCATGAAGAGATGACCATAAGGTGTGTAAAGGACAGCTGTGTGTTGAGATGCAGTAAGGCTCACTAAGTTCACCACTAAATGCAATAGTAAATAAGGCTGCATTTTATTTTGATACCCTCTCACTTATATTTCAGTGCTCAATGCCTTAATTATTTAGAAATTTAACCTTTGTTAACTTGTAAAACAATTCTACCATATACTAAGACATATGATCATAAACCAAAACTCACTGCCAAAAATGCCATATTTTTACTTCCATACTATTTAATCTTTTACTTCATAACTTTGTAGGCAATGTTTCATTATATGCTCCTTCCCTTTAATAATTCACCATTTTTTTGAACTATTTCTTAATCACCCTTCCATTGTCAACTCGGTTATCACAAAATCTGGGTTGGTTTTCCCACATGTGTTCCAGACTGAGATAGTTAGGTTCTGCTATGACCTGAATTTTTGTGCCTTCCCAACTGATATATGGATACCTATGCCTTAACAGGATGGCATTAGGAGGTGGGACCTCTAGGAAATACATAGGAAGGGATGTGTGCCTTTCTCAAAGAGGACTGAAGAAATTCACTCCTTTCACCTTGTGAAGACACAGCAGACAGATGGCTATCTATGATCCAGAAACTGTGACCTCACCAGACATTAAGAATTTCCAGTCTCCAGAACTGTGAGTAGTAAATTGTTTAAGAGCAACCTCGTTTATGTTTCTAATGTTTTGCTATAGTAACCTGAATAGACTAAAAGAGATTCCCTACCTCTCTTGCATTTATGACACCATACCATCATTATCTGAGTGCAACTACAAATATTGAAGTTGTTTTCCATTTTTTTAAAATTCTTATTTCATAGCGCAATGACTGACACATATGAAGGGTTCTATAAGTACTTATCAACAAATGACTCCCTCCCTATGCCTTTATTTTGTGCCCCAAACCTAATCTTTGTACAATTCATTCAAATTGTTTCTAGATCAAAATGTACACATTTTCATATTTCCAGGAAATATGCATATTTTCAGAATCAGGATACTTTCAAAGTTTGGAAAGCCTGCAAAATAAAAGCAGATAATGTTGGGATGGCTAGGGAAACCTGGAATATATTTGGAAGCAGTGGCATTTTCAAGGTCACTGTTTTCTTTATCCATAGAGCAAAGGGTACATTTCTATCTTCCAAATGAATTGTTACAATTACTGAATTCAGATTGAATGACACTGTGTCCTTTCAGAAGGAACTCATCCTCAGAGGATGCCTGAGATAATCTGTAGATAATTACTTCTAGCTGGGTTGGTCTAATCACATGCATGCCTCAGACCCCAGACCCTAGCTCTTGAAATGCTAGTTGCTCCTCAAGAGCCTTCTTCATTGCTTTAATGGGATGTGAATGAGATTATCTCTCAGGACTGTTCTTTCTTGTACTGTATTTACACACTACATAATTGAATCTGCAAGTAGTCTTGGTAGGTCTAAATCAACCACAGAGAGTCTATGGGGTGTGTTTCCTATGTACTGTAGTCTATTGTTAAAAATTTTCTGCCAGTAATATCAGAAACCTGCCCTTAGTATTTTTATGACATGTAGTAAAGCAGTTTCATTGATAGGATCCTTTATTTTTACCTTTAGGAAAGTCAACACAACTTAGCCAGATGGTATCATTGGAGTACAATTTCTACAAGATGGAAAATGCCCTGTACCTCCATATAATTGATGGATAGCTATTTTTAAAGTATTTAACTAATAAATAAAAAATGTATTATAAAATTATATTGTCACATCACCATTTTTCAAACACTAATAAAATAATATATCCAAGTAGTCACCATCAGTGGTTATTAATATCATGAAGACACAGATAGCAAAATATTATATAAGTTCTGATGGAAATGCAAATTGGAAACATTCTTCACCAAACAAAACAATACCTGAATGTAATCAGGTCTCTTGTTCTAATCACCAATGAAGATAAAATATATGGAAAATATACATTGAAACTTGAAGGTAAAGTCATTTAAATCTAGTCGGGAAAATATAGGGCAACCAATCTAACTACTCCTACTAATAACTTGTGGGGGGAAAATGTGGAATACGAGTCTACAGATGAATATTTCCTGATAGAATTAAGATTCAAGTACAAATGAAAACCACTTATGTACATTTTACGCTTCCTTTTAGCCACATTAAAATAAATTTTTCAAAAGGCAAAATTCATCAAGGCTCAGTAATATAATATGCCTGTAATCCCAACTACTTGGGAGTCTGACACAAGAGTATCACAAGTTTCAACTTGGCAAGACCCCAGCATGAGCAAGATCCTGGGTTCAACCCCAAGTACTGTTAAAAAAAAGTGATATTAATTTTACATATTTTGTTTAAGCAAATTTGTACATATATACATAAGAGATTTATCAGAAGGAATTGACATACATAATTGTGGAGACTTGCTGGGCAAGTCTGACATTTTCTGGGCAGTTTAGCAGGTTGGCAGCTCTTGGGTAGGAGCTGATCCTGCAATCTATAGGTAGATTTTTCTCTTCCTCAGGGAAGCTTTGGTTTTATTCTTAAGGCATTCCAGCTGAGTGGATGAGGCCCACCAGATTATCGAGGGAGGACAGTCTTAAATTCAAGTGATTGTATCCATTAATCACATTGACACAACCCCTTTACAGCAGTACCTGGATTAGTGCTCAACTAAATAATTGGGTACTAGCCCTAGCTGAGTGGACACATAAAATTCATCATTGTATCAAGGAACCACTTATGGGGAAGGTTATTTGTAAACTGAAATTTAGATTCTAGAGTTACTCATTGCTATTTATTTGGTAACTGTTTGTAGGCCCTTTCAGCAGACAAAGTTGGATCAACGTATTTATAAAAGGTAAAATTCTTCAGATTTAAACTGATGCTTCATATTCAAATCCAAGGATGCAAGTTTTCATTTAACCTTACAAATTTTATTATTTTTTTTCTTTTTCTTACACTGGCAATCCAAATTATCAACCTCATTATCATGAGTATTCATTTCCTACATTTCAAAATACACTCTCTGTTTAGAATCACAATCGCAACTCTATACCAAGAATGTGATGACTGAATCTATTTAAAGTATTTATTCTTTTTGTCCTAGGAATATATCTCATTAAAGAACTAGGATCAACTTTTTAAAATGTTTAAGTTTTATTTTTTTAGCATAGTTTTAGGTTCACAGAAAAATTGACCAAAAAATGAGGAGGTTTCTTATATATCCCTGTCCCCGCCAGCTACCATAACCTCCCCCACTAGTGACATCCTAGAACAGAGAGACACAATCAGTGAACCTACAAAGACACACATTATCACCCAAGTCCATAACACACATTATAGTTCAGCCTTGATGGATTTGACAAATATTTAATGATGGATATCACCATTTGCAGTATTATACAGATTAATTTCAATACCATCAAAATCCTCTGCTTTGACTATCCATCCATCTTTCCTTCCAGTCTCTGGCAACACCTGGCTTTTAATTTTCTTCATAGTTTTGACTTTACCAAAATTCCTATCTCTCTCTCTCTCTGAAGAGAGAAAATGAGTATAAAGAATTGATTCATGTGATTATGGAACCTAGGAGCTGAGAACTTAGAACAATATGCTACCTGCAAGCTGGAAACTCTGGGGAATGGATAGTGTACTTCTAATTTGAGTCCAAAGGTGCCGCAGCCCGGCTGGCTGGGCAAAATAACCGGGGGGTGACGAACAACTTGTGTACGTTGATACAGCAAGAGTGGAAGCCGTTTATTGCAGGACAGGAGCAGTATTTATACATTCCACACAGCTTATCTAATTAGCATAAAGTAGATACATCAGTCAACCAATAAGGAATCTCCACACTTAATGGCTCGCTTTTGTTACTTCTCAAACAACTCCCTCTGGCATTTTGCCAGGCACCATCCAGACTTGTTTACGAACTCTAACATTCCCCTGGCAAAATGCCAGGTGTTATTTTGACTTGTTTACAGACTCTAACACAAAGGTCTGAGAACCAGAAGAGTAAATGGTGCAAGTTTTAGCTGAGGAAAGAAAAAAAAAAAAAAACAAAAACATAACATCTGGCTCAACCAATAAGACAGAGAGAATGTAAATTCTCAGTTTAGAATCACAATCCCAAGTCTATTTAAGTTCTCTCTCCTCCAACTTTTTGTTCTGTTCTGGACCTCACTGGTGATGCTCATTCATGATGGGAAGGGTGATCTGTTTTGTTAGGTATACTGATTTGAATGTTCAACTCATTCAAAATATCCTCACAGTCATGCCTAGAAATAATGTTTGACCAAATATCCAGGGACCCCATGCCCACTTAAGTTGATGCATCAAATTTATCATTACAAGTGTGCTCCTTTTTCTAGCTTGGCATTCACATACTCCTGAAGCCACAAATGTCTATAATTCCAGACACTCAAGAGGCTGAGACAGAAGGATTGTTACATTTCAGGTTAGTCTGGGAAACATAGGAAAACCTGTCTCAAAATTATATATATANAGTGTCCCTAAGTTCAATCCCAAGTACAAAAAAAAAAGTTTACTATGCATCAGACAGCTACCTAAAAGTTTAACATAACAACCCTGTCTTTTTAAAATAAATCCGTAATTTATTTGTCAAGCAGTGAGATATGTGTTATTATTCAGATTTTTAGATGAAGAAATTAAAGTTTAGAATGCTTAAATACCTTCCTGAAGTCATATAACTGGATTCTTGACAAAGAATTTGAACCCAGATTCGCCTTACTTCAGAATCTCTGGATTTAGCTGTGGTGCAAAACAAGTTCAAAGATTAATTTCTAACATACTTTCAGCCCATCCATCAAGATACTATTAAATTGACAAATATATTTCTAAGAGATGCTATATTTTAGATCTAGCTATTTCCTTTGTGCTATTTCTCCCCTCATTTTGCAAAGATATCTACTTTGTGCCTTTAGCCATCAATCATTAGAAGCCACAGTCCAACTTTTGCTGAGAGAAAACAATAAAAACACTTGAGATACTTTATGGAATTCAGATATTGGAATGAGTTGCAACTGTTCCATCATATTACCTTGTTTTTTTTCAGGATCCATAGAGGAGGCCAATTTAGCTTCAGTGATTGGGGTCACAACCCAGGGCTAGCAGGCTCACTCCTCTTTCTTTCTCCTTTCCTTGTACTGATCTTCAATGGCCAGGAATAATTTATGGTTGATTTTCTCATATTCATTTTTAACAGAGTATCCATAGTCTTAGTTTTACATTTTTATTGACTACCTTTTATAACAGCATATTGGATCTGTTTTTTAGAAAATTTCCTACATCAGCACATGTAGTAATTTTTAGAATGCATTCATGTATCTGAATATGTATTTCTTTATTCCATTTGCCATTTTGTATTTATAATTAACTTAAAGAAAATATATCTACTCACATTTTCATGGAATATTTCTTTGGTATTTGTATATGTTTGAGTATACAATTTTTAACTGTGTCATATTATAAAATAAGAAAAAAGATCTTATAGCTTTTTGATGTGGCCATAGCATTCTGTTACATGTATGTTTTGATGTTGAAAATATGATAGCCACTAAATAGAATATGAAGTTGACATTTGTCACTGTTAGGAATTATTCCACATAACTTTACAAGAAAAAGGAAGGATATGTATTAGAAGAAAACAACTATAAGTTTTTGATACCCTTCTGTGTTTGAGAGCTGATACAAATTTTACAGTTCTCCTATAAGTTTTATTCAAGACATCAACATTGAAGTTTTTTAACACATTCATTAGGAATGCCCTTGAATTTAATATTCTTTGGTAACAGCCAGTTTACGGAGAACATCAGGAAAACATAGAGTAGGAACACAATGCTCTTTTTTCTGAAAGAACCATTATTGACATTCAGCCAATTGGCAGTATTCACAGTCCTGTCTGTAAGGTCCTTAGTGGATCAAGATTTCTGGATAGTGCTGGGTAATTAAGGTCTGCTAATTTTCCTTGGTGTTCTTTTTTATATTTTAGAATGTTTTCTCAACCCTTGTTTATTGGATTTTGACTAGAAAAGCCTCAGGTTGAATAGGACACCTAAGACATTGAAAGCCAAGTGGTCCTACTCTCAGATTCAAACCTATGCTAAGATCTAACTATCTGTGATTGTGAAGGGTTTTCATTCAGTTCAACTGCAATGAAGAGCTAGAATCACACTCCACAGCACATGTGTTTGGCCTTACTGATGTCAAAATGCTTAGGAATTACCACACTTGAGTTTAAATTCTAGCTGGGTTGGAGATTTAACTCCATCATCCCATACGTGCCTAGCATGTGCAAGGACCTAGGTTTCATCCCTGGCACTGCAAAATAGATACACAGATAATAAATAGGTAGATAGCTATCTCCAGTACTATTTTAAGTTTTTTTTTGCATAAATGATTTGATCTTTGCACACAAAAATTTCTGTATACTAAACCACACAAGGCTGCTTTTATCGTCCCTGGATGATGTGCCCTCAAAGTAAAGATAGCCATCTATTAACAAAATTGACTGAGGAAAGGATCCCCTTTCTTCAGCCAGATTAAGAGTTTGTGATCTCAAAAAAAAGTTTATCATGTTCTCACTTTTTTAAGAAGGAAGAAAAATGAATATTGACCAAAATATAAGCTTTTAAAAAAATCACATTCACTATTGGGATGCTCATATAGCATATGGTGGTAAATGTGAACTTTAATTCTGATATAAGGAGGCTGATATATAAGTCTTCTGAGTCATAGATTTTTAACAATACATATGTTATTTATTGAAAATATTAAAACAAATTTATAAAGTCTGAAATTTCAATTTAAAATTTTCTTTCAGTCTTCCACATTTATATGTTGCAAAGGACATAAAGGAAATAGTGTTCTGTACATTGTGATGTACTTACTATGGTATCTTCCAACTCATGGCAAACATTTTCTTTCACTCACTGTAGATGTATCAGCTACTCTTCAAATACAGCTCCACAAAATTATTCTCTGTTCAACAACTGTCTTTCTGGATTTATTAAATACTTCTCCAATGGCATAGACTTTAATTTTTTTTATGATTCCAGACATGAAAGCTTGAGACAGCTCAGCAAAGGGTCAACTTTCACTTTGACAGCCTACAATTAGCTAATATATCAGGAATGTGCCTGTAATATGTAAAGAATTAACCTCAAGTGAACCAAGCAAGCTGATCATTTTGTACCTAAAACACTGTTGCAAATATCTCTTCTCAATTATTTTTTGAAATTAAGTTTATAATGAAATGTCTTACTTGAAACAAAAATAGCAATGCAGAAGTAAATAAGTTGCAAGTTTAAAGAGATGAATTATTGTCTGATAGGGATAAATTTGCATGAAATTCCATTTTCAATGCAATATCAAAATTGTATTGGAAGCAAATATTGAAAAATGTGCTGAAATTGAATAGAGGTCTATGAGTTTGTTATGGAGTAAGCTGTGTTATACTATCACATAAAGTGATTAATTCAAAACCAGACTTCCTGTCACTGTGTGTATTGCCTGACCTGTTTATATACAATGATACCGATGATATATACATCTAAAGGACATAATGTGTATGCTGTTTTATTTATTTAATTATTTTCAATTTAAGTTGCTTATTTTTAACAGATACAGAAAAATGTAAAATTGTACATATAAAAGGATACTACATAATATTATGTTACATGTATGTATTGTATAATTTTAAATCTCAGGGATTTATATATATATATATATATATAAAACAGCTAGGGGTGTAGCTGAGTGGTAGAGAGATAGAGTGCCTGTGGGTTAAGTCACAATACTGCCAAACAAACCAATACTAAACCAAGGAACAAAAAGCCACACATAATCTCCAAATAAAGAAAAGAACAGGGTCATAATTATGTCTACCATGCTATGACTGTCCTGCATAAAATAAAAATACATAAACACTTCCCCAGAGGAGGATATAAATTCCTTGAGTGATGCATACTCTTCTCCTGATATCCTGTAACTTACATATTATGGTATAAAATAAACAATACATAAATACCATTATGTAGACTCAAAACCTCTTATGTTATATAGTATAATAAGGGAATGATAAAAAGAAATGGAGATTTTATATACATGAATTCAAAACATAATAAGAAAAGAGGAAATGTGGGCAATTAGTCTTAATTCTGTAACTGATTTTCAATGGTATTTTACTCCCTTCTTCCACTAACCCTTTCTCTATTTACTTTGCTTTCAGTAACCATCTTAGCTGGTAGTGTTTCTTTACCTGATAGTAAGAAGTGGTTTAAACTATTAGTGGTCCAGCCTGGTTAGGGCTATTGCAGTTTACATTTGAAATCACAGAGATGCTCTAAGTTATCTCCCTTTTTTCAGTCAAGCTATTCCTTACCTCCACTGTGGACTAGTAATCCAATTTCCCCTTTATAGTTGGTAGTAACCAGTCAGTGCAGGAACTCCCTTTTTTTGCCTGTTGCGTCAGATGCATGAAAAGCTCAAAGTGGCAGTGTAGTAGTCTTTATTTTCCAATTCAATGGAGTCATTATTGTGTCTCTTGGTTGAAAAAAAAATCCCTTGCTTTTGAATAAGAACTGTAGATCAGTAGAGAGTAAGTTCATGGAAACAAGAAGCATTTTTTTTTCTAGTAATGCGTCATAGGGGGTAAAAGTGATTGGTCCTTACCAATTTTCACTCTTGATTCCTGCACCTGTGAATCCTGGCTATCAGAAAAATAGCAACATACATTGGTTGCTAATGTAGAGCAAAAATAGCCTTTGGAGAACTTCCTCCAGCCCTGAAAGGTATTGAAATATAGCTGGTGCTGTAGCTGTGTCTTTAAAGCCATTCTACCATCCCATCAAGACTGCTGCTTCAGGATATTAGGGGATATGCTATGACCAGTGAATTCCCTGATCACAGATTCATTGCCATGGTTTTTAATTTGTTTATTTTTTTAACTGTGAAACAAGTTTTTTGATCAGCAAGAATGCTATATAAAATTCCATGAGAGTAGGTCAGTCATTCTGTAAGTCTATGAGTGATAGTTTTGGCAAAGAATTACTTTCAGGGATGATACATCTATAACCAGACTAAGTTTCTGTGCCAGTAAGAATAAATTAGCTTCCCTTCCATTATTGGAGCATCCAATAAAATCAGTCTGCCGCCAGGTAGCTGGCTGATCAAACCAGATAATTATTTCATATTGGAGGCTTAGTTTTGGTCTCTACTGCTGGAAAATTTAGCACATATAAATGGTTGTAGCCACGTAGGATTTGGTGAACTGAAGTCTGTGATGCTGAGTCCATACATAACTTTATCCCTGTTACTAAGACTTCACTGTTCATGAGTACATTGGTGATGACAGGAGTCAGTGGGGAAAGAGGTTAATGGATAGTCCCCAAACTGGTCATCCTATCCTCTTTATTATTAAAATCCTTCATTGCTTATGTCATCTTTTAATGATCATTCACCTGGAAAACAAGTAACTTCACATTTTGTGCCCATTGAGAGAGATTTATTCACATACCTCTTCCTCAAATTCCCATATAATGAATTTTATAATCATGTTTCATCCAAGTCTCTGATCATCCAGTTAAGCCATTGAACATAACCTATGATTTACTTTATAAGTGCACATCTTGCTATTTCTCCTTCCAATTGAACTGAAAACTTCAATCAATTGTACTATCTGATTGTGTTCACTGGAAGGATTTCCTTCCCCATTGTCCTGCAGGGATGTCTCAAAAAGGGCTGTATACTTCAAGGTGAAGTCTGCATGCAGAACCATCTCTAAACCAGGGTTGAGTCTCCTTTTTCTCTGTCAAATGAAGTTTCCCATGAGCCTATAGGTACAGGCTGGTAGAGAAAAGGCAGTAGACCAGTAGTGGGAACAATGTTTGTTTGGCTCATTACTTCAAGTAATTTGTTCATGTCCTTAAGGCCAGCTCAGGCCTGATCACATATATGCCAATTCTGTTCAATAATGGAGTGCTGCTTTGCATTCTCAACATTGTGGCTTGGTGAGTCAATTAATATTCACTTAATGATGAAAAAAATCAGAGCACATGATAACTTGATGGTTTATGGTTAATTGTCTAATTTCAACTAAGGACTAGGTGCAGACCAAAAGCTGTTTTTCATTTCCCCCCCCACAGAACAGTAGTTATCTTCAGAGGATTGCAGAACAATGATCTAATATCTTAAAGACTTGAACTGCAATTGAATATAGGGGTCTATGAAAGGTCCCAAATAGCATCACTATATGCCACTGACACTTCAAGAAGCATTGGAGATCCTACATGGTATGGCTTACAGGTCAGAGCAGCATGCATGGAAGCCTGGACTTTCTTTAGAGTCTTCTCTTATTCTCTTCTTCACTCAAAACTAACCGCCTTTGGCTACTTAGTAAATGGATTAGAGTAATACATTCAAATAAGAAATATATGTCCTCCAGAATCCAAAGGGCTCCCTCAGTGTTGTGCCTTCGTTTTTGTATAAAAATATGTGAAAAACATACACAAAAGCCGTATCTTTGACCTTAGAAGGGATATATGAACATGCTCTATACCACTGGTAGCTAGAAATTATACTCAGGTAGAAGGCCCATGAAAATTTACTGGATTTATTTCCAAACATCTGACATGCAGATCAAATAGGTTATTAATATGTTTAAAATGCTTCTTTCTCCCTATGTCCATTAGTCTTGATAACATCAATGTAATGGACTCATATGAAGAAAAAGGTTATCAAAATACCTGCCAATTAAACAATGACAAAGGATCAGACAGTTTATATATATATATATATATATATATATATNTATATATATATATATATATATATATATATATATAAGGTTAGGGGTCATTGGAAGTGTATTGCTAGTTATACGAGAAAGAAAACTGCTTTTAGTAGACATCATGACCATATATGGAAAAAACTGCATATGTCAGATCAATAAATATATCAGATACTAAGGAAGGTGATATTTGTTTAAGCCATGTAGCTATACCAGTACAGCATCTATGATTATAACTATCACCTTATTGTGTTTATGATAATCTACTGCCATTCTTCAAGATCTGTTTTCTGCAGGAGTCAAGTAGGCAACTTGAATATAAATGCTATGGGAATCACATTATCTGAATCCTTCAAGTCTTTAATGGTTTCAGTTATCTCTGCAATCCATCCACAAAGGCAGTAGTGCTGTTTATTTATTATTTCCCTAGAAATATATACTTCTAGTGGCTTTCACTTGACCTTTAGCATTTTAACAGCCCTCACTTCATAGGTCATGGAATTCATATTGTCATTTTCCCAGAAGTTGCATATATATACTTTAGTAATGCATTCTGAAACTAAAGAGATAATCATAAGATGGGATTGGGGACTCTAACAGTCAGTTTTGCATTACTGAAACAAACCACCTGAATCAGGCTAAATTTATAAGGAAAAAACCTATCTAGTTCAGAGTTATAAAGGTTGGTGTAACCACATTGGTTTAACCTCTGGTGAGAGTCTAACAATAAATGCCATCCCAACAGCAAGAGTGTGTATGGGAGAAAGACGTTATATCTTGAAACACGAAGCCAGACAGTGGTTTAGATATCAGTGTATCTTTATAAAACTGTTGTTGAGAGAGCTCAAGTAGGCAACTTGAGGAACCCACCAGAGCTACCATAATACCTTCCCATAAATCTTTCCATGTGTCTTGAGGACCTTCGAATACATCCTGTCTCTTAAAGGTTCTACCAGTACAAAGAGGATCAAGCCTTCAGCAGATGAACCTTCATGTGATAACCATAAACTATATCCAAGCCACATCATGGACCTACTGAGTGGGTACACTGTGAAATGGACTTGAACTGAAATTATATTGATCACAAACCTCCAATAATATTGACGGTCTATAGACCACAGTAACATTTTGGGTCTACTAGAGTGAGTGTTAGTTCAGTCAGTATCCAGTATTTCCTGAAAACTCTGATGGTTTCCTCTCAACTAATGGACAGTTACCTTGCTATTGAGCTATAGCACTCTCTGGGGAAGACTTGGAGAATGCTTAATGTTATACAGTTTTGATAGTATAGCATGTTCACTCCTTAAGGGGGTCTGGCTTTTTCTTCACTCCAGGAATACTAGGTCTGTAAATTGACTTAAATCTAGGAAATGATTGATGGAATATGACATTATGTTTCTCCTGATACACATTAGATTTTTGTTCATGTAACCTAGAATTATTCTTCATATGTAGGTCAAGAACAATTTTAGCAGGTTCCTCTCTATTTAATTCCCAGAAGTACCATAAACAATTTGCCAAAACTGTAGTTCTACACATGTAAGAGTAGTTGCTGCTATGACTTTGCTGCCCATTACAGAAACCACTCCCAGCTTGCCTTTGGAGGTTGAATGTCACCACTTGCTGCCTAAAAGAATCTAATTCACACTGCATATAAGTTTCCCAACTCAGTAAGGATATGGCCTGCCAAGGAAGAATAATAACCCATCACTTTATGAATGCTGGGGCTCTCAAAAATTTTTTATTTGTCACAGTATTGATGGACATTATGTCTTCTAGACCTACCCAGTGTTGAGGGAGTAGGTCTTAAATGATAAATCCACTCTAACACTTCTGTCTTAATAAAGTGTTTCAACCCTTCCTCAACTGAACCCATGAGAAGTTTAGCATTTTTAATTAGTTCACTGTGAGTCACCATCTGGTTCATGTTTCAGCTACTGAGCCAAACAGATACTAGGAGAGTCTTTTCTACCTCCCTGAGCTACAATATTAAATACAAAATATGTACTTAGTGAGTTTATGTCAATAAATTTTTCCTAATCCAATTTCATGTTTGGACCACCAATGTACTTTTGATATATATTCCTACATATGTTCTCATATTTTTGCCTGGATAAATTTTAACATTCAAACTATTATTTTTTTGGAATTTATCATTGCCTCCATGGGTCACATTTTATGCCTCATCTTTTGGGACTTTCTGAGACTTTCAGCCTAGGTATAGATTTAGAAGAAATATGTGATATATCTTTATTTTCATGTAAAGTATTTTAATTTTTTTTTCTATAAATTTTAAATGTAACTATATGTTAAATAGAGGTGTATTGTCTAAGTCAAATCATTTTGGAAGTTCCCAGCTATCATTTTGTTGTTTTGTACTTTAAATCTGTTAGTATTTCTTTATGGTATGTGGATAGTCATTGTATAATTTTTATTATTTTAAAGTTGTTAAAGTTTGTTTTATGGCCCATAACATGGACTGTCCTGGAGAAATGTTCCATGTGAGTTTGAGAACAATGAATAATCTACCGTTTTATTTTGCTTTCATTTATTTATTCTCTGATGTTCTTCACCTCTTTATGCTGATATGATTTCTTACTTTCCTTCTCTCTAAAGACCTCCTAAAAATTTCTTACAAAACAAGTGCAATGGCAACAGATTTTCTCATTTTTTTTGTCTCAATAAGTGTTATTTTACCTACTCTTTTAAAGGATTATTTTTCAGGGTATTGTATTTTTCCTTTCACCACATTAATTATTACAATGTACTCTCTTATTTGCTTACATGGTTTCTAAGAAAAATTTGAATGTAATTTTTATTTTCTTCTGTTTTTAAGGGTTTTTTGTTTGTTTTGTTTGATTTCTCCTCTGGTTTCTTTCAAGATTTTCTCTTTGTCACTGATTTTCTGCAGTTTGAATATGATATATCTAGGTGTTTTGTGTGTGAGAGTTTGTTATTGCTTTTATTTTGATGTCGTGTATTCACTGAACTTCCTGAGTTTGGATTGGTATCTGATATAATCTGGGTAAATTCTCATTATTGTTTAAAATGTTGCTATTGCTTTTTTCTCTAATTATAGTTATTACATACATTTCACAATTGTAGTTGTCCCTTGATTCTTGGATCTGTTTTGGTTTTCTCTGTACCCCTGGGATTTGATGTTCATAGTTTTCTACACAGACAGAGCAGTTTAGGTTTTATACTTCAGGTTTCCTACCCCAGTACTAGTTTCCCACAGAGGTTTCTTCACGTGGGTTTCTACACTGGTAATTTATAATAGTCCTTATCCATTTGTCTGTCTCTACCATTCTGGAGGCCCAGGTTTTCTCTATGATCCCTATTCTCTAATATATCTAAGATGATTGTTGATTTTTCAATCTATTCATCTTTTTATTTGTTGGTTATATGAAGTAGCAACTGGGAACCACCCACTGGATATCCTCTCAAACCACTTTGTTTGAAGTTACTTGAAATAACTACTCTCCATTAGAGTTATGCCAGTGCCAGACAGCCCTGATAATCCATGATACCTGGAAGTTAAGACTTTGTATGATTTCCAATCCTTCAATAATGCCAGGACCAGTGACTTGCTTTTAGCAGTAGAACATAATAAAGGTTGCATGTGTACACACACACACACACACACACACACACACAATGATACCTTGCAAGGAGACACTTATCTGTACTGATTTCAAGAAACACACAGGCTCATATGGCAAAGAACTGAGAGCAGCCTTCTGCTCTTAATGGCAGTCAGCAAGAAACTGAGCCCCTCCAGTCTAATAGCCCACAAAGAACTAAAGACTGACAAGAATCATGCAAGCCTGTAAGTGACTCCTTGCTCAGCTGAACCTCAGAACAGACCAGAGCTCAGCTGATACCTTGATTGCATCTTTGTGAGATCCTGGAAGCAAAGCCTGCTCAGACTCTCTATCCATTAAATCTTATGAGTGTTGTTTCAAGTATAGAAGTTTCTGGTAATATTTTTATACTTAATGCCTAGCTAATTTATCTACCAACTCAATAGAAGTTTAGTTAAATTGTTTAATTTGGCATTCAGTTTTTAGGGTGCCAACCTGAATTTGTTTGCTGGATGAAATAAAAATGCCTATAGTAGTACTGTTTGCCAATTATCCTTGGCAAAGGACTTTGAGCAAATTTTTCTGTAATCAGATTCCAGCTTGATTTACTACAGTTTGTAACTAGGGGACATAGAAACGAACACTTCAATAAAGAACTATGGCATTTTTTACATATAAACAATACAAACACTTTTTACTATTTAAGAGAAGGAAAACGTGATTAAGAA
The DNA here is from genome assembly GCF_001458135.2 of Marmota marmota marmota. Taxonomy (NCBI): domain Eukaryota; kingdom Metazoa; phylum Chordata; class Mammalia; order Rodentia; family Sciuridae; genus Marmota; species Marmota marmota. The sequence goes on from NW_026000068.1 coordinate 20,532,345, forward strand.
AAAAATATGAGAGTGAGAAAAAATTTCCTTGCATAATGAATCAATTTGGGTAGGTTCATCTTGAAAGCCAAGTTTTAGATCTTGCTCTTATTCCATTTATAACTTCTAAAAGTAGCACTGAATAAGTCACTAAAATTCTCGGTTTTGTAATCTATAAAATATGGCTCTGTAAATGCTAAGACTTCTTTTGCTCTAAACTGTCAGGATTTTCTGAAATGGATAGGACAATTGTCAGAACAAGAAATAGGAAAATTCAGAATGATGTCTGGTACCCCACAAGCAGTGTTGTTTCAAACATTCATAAATATTTTGACCCATATGTGTGTAAATACCATTTTTCAGGGTGGTATTACCACTTGTTCATGTAGAAGGACCAAAATTTACAGTTGCTTTTGAGAAGGTATGAGTTAAATAAGATTTAATCAGTATATATATATATTTTTTTTCTAACATAATAATTCTCAATAGATTTTTTTCTCTTAGTTGTAGAGTCTAATTAGTTAAGGCTTTTAGGATTATATTTTCATTAGCTTTAAAAAACATGAAAATTATATTACTTGAGTAAATTTTAAGTGAACCATTTACAAATAAGGGGGGAAAGGCTATTATTTGTATTGATCTGCTTAACTGCATGCTCATAAAACAAATATTCTGCTCTTTGAACTTGTTTGTAGTGAATTACCATTATTCCTATCTGAGAAATTATTTGAACATTTAGAAATACTATAAACTTATGCTACACCATTAGGATATTACTATATTAAGCACATCTATGAAAGGCTTTTGAAAGGGCAGTTCTTTCAACTCTCCTTACCATAAGAAAACTTTCTAGTTCTGCATAGATTACATTAATAGTCTGAAATAGGCTCCTGGAACAGATAAACACAAACACAGTGCCCTCAAAACCTGATGCTTCTCATGCTTATTAGTATAGCATGGAAGAAAATGATAATACAATAGCATTTCACAGTGTGAAATGTACAAAGTTGGATAGAGACAGCATGTGTTGTCATCAGCTAACGTGCAAACGTTCATTGCCGGGGTGAAGCAGCCAGGAGTGAACCACGAAATGACTGCATTCACCCGGAAATGTTGGCAAGGCAAGGAAGTGATGAGTAGTAAGCAACTTGTCTGAGCATGATGGAAGCACTTACTAGAGCAGCAAAAATAGCATTTCTAATATTTATATTTTAGTAATGGGGGGTAACTATGCCTTTGCATGATATGGCTTCAGTAAGCTGAGGTTGGGCTTAATTTGTTAACGCTTCTTTTGCCATATGTAGCTCCTTTTCTTTCTGGTTGGCTGGCTCTCTCTTCCTTTATATCCAATCCAAAATTTACCAGGAAACTCTTCCCAATTAAGTTTACCCATTTTCTTGTTTAACTGATTCATGGACTTTAAGATTACAATCATTGAAATAAACCTAGTAAATAATTTAATTCACTCCCACTTGCCATCTCCAACTCAACTGTGTTTGTGTGTGGGGGGTGTGATTTGTGTATGCACAGACATGCATACATTCACATATGTTTGTGATCTTATGCCTAAGTACATTCTTTGCATCAACAAATTTTATTTTAAGTCATCTGGGAAAATATTTATTTGTTAAATTTTCTTGGCATGTTTGGGTAGTAGAGAAAATCTCACTGACAGCCTAATTCAAAGAATTGATCAACTTCACTGTTTCTTTTGGGAGGCTATTCAGCTGCTATTAAATATGCTCCATATTGGATTTACTGATATGAATGCTAGAAAATGCCAGTAATAAAATCTAAAGAAAAAAAAAAAACATTTTTTAATGGTAAATAGCTTAGCAACCTCAAAACAATAAGATATATAGGATGGAACATTAAGGGACAAAACCTATTATATTACCTTTAATATTCCAGAAACATTTACCATGCTTTTAAATAAGTTACTGGCTAGTTATACTCAATACTTGATGAATAGCTTCCACCTTTCTAAGCCTGATGATCACTTATCTCCTGCCTGATACATAATGCAAGAAATGGGTAAATGAGTGATGTAGTGTCATGGAAGCACCAATAGCAATGGTTCCTGTCAGGCAGTGTAATAAAAGCATTATAAGCAGTATCTTCAGAAAAACAATGCTTCACAACAGGTAGTTTATTAGAAATTAGAATTGGAGGGAAGAATGCTCGCTTGTTGAACCATGAGAATTAGCATCAGAACTGGAAGTTGATGCAGTATCTCAATGATGCCATAATGTTAATGTTCTTAGCCAATTTACTATTTTCTCCCCTCTTTACAGAATGATCACCTCTAATATTTTAATTAAAAAGGGATTTGTTAAAGGATCTTACTCATAGAATTTTTGAAATAATGGGAAAAAAAATCTCTAGGGAATGACTACCAGAAATGCAAGCCTAAACTGGCCTGACAGAGTTCCTTCTCCTATTAGAATCCAAATCAGGAAAGTGCCATAAGCTGTCAGCTTCACAATTACTCCACTTTTGGTACATAATATATAAGCCATTGGATGCAGAAGCTATTGATGTGACTGATAATTCTAGAATCCTATTCCCTCTGTCATATTTCGCACTATCAAAATAAGCATCTGCTAATGTTATCTCTTTCTTCAGGTAACATAATTCCAAATCTAAGTTTCATGCATGTATATCCAACTAGCACAAGCTATATCGTAAGTGTGTGCCCTTGCCTCAATTTTGACTAAGCAATTTAGCAACAGAGTTGTGGGGTTTGGGACTATTAATTTCATCATGAATGAACCGCCAAAATTTAGAAAAAGCTTCATAGTATGGTGAGCAAGTTTCCACTGCAAACTCTCTACTACAATATCCAAATACAAATTCAATGCCATATTTGTGTGTATGTGTGTGAGTGTGTGTATGATAACTAGTACAATGATTCACACTTTTCACACTTGGAATTTAAGTTTTGAAACATATTGCCAATATTTGCTATATTTGGCAAGGGCTGTGCTAGAGAATAGGACTGGAAAAACACAATAAGATATGTTCCACAATATTTCACTGAGGAAAATGAAGCTTACGTGCCAGTTAGAATCATTGTCTCTTAGGAGTAAGATGACTTAAAATATGTTGAAAATCTTTTCTTGCTTATTATTTAGTCTATATGCCATGTTACTCTAATGTACCTGAATATAAGACAGGACATAAGATTATTTGTCAGTATGATTAATCAAGAATATTAGAAAAAATAATACAGGTTTAATACTTACATATTTGGGTAATATATAGTGCAAATGATGCTCATTCACAAGGATATTTTTCTTTACTTTTATTTATAAAAATGAGATTAAGTGTTAAATAACAGCATAATATTTTCTATATGCTCCAAGGAAACCACAGGATCCATTTGGTTTTTCTTCTGTGTTTGTTTGGTTATTTCTTTTTGCTTGTAGTGATAAGTATCAAATCCCAGACTTCACTGTGCTAGGCAAATGCTTTATTACTGAGCTATATCTCTATTCCTACTCATTTCATCTTTATTGACCACTTAACCATAATCACTGTGGTAACTATAGTAGCTAGAAAGGTGTTTGAGATTTTCACATGAAATAAAAATTAATTCTCAAAATAACTTGTGGGATAAATAACTTAAACCTTACTACTTCTTACCACAAAGTAATAAAAACCAATAAGAATCTAAGTGGTCAGTAAACTACATGCCATCACACCTGGGTTGCTCCAATCCTAACCATTTTAAAGAAAACTTGTCATAAATACTGATCTTTAGCGGGTTCCTGAGAGATAACCTATGGGCATTGGAATGTTCTGCCTTATAACAACATTATTGTGTTCTTGATACCGTGGGCTATTCTGTTGTATTGTAATCCTAACAATATAAATTTATTATGAAGACCTCTGGGGTATTGTGTTGTTATTGTTTGTGTGTGTGTGGTTGATTTTGGATTGACCAATATGTGTTCAATTTTAAAAATCTGTCAGGCGATGAAATAAAATTGTTAACTTCAATTTAAGTAAGTAATATGATGAACTGAATTTTCTAACTCTATGAATAATTTTGCTTACATATTTTAAAGTAAGTAGTATCCATGTTTATAAAAACTTTTCATTATGTTATTTATTAATGGCATTGCAGTTTTATTTAACTTTTGCAGATAAGAAATTCTTTCATGCCATACGAAGATGGAATCTATTGGTCATATCCGACTTATATCTCATGTGCATTGCTCTTAGAAGACTAGCATCTATTCTCTTTGTTTTAGAGCATTATAATTATATATAGTATTTGGGTTCATTTTGACAATGTCATACATACATGGGATTTGACTCACTGCATTTCAGTCCCCATTTCCCTGACATTCCCTCCCCTCCTGCCACCCACATTTGTCTACTTTAATGATCATTCTTTGGCATATATATATATATATATATATATATATATATATATATATATATATAAATTGATTGAATTAGACCTCCTCAGATTATCCAGGACAATCTCCCTTATAGTCAATTATTATGGATTTTAATTGCATCAACAAAGTCTTCATAGCAAAACCAAGATTGGTATTTATTTGACTAAGTGGGGACAATAGCCTAGCTACTGAAGACCATCACAGCATTTTATGTATCTAGTGCAACATCAATTTCCTTAATGCTTTTAGTGACATAATCACCTTAGGGGTCTGGGACACCTTCTTAAACTAAAATGTGCTCTGAAACTAGATATTATTGCTTTATTATGAATAAAGCAATAATATCTAGTTCCATTCTCCACTGAATAATAATAACTAGAAAAATGGCTGGTAAATGATCACTAATATTTTAATTCATTGCTGTCCTATTATAGTTAAGACTGGTACAGTTGAAGGGAACAGAAACCCACCCAGTGAGTTCAAGAAAAGTAGTTATTATTTAAAGGATGATCCTCAGGATCATCTCCCTGAAGCTGGAAATAGTTCAGGATTCCAGGTAGCTGTGGGGAACAGAGAAAAATTTGTGCTTTTTCATTCTGTGTCATAACACTAAAGCAACATTCTCCTCTGAATATTTGTTTCAATAGCACAATTACACACTTTTTCCTTTTATACTTCCTTTTCAAAAGAAGGAATCTTGGCTGCTTAGCAAATTCCTTTGTCTGTGGGTAGGCTGACCTATATTCCAGGTCAGGTTTTAGTAGATGGCTAGATGCCTCTCTATTCCAGAAGAAACACCCAGCACTGTTTCTTGAGCATAATGTGACCAGGCTAGGTGAAACAGAACTGCCATAGGGCAAAACCTGGCTCCTCCCACACCCACAATGTACTTCATGGTTCCTTCTACATGGCTGCTCTGTCATGTGTCACCTAATGAAGTGTTATTTACTTATTTTTGATTGGTTCTTACATATTCCTTGTGGTATATTTATGTATCCACATAACATGATTTTGTTAAATCTATGATTTTCTTAAATACATTCCACATTTCTTCTCCTTTCCCATCCCTTCTCTCCCTCTCTTCCCTTCCTCTTGATCTTTATTTCACTGAACTTTAGGAATTCTAATCCTTCCACCCCTTTTCCTTCTTATTTCCATCCACTTGCCAACAAATGCAATAATTTAATTTTCTTTTATGGCTGAGTAAAACTCGTGTGTGTGTGTGTGTGTGTGTGTAATCATTTAGGACAGGCATCTAGGATGATGCCATAATTTGGCTATCATGAATTGTGCCACTAGAAACATTGATGTGACTTTATTTTTATAGTATCCTGAGTTTAGTTCTTTTGGATAAATACCAAGTAGTGGGATAGCTGAGTTGTATAGTGGTTCCAGTCCAGTCTTTTGAACTTTTTTTTTGGTACTGGAGATTGAACTCAGAGGTGTTTAATGACTGAGCAACATCCCCGGGCCATTTTATTTACTTTATTTTGGGACAGGGTCTCACTAAGTTGCTCAGGGACTCACTAGTTGCTGAGGCTGACTTTGTACTTGCAATCCCCCTGCCTTATCCTCCTGAGCCACTGAGACTATAGGCATGCACCACAATGCCTTGTAATCTTTTGAATCTTTTGAGGAATCTCCATACTGCTTTCTAGAGTGGTTGTTCTAATTTATAATCCCATCAAAATATATGCATGTACCATTTTCCCCACATTCTTTCCAGCATTTTATATTTGTATTTTTGATAATTACCATTCTAACTCATTTGAAATGAAATCTTAGTGTAGTTTTGATTTACATTTCCCTGCATGATAAATGTGCAGAACACTTTTTTTTTTTCATATGTTTGTTCATTGTGGATGAGTATGGTGGAGGGAAGTGGCTAATATGATGATCAAACAGCAGAGAGAGAAACTAAGCTCAGTTCACCAAATATATACTCTAAAGACAAGCCCCCACAATGACCCATTCTTCCAACCACACCCCACTTACCTTCAGTTACTACTCAGTTATCCCTATGAAATGATCAATTCACTGATTGGATTAAGGCTATCATGACCCAATCATTCTCCTCTAAATATTCTTGCATTGTCTCATGCATGAGCTTTTGGGGTTACATTACACCCAAATCATAACAACATCTTTGATTTTAGGGTCTGAATAATCACATGTGGTTCTTATTAGTTTGCCTTTAAATATGACCTGATATCTTGCTCTCACAGCTTTAAATATTCTTTCCTTATTTTATATGTGAGAAATTTTGATTATAGTGTGTCTTTGAAAGGTTGTATTCTGATATTATTATCTATTTGAGTTCCTATATGTGGATGTTTACCTCATTTCTAATATGGGGAAATGTTTCTGTTACTATCTGTTTTAGACAACTTTTTCACTGCTGTGACCTAAAGACCTGACCCCCCAAAAAAAATTGTAGAGGAGAAAAAGTTTATTTAAGGGCTCATGGTTACAGAGGTCTCAATCCACAGACAGCCAGCTCCATTGCTTAGGGCCTAAAGTCAGGGAGGATATCATGGCGGAAGAGTATGGCAGAGGGAAGAAACTCATATGATCAGGAAGCAGAGAGAGTGATCTTTACTTGCCAGATACAAATATATATCCCCAAACCTTGCCCCCAATCTCCACCTCCTTTAGCCATACTTTACCACTTCAATTGCCACTCAGTTAATCCCTATCAAGGGATTAATTCAATGATTGGGTTAAGACTCTTATAACCTAATCATTTCTCCTCTGAACTTTTTTGCATTGTCTCATATGTGAAGTTTCAGGGACACCACAAATCCAAACCATAACACTTTCTCACTGAAAATGTTCTTAATGCTTTTAACCCGTCTCTCCATGTTCTCTTTTATCCCAGTGATGCTCAGGTTTGTTCTGTTGATGATGTCCAAGTTCTTGCATATTCTGATCAAGGTACTTTATTCTTTTTCCTTTATTGCATACTGAGTATTCAAGTTCATATATCCTATATTCAAGAATTGAAGTTCTGTCTTCAAAGTTATATTGTTTATGTAATATATAATCTGTTTTTGATGCTTTCAAGTGAATTTATATTTTAATTCATTGTGTCTTTAGTTTTCAGGAGTTCTGATTGGTTTCCATTCATTATCTCTTATTTCAATAAAGAAATGGTCTTCCAACTTCTACATTTGCCCTTTTAATTCATTACTTAGATCTACTTTCAGTTCACTGAGCATTTTAACAATCAGTTTTTTTTTAATAATCTTTTTCTGGAACTCCATCCACTTCCACATAAGTGGGTACTTTGTTGTGGGATTGTGAATTTGGGGCACAGATTTGTTTGCCTTATGTTGTCAGAGGTCTTAGACTTGCACAACAATTAAGATGGATTCCCATACTCTTTATAACTGTGACCTATTGCATGTAATTATTATTATTTATCTATTTACTTATTTACTTATTTTTGTTCTGCAACTTCTTTCTGTTTTTGGTGTATGAGTAGATATCCAGGAGTAGGACACAAGGTCTCCCTCTGGTTGTTCATTCTTGGGGCTTGGTTGTTGGCTTGAGGTTTTTGTCTCCCCAGTCCTATCTGTTCAAGAATTGTTGAGGTTCTAGAGCTAGCTCATGTGCTAAGTAGGGGTGTGAGATTGATTACTTTGCTGAGTTGTGGGTGTTGTTCCACAATGGGATATCTATGCCATGGACTTGACTTGTTCCAATTAATTTCCAGCCACTCTTAGAAGAAAAAAAAAAAAAAGAACCACGAAGAATAATAATGTTATCAAATGATGTAGTGTAAAACCTTAAGGTAAATGTTCATGTTGACTTCGAGATTTATAACACTAATTGCCACTTGCATAGGAATGATGGGGTCAGCATTTAACATCAGTACCAATATTAAAAAAAAATATGAACTAGATCAGGCATTAAACTACAGATGTCTTCTATGTTGTCCACTGTATTAATAATCACAGCAATGTAAGTTGGAATAGGAATTACATAAACAATATCATTCTCTTAGTTGGACTACAGCTTTGTAAGTGAATGGAATATAGGGCAGGCAAGCAAGAGAATTTTTGAAATATTTAAAAAGTGAACATTGGAGAGTAAGGAGATTGGTAGCAGCTGATGATAATAAGAACAGAGGAATTAAAGAATAACTAAATGTAAACAAAAGGAAGAGGCAACAGGAAAATTTGACTATTAGTGGGGAAAAGAGTGTGGAAGGGGATACAAAAGGTAAAAAAAATCAATTATGAATACATGAATGTAAGATCAAAACAATTCAAATCCACGTAATTACACCCCAGCTGAGAGAAACCGAGACAAAGTAGTAAATGGGTGAATAAAGCAATTAAATTATAAGTAATATTATAGGAATATAATCATATTCATGTATTTATATATATCTGTATGTATGTATATGTATTTATATGTATATGTATATGAACCTATCTGTGCAGTGAGAATACACACAACAACTAATCTTGCAGAATGGAAAAAAAAGATAATACATAATAATGAGATGATTTTTGAGAAAATAAAAAAAAGTAAATTTAACAAAGTAAAAATCTTGGGGGAAATATAGAAATAAAGGATAGAAATACAAAAACAATAAAGGGCATGGTGTTTCCACTGAAGTGGTCAAAACTCTTGGAGAGGATGTATTCTCATTCTTTGTATTTATTTTTGGACTCTGTAACCCTTGGATCAGAAGCACTGGGATTTGTTAAGTCCAATGTCTTTATGTTGTTCTAGGAGTCAAAGCTGCTTGTAGTAGGTCTCAGCTTCCCATCTCCTAGTATAGGGTGGAATAAAATGGTGAACCCTGACAAATTGTATATATTCTTATAGTTGAGGTGGCGCAGGTTCTAAATTGGAAATTCCAGTAGTTAGGATTTAATCTTGGCCAAACTTTGGAACTCTGTGAATGGATATTTGAGATTTGATCCACACACCCTTGTCACCAGCTAGCCAGCTGGTAACTAAAAAAGCACACAAATGCAGACATACATTTTTGGTGGGTCAGTGATGGCTCTGAGCCCTCAGGTGTCATCTCCCACTCTGGAACACAAGGGGAGCAAAGAAGCAAGAGGCCAAAGACAGAGAGAGAGCACCCCTGAAACTTCCCTATTTATTGGGGAAAATCCATTCATAGAATATTTTATCCTACTAAGGCAAGGGACTGGGTTTGGAAGGGTAAAGTCTTACTTGGTCATGTCCTGTGATCCCCAGGTTGATTGACATCTTGGAAAGCCACACTCATCTCAGCTGCTATGTGGGATCACAGGCAGAGCAAGAGAAAAGGCACACATCACACAGCCCAAAGGGGCCAGACCAGTCCCCTCATATGATCAAATGCACATAGCTCACACACACAGCCTATGGATGGCTCACCACACCCCATGTTATTGGAAAGATGTTGATTTCTGGTGTCTAGGGAACCAACAACAAAGGAAGTTCTCTCTTCTTTGTATCCAGAGCCTGTATGACCCAAACACAATTTTCTTTGTGTCTGTTTCAGTCCCACTGGTCTAGGCAGTCTCTAGGGCTTAAAATAAATGGACACTTGGCAACTTGCTGCATTTTCACTTGATAACATACACCACCAACTCTGGATCCAATACAACAGCTTGCCTTTCTGTTCTACAGGCCTCACTAAGCTAGGTTTTATTGTTTTTGCAATGCACTTTCCTCTCTCTCTGCCTGCACTCCCCTCCCTTTAGCATCCACAGCAGCTGTGCTGCCACCAGCCAAATTGGTGCATCTCTAACATGTTATTTCTAATATTGTGCTTCAAGTTTCCAACTTTCTGCATCTCTATGGTTTCTTCTTTACTGTCCACTATTCAGTGAGTTCTCTTGGTTACCCATGTTGCTGATCTTCCAGCTTTTCAAGTTGGTGCTCAAGAACTGCTGAGAAATGCATTCTTTTTCTATTCTGCCATCTCTCCATGACTCAGAGACCTGCTTCTGATGGTGGAAAGGTATGGTAGGTGGAGAGGTGTTATCTGAGCAATGTGGGTGCTGTATGCCTATCTGACTGATCTTAATTTTTAAAAAAGTCCCTGCACATTAAAAATTGGATAAGCTTTTCCATTGGCATCACTTCACATTTTTGTCATACATCATTGCTAGGACAATTAAGCATGTCTCCTTCCTGGAAAATTGAGCTTCTTATTTCCTCCTGGACTTTACCCACACACCTGTCTCCTTTGCTAAATTTAATTGGTTTCCTCTGACCATAGCCATAACCATACATATAAGGGCTTCTCAGTCCTTGTAGTGATATATTGAGCCCAACTATGATATTAAGGATACCTGACACAGTAAAATGTACTGATATCAGAGCAGCAGATGTAAAAGATGAAGGTCATGATTTTTAATGAAAATAATCATTATTTATTTGTTTTAGAGCACATGACTATTATGTATGTGACAGCATAGCATAACATTGTAGAACTGTAGACATATTAACATTCTTTGGTAGAGTATGTCTTATGAGCAGGGGTGATTTGTCTTTCCAAACTCATCAATATTGTCTTAAAGAGTTGGAATATTTATTGCTCATGAGAAGTAAAACACAGCTGTGTTCTATAAGTGCGATATTGTGAACAAATTGGGTTTGGTAATGGACTTCTAACTTCTGATTTTAGACGTAAGAGATGAACTCTCTGTTCTTTGGAAATATTCTATGGAAAAAAATATTTATTTTTCTTTTCTAAACTCTTAAGTTGTTGGCCCTACTTCTGGGTTAATTTGTAATAATGCTCAAGCTACTTTCTGGTGAGGAAATGTCACTATCTTGGCATCCTACAGAAACGATAGATCCATTGAGAGTACCACTTCACTCTTCTATTTTCCTAGTTTAATTATTTTCTCTGATATTGAATTTAAGACCAATAATTAGTATTGTGATACACTTCCTTTCTAAACTTTATTTTTATTTTTAAAATAACTTAATAACAATTGTATGTAATTATGGGGTATAATGTGTTATTTCAGTGTATGTGTGTGTATGTGTGTGTGTGTGTATATATATTATATATGTATATATATATTTAATATATATATATATAATTATATATATAATTAACTTGTCTTTCACCTTTAACCTCATTTTGTTGTATTAGAAATATTTAAAAACATTTCTTCTAACTATAAATATATAATAAATTATTATTAATTGTGCTTACCATACTATGCTATAGAACACTAGAATATTTTCTCTTCTCTAATTGTATGTTTGTCCCCTACTCCCAACATTTTTTCTCCTTCCCTCCTGGGTCTACTTCCAAAGGAAAGAGAGTTGCACTACTCTGTCTATTACTGCTCACAACAGTTGAGATATGGGATAAATGTAAGCAACTTGGATTGGTAGAGAAATAGAATGGATATCCATTCCAATATCAAATGTATAAAGCAAGTGTGATACATATACATAGAGGAGTATTATTCCAATATCTTCCTTATTTTATTTGTTCTGATATCAAAAAGCCACTTCAATGATCTAATATACCCATAGTTGCTGAGATCTACTAGAACTTGTTAATATCAAAATAATGTTTAATCTAGATATCTTTTTTCTTGGTTCATTAGTTTGCTATCAGTGGTAAAGTGGTTATTATATACTTTCAAGGAGTGATACTGTACTCATTTAACTAGTAGAAGTGACTACATATTTAGAAAGACATTCATTTAATTTTTATTGACAAATACATAATTTGATATAAAAATACTAAAAAAAATATTGACATGGTTTAGAGTTTTATTTTTAATTTTGATTGTAAAATGCTAGGGCTATTTTAAGAAATTGAAATATTCAGTAATAGGAAGGAGTGAAAATTCAACAGAAGTTCAGCAGGATGTAAACCCTGCGGGCCTGATAGTTACATTCCATCTGGTTCATGCTTATTTCTGGGGTAGGAACACCAACTACATACTGAAATGACCTGATGATTTTCCATAGCTGGCCAACAAGCTGTTGCATTTCAGCCTGTAATAATGTTCATATGGTATTCAGTTAGGTTTACTTTGAAATTATTTTCCAGTTTAATGAGATTTATGGATTGCATTTGACATGGAAGTTTTCTTCATGCTTTATGTATTTATTCTTATCTTCTTGTGTTTTTAAAAAGCTCTATAAAATAAGAAACTATCAGAACATACTATTTTGTTCCAGTTTTGACTGTAGGCCATATGTATTATTCAAGAAGCAGACCAACTGGAACACAGAAGTATGGTACAGAAGTATTTTATTATGGTCATATAGGATTATATGAATTTCATTAGCTCCTGTGGGTCTGTGCCTGAAAGAAATGTCCTTCATTATCATTGCAAACTTGTAAAATTTCCTTCCCTGAGACCAGGCTAAATTGAGATCTCTGGCTTAATAAGGTAGTTAGAAATTGGTATATGTATACATAACACAAAATGTTTATGATCTACCAATTTACTTGCTTTTTCTTTGGTTTATTCCATATTTCTTTTAGGAAATATCATTTCAAACCAAAATGTGCCCAGTCTGGAGGCAGACTATGGAGATGTGAATGTCAGCTTTGACACTTTCTATTTAGATTATCTTGGCAAGTTACCTTATCTCTTTATACCTCAATCTCCTTATCTGTAAAATGGAAATAATAGTATCTATCTTTCTGGACCTTTTTAAGAATTGTTAGGTAATTTAAGTGAAGCCATTAGAACATAATAGGCATTCACAAATGTAATTTCTAGGCTTTTAAAAATAAATCTATAATGTTGCTCTTTTGTTTAGCTCATCTAGTTGGAAAACAATGTTGAATATATAACCAGAAGGAAACACATTGCACTGGAATATTTTTTTTTCCTTTTTAGTGTGAAAACTAATTTAAGAATTAGAAAGAGTGCTATGAGGGCTTGGAATGTAGATCAGTGTTGGAACACTTGCCTAGCATGCATGAGGCTGTGGTTTCCATCCCTAGTATTCAGAAACAAATAAACCATAAAAGAAAGAAAGCCTGGTGCTATAATGAATTAGCATGCCATCTTGTGGGCTCAGAAATATCTTATAACAGCAACGATTATTTGCCATTACTTCACCACAAAACATATCCTATTTGATTTTGACTTGACTTTTGCCCTCTAAAATGGTACTGAGTCATCCTAATCATTTTTTTTTAAAATCTTTATTCCATATTAAACAACTGCAAGCTCCTACCATACTCCTCCAGACTATGGAGGTTGTGTCCTATCTGCTTCTTGGCCATTCACTCTAAAATGGAAGACAGGGATCCTTTTTAAGCAAAGAGACAGAGGACAGTATACAGTGCCAAGGGGCATGTAAGGAATTCTAGAATATTGCTAATGTTTATGCTTTTCTAAATATTGAAATGTGCATTTATCTATTTATCAGTTATCTGTCTACCTCTTTTTTCATATGTATAGATGTTTGTAAACTCATTTGCCTTTTCCCATAAGACTGTAAGGCTCTTGGGGATAGAAATTCCAATTTTGCGTTCTCAGTGCCTTCCTTTATAATAACTGACATCTATTGACTAGAGTGAGTGATTATCTATTGCTTTTTAAAAAATTATTTGTGTACTTGCTTATTGCTCTAACAAGTCTAGAGAATAAGATGTCTCTCATCAAAAACAGCGAGTTAAGAGGCCAGTATCTCAAAAAAGTATAGGAGTTGTAAAAATCCAGAGAAATGTATGCATTTTGAAAAATTGCCTCTTGTGATTTTGACATGCATTTTGAGTGTGATGTGATCAAACAGCTCCTAAGCAGCAGCAAATCTTGCAGATGTGAGAACGATTTGCCTCGCTTCCATAGACTTGGTCAGTACAGCACTAATTAGTCCAAATGACTTTAGACAGTTTACTAATCATAGCATAATAGCCAGCCTGAACTTCATGTTCCCAACAGTTTTCTGTACAGCCCAGTTCCATGGAGCCGATGCATAGGTGGACCCAGGTAGATGCTGCACACACATAGATCTGTCACATCTGAAGGATAATGACATTTTAAGATCTTGATCTTGAAGGCTTTTATCTTGATATGTGGGCTTTTGGAAAAATCTCTCTTTTCTGGAACTATACATATTGTCTTATCTTGGAATATGACTGGGAAGAGAGGGAGATGCTTCTAGCTCTGTTACCCAAGAATGCAAACAGGGAGAAACAGCCCTAAATATTTCCAGGAGTCACTGCCTTTATGTTTCCAAGGAGATTAGGTAATCATTTCTGCATAAGTCTATCAATACTCTCTGCTCAAAAGATGAGCATAAACAATAGCCCCACAGAGAATTATCTTTCAACACATAGGGGTTATATGTCACACCTATTGTAAGAATCATCTAAGTATTCCAAACTGAATTTTTTATGCGTGAATTAAATACAAGAAACAAAATTAATTAGGCAAAAGTTATGGTGAAAATACATTTTTTTACACTGGAATCTAGGATAGTATACTCAGAACTTGTTAGCATATTTTTTTCTCTTTTCGTCTATATAATCATTTCTATTTTCTATATCCTTGTCTTGATCTAATATGATTACCTGTAGTTGACATGTGTTAATTTCCTACATTTAAAAACAAGCAACTCAAAGGATTATTTGTCTCAAAACTGATAAGCAGGAAAGTAAGAGTCCAGATAGTGGTCTTTCATGTTATTTATAATATTACCTTATTTCATGAGACATAATAATACAGCAAGGAATTATCTCCAAAATTTCATGAAAATCAGGCTTACATTGGAGTTGTGGTACTGACAGAAAATGGATAAGAAATACATAAATTACATAGATGCTCCTGTTACTAATGCTTTTGACTTAGTCTTTTACTTCTTCCTTTAACAATAAGATATTTTATATTATTCTGGGAACTCTTCTGAAGTTTTACATAAATGATCTCACGTAGTCTTAAAAATAAACCTGTGGATAGACTTCTCTGGTAGCATCATCAAGTTTCATTAGATTTTTAGGCTTCATGAGGACATAAACATCCATTTTGTTCACCAAATTATATTCAAAATTATATAACTTTCATTGACCACATATCTTGTTTATAACTTCATAAGAATAAAATGATACACGCAGTTTTCTGGTCTTTGTTTGGCAGCTCCAAAGTTTATCCTCCTATATCAAATTCTAAAAATCATTATGATAAACTCAGAGGAAAGAAGTGCTGCATTCCCTCTCCCTTTTTCATCAGAAATGGTACAAATGAGAGCACCTTCCTTTTAGTTTCTGGGACCTGCACTTAAATTTCTTGTGTTGAACTCAGAGTGATGAATTAAATTCAACATGTCCACTTGGTTAAAGATGATATGTTTGAGGAATAAATTTGTGCCTATAGTAAGACTTTATTGACCTGGAGAATAAAATCTATAGGTTTTTTTGTTTGTGATCATAAATAAAATGATAAATACACTGATGCCCTTCATCCTCATCAAAACAGAGGGAAGGGGAAGAGGAAGGGAAGGAGGGAAGGGGGAAGAAAGAAGAAAAGAAGGAAAATGTTTTATTTCAGAGATTCTATCCAGAAGTTACCTATAGCTTAAATGTACATTTTCATTTCATAACTGAACCTTTCTTTCCTTACCTTCTCAGTACATTGCCTGTCTGGTTGAATTTATGACCACTGAACTGCAGTTTGTTTTATTCTTCTAAAAGTGGTTTAAAAGTGTTCTGGAACTCTCCAAACAATAAAAATCTAACAAGAGTAATGTTTTCTAAACAATAACTCATTTTTAAATGGTCAATAAATACAAACAAGGCAAGTCCCCAAAGTTCACTTTGCAACTGACTAGCAAGAGGAAGGATTAGGAAGTAAAACCCATGTGAACTTGTTGTGTAGTGACAGCTATATGGATCCCTTCCAGGCTGCACTGAGCTCCATGCCAGCCACTGTGGGTCATTTAACACAAAATGCTTGGAAAACAACACCTGGACCCAATGGATTATGTCTTTAAAAGTAGTTTATCTTCTAAATTTCCAAGAGATGCTATTGGAATAGAATGGGAAAAGCTTCTAATTTTGAAGGTAATTTGGCTTCTCCTGAATCCCAGATACTGGATCCCATATGATTAATGGTGAACACGCAATTAATCTTCTGAGTCAGAACAGTATGAGAATACAAAATAGGGCCATTAATAATTACAGCGAGGCAACTTGCTCTAAAAAAGGAAACTCTCACGCAGTTTGGGACTTATGGTCATCCCAATAATGACAAAATTGTAAAATTCCCATATTTCTTTAGATCACATATAAAAACTATGAACCAGATATCCATCCATCCTTTCTTTCTCTTTCTTTCTTTCTTTCTTTCTTTCTTTCTTTCTTTCTTTCTTTCTTTCTTTCTCTCTCTCTCTCTCTCTCTCTCTCTCTCTCTCTCTCTCTCTCTCTCTTTCTTTCTTTCTTTAGTGGTACTAGGAATTAAATCCAGGAGTGCTCTACCATTGAGCTACATTCCCATCCCTTTTTTTATTTTGAAGCAGGGTCTTTCTGAATTGTAGAGATTGGCCATGAATTTGGAATCTTCCCCTCTTACCTTCCCAAATCACTGGGATTACAAGAGTGCAACCCTGTTCCTGATTGAACCAGATATTTTTAACATGTATTATATATTTTTTAATATTTATTTTTTAGTTATAGTGGGACACAATACCTTTATTTTATTTATTTATTTTTATGTGATGCTGAGGATCTCAATGATGATATCTGTATGATCCATGACTTGCCATAATTATACCTAAATATTTGTGAAATCTCCTTAATAATCCCTAATGGATATCACAAACTTTCAGTCTTTCTATCTTTATTGGATTCTTTAGTTCTTTAACTCACCTACTGTTTTAATATTAAGTTGAGTAATTTGTAAGCTTATAAATATTTTGAAGACAAATACTTAGGAATTCAATGTTATTTTACAAGAAAATCAAAACAGGGTAAGTTGAATTTTACAATATTAAACTCTTGTATAACATTGAATTTTGATTTTGCTACTTATTTCTCTCATCTAATGATCTCCAAAAAGTAAGAGTAAATTCCTATTTAAATACAAACACACACCAACCTCTTTTTTTTCAATAACACCATTATAGATCACTTTTCTGAGTGACAGAATTATGTTTACATAGAAATTTCATTTTTCTGGTCAATGAAAACTGTGGTTTCATGACCTGCAATGTAGAAAACTGACTATATCCCCTTAAACCTAATTGTAGTAGTATCCCAAAAACATATTTTTAGAGATTACATCCAGAATTTATCTGCAACTTGAATGCATTATTCTTCGTGTCCAGGTGTCCAGTTAAGTATTTAAGCATAGATAATGAACACAAATCAGGATCAATAAAATGGTACAAAACCTTAGCCTTAGTCTCCCCTTAGGTTAGGTTTTTCTCAGATGGAGGTTGCAACACTTTTTAATTATGCTTATTTCTTTTTTTCCAGTTCTCCACTTCTACCCTCACTCCTCAAAATCCTTGTTTTGTCTCTGTTCCACAGGGCAAAAATTATTCTTTCCTTGATAATTTTTTCTTTAGAGAAAAATTTGTGCCTAAATTAAAATTTTATTATCCAGGAGAATAAAAACTATAGATTCATTGCCTGTGATCATGTAGAAAATGATACATACTTTTGCCCCTCTTCATCCCCACCAAAAGAAAGAGAGCATGGAGGTGTAAGAAGGCGGAAAGGAAGGAAAGAAGAAAAACTGTGAGATAATAGAAATGTTCCATCCTCCCTGCCTTTCTGAAGCAATCACATGGCAGAGAATCTAACTTATATAGCTTCTCAAGAAGAGGCTCAATTCTGTCTTTTATGAGGATTATATGGAGTTAAATAGCTATGCAGACAATACGAATCACAAAAGAGAACTTCCTCCATAGAAAAGTTTAAGTAAGTATCAAACATCTATCTCATGTGGATAGAATCTCATCATTTTCTTGGTTTCAGTCATTCCACTTTAGCCTATTTTTAGACTTCCCTTAATCAAAGATTAGCTAACTTTGTGTACTGTGTGCCTTCTAACTTCATGTAAATTTCAAGTTAGAGTGTGTTTTCTTTTTAAGTCATTTTAGTATCAGTGAATATGGCAACATATTTTACCTTATTTAATCATAGTAGCCCCCCTATAGAATTAATTAGTATAATTAATTCTATAGGGGGGCTACTATGATTATCTTTATTTTACAAATAAGCTTGCTGTAGGGATTCACATAGCTAGTAAGTAGGAGTGATAGGCCCATGCAGTCCTTATTCTCCAACCTTCAAACTTCTCTTCATCTATGAATAATTGCATGTGCTGATAGACGCAGCCTGATTTTCTCTTAAAATTGGGAGCCATCTTGCCACAAGACCATGAAAAGATAATTTCAGCTTTACTATAAATTACTGCGAATTCTGAACTTGCTTAGAATGCCTGCCCGTGCCTTGAACTTACCCATGCTTGATTCTCTCTGACCAGATAGCAGCCCTCTCTGACACTTTAGTGATGCCTCATAAATCTTGGCCTTCCCTGGCCAGATAATGATCCTCTCTGAGGCTCTAATGACCTTCATAAATTCTGATGTCGGGCGGGGCCAACAAAAATGTAAACT
This sequence comes from Marmota marmota marmota, assembly GCF_001458135.2. Lineage (NCBI taxonomy): Eukaryota > Metazoa > Chordata > Mammalia > Rodentia > Sciuridae > Marmota > Marmota marmota. The sequence goes on from NW_026000068.1 coordinate 20,551,301, forward strand.
AGCCTTTGTGTTATGCTCCTCAGAATTTTGTTATGTAACCCCCATTTGGGTAACTTTCTGGGCTCTAAAGCTGGGCTGCAAGAAAGCTGCCATGCTGTCTTGTTCCCATGGTTTTTGGTGGGAGAGGCAGCCTGGCTGGTCAAAATAATAAGCTTGCTTTAATTTGATTTTAACTGGAGTCAGTGGTCTTTTCTTGCGTCCTGGTCTAACAGTGCATTGATAATTATCTACTACCAGAAATTGAAGACTCACCTTTTAATATCATATATTTAATTGAATTCCTTATGCATATATAACACATTCATAATTTCCATCTGATTTCAGACTTGTCTTTATATTTCTGAGATCCAAAATACCATCTCATTATGTATTGCATGAGTTAGGTTCAATGAAATCAGTGAATGTAATTTATTATAGCATTAACAAATGAGTCATTTTTTGTAAATCACAGCTGTTTCTTCAAAGTTTTTATAAATGCCATTTCTTCAATTGGCAACAACCACAAGCAAAGCAGTTTTATTTTTGTGCTGATACCAAGGTGCAAAATGAGCTATGATATTTCCCATGCAAGCTAGCTATTACTTGATATGCTCTACATTCCATTTAATTGAATATTTAAGATTCCACTCTGACAATAGTTAAATTCTGTAAAGAAAAAAATTAAAAAAATAATTGAAGCAGAATTTTAAGGGTTAGAATGATTATAATTTTATACATGAAATGTTAAAAGTTCACGTGACAGTCAGGAAGAAAACCTGCATATTCCTTATTATTTCCCATAATAAAACACTCAAAACTCCATTTATGTATGATATTTCAAAATGCATTTTACTGTCTTGTATAACTAATTAGAACAAATTAAAAAAGGAAAAAAAGCACTCAAAAATATTTCAATTCCCTTCATGGACGTTATAACTTAGATTATAGCATTGAAAATTTGCTTAGTACAATTAATGGATGAGAGGCCTATTGTAGAGGCGGTGAAAACTTCTGACTCTTTTCACAGATGACACATGCATTTAACCCCCATTTCAACTCATTTCCTGTTTGCTTTCTCATTCATAGATAGTATGAAGGAGGGAGAAAGAGAGGGGAATAGTACATTATTCTTTGAGTTGCAACTTGTTAAATTTCAAAAAGGAGAAATTCACTATAAGTAAAATCAGAGGGGATGAAGTTCTTTTTAGAGTGAAGATAGGTCTCATGGAAATTCAGGTAATTCTGAGCAATCTCACATTTCGAAGTGAACAAGTCATATCTAGTACAACTGGGCAGAGGTTTATGGGCCTACACGCTAATAATGGGCTGTTAACTGAATAGGTTAAACTCCATGTGTCTTTTTTTCCCTTATCTTGATTCTAACTGATTCCCTTTCCACATGCCTCTTCATTCAAAATCCAGGTAATGAACATGTTTATTTTTCACTATATAATGTATTGACAATCTTGTCATGTCTAGCTAAAAAAACAGGACCACATAAAACAAAGAACTGGCCATGGGTTTTATAAGGGCAGAACATATTAAGTTGAAATGGAAATAACTGGCATATCAATTTCTTCTCAAACGTGTAGAAATATAATGTAGATTATATTTTTAAAATATAATATGTATTGGTGAGGTACAGTGTAACATTTTGTATGTTTTCATTGGTTAGGAACATTCAAATTTCCCTTCACTAGCTATTTTAGTTTAGTTTAATTTTTTTTGGGGGGTGATACCAGGGATTGAGCTCAGGAGCACTCAACCACTGAACCACATCCCCAGCCCTTTTTTGTATTTTATTTAGAGACAGTGTTTCATTGAGTTGCTTAGCACCTCCCTGTTGCTGAGGCTGGTTTCAAACTTGTGATTCTACTGTCTCAGCCTCCTTAGCCACTGGGATTACAGTCATGCATGTCTGCATCCAGCTCTATTTTAAAATATACAGTGAATTGTTGTCAGCCATTTTTGTTCTATTGTGTTATAGAACAGAAAATATTATTTCCCCTATCCAATTGCGCCTCTGTGTCTGTTAACACTTTATCTTGCATCTTATAATTCACTTCCTTGCAACAGAATGAAAGGAAATACAAAATCTTCTCAGTCTCTATATCTTAAACTACCTGGAGTCAACATTTAAAGCTCATCAACAGTTTAATTAATATTCATACAATTGTTGTTTCTGCTTTCCATTTTAGAAATTGATGATTATTAGAGATGTTTATATCATAAATTATCAAAGATTTCATAGATGATTTCTACATATCATGCTGTGTGAAGCTTCATAAGATATGGCATAGTGGTTTTTAGATTTCTTTGGATTATATTAGTGTATTTTTTTATCCTTATTTAGAAGTCCTGAATTCTATAAATCCTGTCTCATTATAAAACACTTGGGAACCTCAATTTGTTATCTCCCTGAATTTTTGCCATTTAACTATTTCTGTCTAATTCTATGTAATTTGTGCTTGTCTCAAATGTGTGTCATGTAAGTGATGATATTCAAGAAGTCAAAAAATTTTGTTTCATTCTTATGTGGGGAGAATACCAGGAAAATCACAAAGAACTAATAACTTAGGGGTAGAAAATAGAGTTATTGTAAAATATTCTGGCAATCAAAAATTATGGAGCACAAATTGAAGAAGCACATATATTAATCTGTGATATTAGAAGAAGAAAATAATCTAAATGAAAGAAAAAATATAGAATGTGATATGCATTTGGTATTTAAAGAAAGAAAAAAATTAAACAGCATTATCCCTGATACTGTCAAACATCTAGTGAGTTGCATCCAAATTATCTAATAGAATCTGAGATAGAGCTATCATAGAAGCAAAACCTTAGTACACTTATTTGTCTATAACATCAGTAGAAGAGTCAACTGGGAAATTGACATATATCTTTAACACGTAGATATCCAGGTCACATTCTTAGAGATTCTAATTTAGTAGGAATTTGTATTTTTAAACACCATTTCAAGTATTTGATCAAATAGTTATGTGCATGTAAGAATATAGCATAATGAATCCCTCTGCTATGTATAATTATAATACACCAATAAAAATCTCTATCTATCTATATCATCTAACATAACTGTTAAAACCCTTGCCCCTATGGTTGGGATTTAGATTAAGGCAGACTTGGTATGTAATATTGATTCAAATATCTACTAGTTGTTGAATTATAGGGATAACAAAACACTTTACCAACCCTCAGTTTCCACATTTATCAATATAGTAATGATGATACTTAACTCATAAGTCTAATGTGAATATTAGTTCAGATAATGTATGCAAAGTAGGCAATCTCAGGTCTTCATGTACACTGACTCGTATTACTCAATGTTGATATTATTGTAACTTCTGTTTACTAGCTGGTATTTAGACAAATTATATGAAGTTTTGGAGCCTCAGTTTTTTTATCTCTCTCTGATAATTAACGAATCCACCTGATATAGTTATGGGACAAATACATAAAATAAAAAATGCTTTAAAGTCTCTAATATGTAACATGTATAACGTTGGTGTTCAAAATTGTAATATTTATTACCTTCATTTTTAGTACTCAAAAATAACTATTCTATTGAAGCTGTTAATTAAGAAAGGCAGTTACTGAAGGAAAGGAATGTTGCCATTGCAGGTGGTATTTTTTAATAACCCAGGCTCATATAGATGCCCTTAATTCCCTTCCTACCCTCATGATGTTTTTTTTACTGTGGTTTGAATATATATGTACCTCCGAAGTTCATGTGTTGGAGCCTATTCATGAAGGAAATTATAATGAAGGAGCTTCTGAGAAGGTGTTTTGGGGCAAGACTTCACCAATATTAAGGGTATTAATGATTTTATTGAAAGATGAAAAGGAGCTGCCCTCCCCTTTTACTCTTTGCCCTTCCATCCCTTGTGCTAGGTGAGGACACAGTGTTTTGGGTGCCATCTTTTCTTTTTAATCAACAAATAAAAATAGATCTGTTTCTGGGGTAACAAGTAGTATTTCAACACATGTACACACTATGTAATGTTCACATCAGGGTGAACATATCAATTTCTTTAAAAATTTCTTATTTTTGCAATAAAAATATTCAAAATCCTTACTTTTAGGTTTTTGGAAATATACAGTCATTGTCTACAGTCACCCTACCATGCATGGCAAATGCAGCCCTTTTAAGATACCATATCTGCTGCCAAATTAATCTTGGACTTCCTAGTCTCCAAAATTGTGAGAAAATAAATTTTTGTTGCTTATAAAATGTATATTACTAGATATTTTTTATAGCAGGGAGAATTGACTAAGATAATCACCAAGCCAAGGACTAAATGCCTCTGACTTTTCTATATACATTAAAGTGAAGGTCCTCTGAGACATAATATCTCCTAAGTGATATAGCCAGATTTGAAAATAAGAATATGATGCTCCATTAAATTTTACTTCAGGTAAATAGATACATTTTTAGTATTTTAATATTAATGCCTCATTTATACTTTAGTACAAGGGTAGCCCATACAATGTTTGAATTACAAGTGTAGTAAAAAATTATTGTTTATTTGGAATTCAAATGTTATTAAACATATTGCTTTGTTTTGCTTTGTTTTTTGGCCACCCATTTCTTATGGGCAGTACTAGATATTCATCTTCAACTAATTTCCTACTTGTATAAAAATATTCATAAAGGTTGAATCCAAAGGCTAGATGGTTCCCTCTCCTGTAAGGAGGTATGATTGAGTCTGACTGTAGGCTGCCTCAGGATGCAATTTCTGATTCTCAATCACAAAGATTCAGAAACTTGTGCAGTAAATCGTAATCTATTTGACTAACCTGTAATTTTCCTCAGTTGGCTAGATAATGTCAGTCATTTTAATACCATTTCTCTGCATACTCTTTTTTCCCTTCTTCTCTTCAGCATTTTGCCTCTCTTCATAAAGTGGAAGATGTCCATAATGCATTCCTTATTGCTACTTTGCTGAGTGTCCCTGGGGACCCATCTGACTGAAAGTGCTCTCTTGTCAGCAGTAGGGGATCAGAGGTGACTGCCAACCTGAGAAAGGCATTGCCACTATTTTTGACATGGTGCTTTCTCTTATTTCTCAACTTTTGTGTCAAAACCAATTTGAAAATAGCAAGGCTTGCTTTATAAGTAACACATAATTTTATAAAGTCTTGCCTGGGACTGATCAAAAGAAAGAATTTCACATGTTTATACATTGCAAGATCAATGGATCAAGAATCTACATAAAAATCTAAATTAAAACACAGACAAGCCAAGCAGCCAGTATAGTGTTCAGGATCACAAGCTAACTGTAAAATCAGAGAGCTGTGTTATCTTCCACACTCTGCTGAGGGATTTTGGCAAATAATGATAGTTTCAAATGCATTTACCAATCATATGATTACAAGATAAAATATCTGCTGAAAAATAGAAATACATTTGAAATAATAATATTCTAAATATTTATTTAGCTTTTTTTTCCAGCATTGGGGATTGAACCTCAGGAGTGCTCTACCAATATGCTACATCTCCAGTCCCACATTCTTTTTGGAAACAGTGTATTTCTAAATTGTCCAGGCTGGTCAGGAACTTGCAATCCTTCTTCTGCTTTAACCTTTCAAGTAGCTGGGATTATGGATGTACCTCACTGTACCCAACTGTTTTCTAATTTTATTTTTGATATTGTATTTCACACTTTTAAAATCAATAAAATGTTGTTTGTGCATGTAAAAATATGGCATAATGATTCCCACTGTTATTTATAATTATACTGCAATAAAAAATAAAATAAACCAATAAATATTAAAATAAGTGAATAAACAATGACAACAATAAACCCCAACACAACAGCAACAAAAAAAGTGGGCACATTTGTGTTAAGCAATCACTCTGAAATCTGTGAGTTACAACTCCAGATAAGCCAAGGGCTAACAGCCCTGTAGGTAGTTGGGACCACAATGTTGACAAGCTGTGTGAGTGTTCATTCACCCCTTTACTAAGGTGCCTTGCCCTCTGTCACAGCCTTGGTGTTGCTGCAATGAACTACCTTCCTCTCCTACATGTATGCACTGAAAGTCTGTTCACCCCTCTTGTTCCCCATCAAGGCAGTTATGGTGGATGGTCCAAATTGTGATTCTGGAGAGCAGAATAAAAATTCTCTAAATAAGAGTGGTGAAATTAGTGCTACTTACTAACAGCTTATTTGCTAGACACTGTAAATAATCCCTTGTAAACATCATCTCCCTTAATCATCAAAAAATCTTAAGAGTGAGATATAGTTTTCATAATTTAAGTATAATTTTCACAATTGAGGAATAACCCAAATGCTAGGTATTTTGAATTCAAATTCAAATGGTAGTGTAAATTCAAACCTTATAATGGCTCTACTATAAATTCCTGTTTCACATTAATTCTCTGCTCAAGATGTGGCATAGTGATAAAACATGTCAACAAAAGGCTATGAAACTTTTAATTAATTAATGTTAAATTTGTATATCCAAGACTCTGCTTTTTCAACAATTTCCTTTTTAGTTTGTGGATATTGCTACTTTTATTTTCTCAGAAAATAAGCCAGGCATTTTTTTTGCAATGAATAATTCATACTATAAAATTATTTTAAAGATATGACCTGAGTAGAAGTAACAGAATATTAATTATGCACAAAGTACCTATATAGTTCTTAAAATAAATGAAATATTTACATAAAGAGGGAATAGAATGTTTTCTCATTTGGGATGCAGGGATTTCAACTTCTTTCAAAACTCCAAAAATTAATATGTTTAGAAAGAACTGATATTTTTAGACAGTTATTGGGAACATACCTTCAAGGCAGAATTAGCATTCTGCTTTCTCCACACCATAAGGGTATATGTTTGTGAATGTGCTTATCTCTGTGGAGACTAAATAGTTAGATAGATGAGAGATAGTGAAGATAGATATTAAGCCTTTGAGGAAATCAGACAAGAAAAATAGCAAGGAAGTATAATTATGGAATCAGAATGAGCTTTTAAAACATGGATGTGATATGAGTCTAAAATACACTGGAACTTAACAAATAGTAGATAAGAGAGGTAAAAGTTATGCTTATTGAAAAAAAAGTGAAATATTTGTATCTGTCTAGGTGCATATTTTTAGTGGAAAAATATATCTAATACCATGATTCAGGTTTTTATTAGAGATAAATAAATAACTGTGGCCTCAGGGTGTGTACTAACCCTGACTTAATTACTTTATTCTTAGTATTTCATCTTCTTTAGTTTCTGATTTAGTTCATCATTTCAATATCAAAAGAAAAAGTAAAATGATTCCATATCATTTTTTTTCCTGAATAAAAACTTCTAAGCCACTTTGTTTAACTTTCAGTGTTTTGAGGAAACATATGAATTTAAGCACTCTAAAAATATTTATTAATAATATTTAAGAAAAGCTTATCAATATCATTATTTTTACAGTAGGCAACCTAACATGTCATTTATTTCTGAGTATTTCCTAATTGTATGTGTTTGTTGGCATTAACATTTTTCCTTCTTTTTTATCTAATAAAGACCAGAGTATCTAAAAATAATTACAAAAAGAACAATAACAACAACCTTTTGTGATCCAATATGATCATCCTGATCATGAAATCACTACATTATTTTTTAATTTCATTTAAACCTTTGTCTTGGAAAAAGAGCTTGATGATTTTTTTAACCAAAAACCTTAGTGCTTTTTTCTTGTAATTTTTAAAGTAGTAATTTCTTTAATTATCAAATTGTATATTCTATTTTCTGGTTAAAGTCACTCCCATATTTTTCAAGTTTTTGCCTTGGGATAATTTCTCTTTAAATATTAACTGGTATTCAAACATATGCTATTTCTTGATTCTTTTGCCAGCTTTTTTTTTAATCACTATGCCTTTGATTCTGAGGAACTTAGATATAATTTCCAGTAGCTCTTCCACAGTAGAATGCCACCAAGAGGGAATGTCTATGCCCTTCATTCTAGTGATTCAGTCATCTAGGAGTATTCAATTTCCAAAAAACTCTGACCCTGACTTCACTCAGTTTAGAGTTATCATCATCTTACAGAAAAAAAAAAATCCATCCATTTTTAAACGGAAGTACATTTTCTCATTTAGACATCCTCCCAAAAGGCATAAAAAGTAATTTTCTAGTCTTGAAACTTCTGTGCTTAACATTTTATTTTGTCTGATCTTATGAAACATGATACAAGTAGATTTCACTGGGGTTATAAGGAATAGAAAGTGTTGAGAACAATTAGATCACTCTTTTATTTAATAAGCACCAAGCTGAAACTAACATCATACTCTGAATGACTGAAAAAATGAGATTCTTCACTATAGTGAATACAGTTTTATCAGTGCATTTCAATAAGCAATTTTGTAATAAAATATGTATTTTTTAGTTTACAAGGAACTTTGAGGCACATTTGATTTTCATAGGAACATTGTGACTTTGATATAAATAGTTTATTATCTCTGTTTTAGAGAGGAGAAAACTAAAGTTTAGAGACAGGAATGGTCTGGTTCTAGGCTGAACAGCTAGCAAGAGCAGAGTTATGACCAAATGAAAGGCATTATGTATTCAAACATAGTATTTCTTCCAGTGTTCTATTCTGCCTTCCTATGCAAGAAATTTGCAATCGTCTATGGTTAAATGTAATCAAGATGCAGCCTGTGGCCTTGAAGAATTTATTGTCTTTAGAGGTTTAAAGATAAGCATTATCTTAAGAGTCTAGGCAAAAGTGAGACAATTATTCATTTTCCTTATTTTTTGGTGTAGTGGGGACTGGGTATTAAACTCAGGGACACTGCAGGAACACTGAGCCACATTCCCAGTCCTATTTTATATTTTATTTAGATAGAGGGTCTCACTGAGTTTTTAGTGCCTTGCTTTTGCTGAGGCTGGCTTTGAACTAGCCATCCTCCTGCCTCAGCCTCCCAAGATGCTGGGATTACAGGCATGTGCCACAGCATCCAGCTCATTTTGCTTATTTATTAATTGTTGCCTATGTTCAATTACTGAAATAAAATGGTAGGGTAGCAGAAATCTTCTTTGTTTTTGCTTAAGACTATTAATAGAGCCTAGAATATTGTCTGATAGTTATAAAACAGGTAATTTTGAGTGAGTAAATGAAAAAAAAATGATTGAAATTATCCCTGAACAGGTGAGGAGGCACTGGAGTGGCTTTTCTCACTAGTACTAAGAACCAACTTGCTGATCTGAACCCTGCCTGTGTGTGCAAACTGACCTCCTGCAATGCCCCAGCCTCCTTGCTATGTTTCAAATTCTCTCACCTCCTGTGATCATCCAATGAAAAGCAGTCAAGAAATCCCTCTAATATCCCAAGTCCTTGCCACTACTTGCTAATTAATTATTATTATTTTTATTTGTTCATTTAAGTAATTGCTGTTATTCTATTTCTATGAAGGACCTCAATGACAGAATAAATTTTGCTTTTCTTACTTAATCCTTAGCACTTAGGATAGACTACAATGATTGAAGAAGGGAATATAGAGTCAGGCAGAGAATTTGGACATTTGGTTGGTAGGCTGAGAAACAACTAATAAGATTTCTGGTGGAGATGGGGGTGTAGCTCAGTAGAGATGCATGTAGCTCAGTGGTAGAGCATTGGCATGCCACAAGGGTGCCAACCACAGCACAAATAAATAAGTAATTGTTTTATTGATGAGAAAAAAATTCTTCTAAATAGGATAATGACAGATAGACCATTAAGATTCCTCATAGAAATTTAGTCTGAGAAATATTGAGAGTCTCTAGTTGTTGGAAAACCAACACACAATGGGCACTATTGATCTGGGCTTATAGAACAATGAAATAAACTGTATCTATGAGACAGAAAGACAGATTTCATTTCTAGATGGGTCATTCTTGAGGCCCTGAATGACCTTCTTGGTCTATTTTCCATGAGGTTTAATAATAATATAGTGATTTGTGTTCACCTCTGGAGTTGTGACTTTGTATTCCTTGACATGATGTGTATTTCTACAACACACCTGCGGTACTTAGCACAGTCTGAAAAAAATCTGTTGCTCACACAGAGTAAATCAGACATGAGTAAGGTCCTCATCAAATATCTTTTATTTTTTGTTAGGGAATTATTTTCTTTTCTTACTTGTCTTAAATAATTCAAAATTAGAGCCCATTATTCACATTATTTTATCTACATTGACCATGTTCATATACAGAAGATGATTGGAAACATCTCTTTTATCTTCTACCAGCTTCATTGGTATTAGGAGTTTCTAAAAATAGGAAGATCTCAGGGAGTGCTGCTATCCATCATTGTGTAATTTGAAGGACACAGAAAGAATTGCCTAATCAAGCATACTTTCATGATATACCCCCTGGGATTCCCTAAATGTATTTTGTGAGCCATTTTTAGAAGGCCTTCCAGATATAAGCATATTTAAGTACAGCTACTGAGCTGTATTTATCAGTCTATAATTTTCAACGTTAGGTGTTATAACAATAAAAATGTAGAATATTATTGAGAAAGATGTACAAAAAGGAATTGTCCTAAAAGACATTTCATAATTCTATACAATGTGTTGGCACTTTTGTTATCTCCCTCCCCTTAAAATTGCAGCTGCTCTTTTACATTCTATATGAGTAATATTTTACTTCCTGCTCTATTTGTCCCATCTGCAGAATTGTTTCCTCATGGATTTGAACTGATCTATAGATAGAAAGACTATGCATATATGTCTCCCCAAAAGTAGTAGTTTCCTAGACACTCTCAAATACTGTCAAACTACCTGATGCTTTGTCACACCCTGATTCCTTCTTTTTATAAAGGAAAATGATGGGGGAAAAGTAGAAAAAAACTTCTTGAGCCACCCTGCCCAGTCATCTCATTTTTCAGATGAGGAAACTGAGAGATGAGATCCTGAGACATGACATGACTTTATAAGGATCACTCTGAGGGACCCTGGCCAATGTTGACTCCAGCAACTATTAGTGGGAATGAGAATTTCAGACAACCAAAGTCTTATAATGCTTTTGAAAGGTACAATAATGCTATATTTTCTGTGGGACCTTAGTAAGTATTTGCTGATTTTAATTACAATTATGTCCCAGGGGAGCACACTGCATTCTCCATATCATTTCACCCAACCACATCCATGTTGACCTTTGTCTTGTGATTCTGGTTATGCTAAGACCTTATTATGTGTTCTTTTAAAAATTTTTGTTACATTTTACATGCCCTAGTTCCAGTCTTTTCCAAGTAGATGTTTAACTAAAACAAGATTCTTATTGGTTACTTGGCCAATATAAATAATAGTGTTGGTCTAAGATTGCATCATTTTAAAAACAGCATTAGTATGTCTTTGGAGTCAGTCCATTTTATCTGTTAATTATATAATGAGGGCATTTTTATAACATATTATGCGTTTCACAGAATGGGATGGCTTCATCAAAGCCATTCTGATATATCATATAATCAAGTTATGAAGCTTGATGCTCAATAAAGAAAATATTCTTTGAATAATTAGTAAAAATACAGACTGTAAGCAGTATTCAGTGTTTGCTTTTACAGATTCATCACTGAAAATATAATGTATCATATGACAATATACATTCTTAATTACCATAATATGAAAATGATGGAAAGTGTTTCTGACTATAATGAAAACATCAATTTATCTATATACACACACACACACACACACACATAATTTAAATGTAGCAAGATCTCATGTACTCCAAGAAACAACTTAAATTCATTTAATAAGGAAAGGAAAGTGCATTGTTTCTAAGACAGTATGAAAATATAATTGTAATTTTAAAAAGATACTTCAAAAGTGGTAACACTTTCTCAGAAACAGATTATAATTCCAACATTACTATAATTTGTTTTGCAGTGCATTTTCAGCTTATTTTTAGTCATAAATTAATTTTAGGTAAAACAAGTGGATACATTTTATGTTAAGAGTTTTTTTCCCTATTTTGTACTTTTATTGGTTCTCTTTATTTATATGTAACATTAGATTCATTTTAACATAATTATGAAAGCATGGTATATAATTTGTTATAATTCATTCTGTAGGACCTCTCCTTTCCATTCCCTCTCTTCCCCTTCCCTCTACTGATCTTTCTGATATTTACTTACAGCTTTTTTTTAATTAGAGCCTTATGGATGGATATGATGGTGAGATATATGGTGCTATATTCATATATGTACATAGGAAAATTTGGTTAGATTCATTTTGCTGTTCTTCTCTTATCCTATCGTTCTTCCCTCCCCTTCAGTCCCATTCTTTTACTCACTGATTTTTCTTCCATTTTTTTTAATATTCACATCCCTTATTTTGGATTAGCTTCAGCATATCAGAGAAAACATTCTACCTTTGACTTTTGTGAACTGGCTTATTTCACTTAGCATGATAGTCTCCACTTCTCAATTTTTAAATAATTGTATCACTTTTAAATGAGTGAGTTAAAAGAGAAAAGAAGACAATGAAAATATAAAATAGTTTTTAAAGAATATTATGACAATATTAAACCTCAATCATAATTATTTAATTTTATAAATGATTTAAACACAGGTCACAGAGTCTATTGTGCTCTAAATATCAAGTTAGGCATGCTCCTGGGTCATTTCTTATCCTTTCAATAAAAACCCACCCCATGATCCTGTTTTCTAACAACACAGGGCTGCTGGCCTGCAGTGAAAAGATAGATCAGTATGTGGGCATGAATAGTTATGAACACATTCTTAGCACAAAAAGCTGTGTCACACAGTGTGGGGAGAATCTCAATACAATATGATGAGTTCAGTCATGGTCATGGAACACGGGAGTGATTGATTAAGTTGTTGCTGGAGCTTAGTAAATGCTTCAAATAAATGGAGAATGATTAAGACAAGGGCAGAGGGAGGGGAGAGAATAGGAAAGGGACATTTTAATAAGAAGGACCACCATTTGTAATGTCTTAGAACTATGATTAAAGCAACTTTATCCTCAGGGAATTTTAAGTAATTTTATATTTTAGTTGTATTAAAGGACGGTTGGGATTACACTTGCCTGTGGCAAGAAATAAGGCCAGAATTTAACAAAATCCAAATCTTTGAGGACATTTATATGACCTACTAGGCAATTTTAATATTCATCTCTAGTTAATGGTGAGATAATATATGATTTTAAGCAGGAGATTTTAGCAGCCAGAAAATAATTCGAACTTCCCTACAGTAGATGTAAAAGAAAAATCATTGGAAAAGGAACAGTATAGAAACCAATGGCCAAAACAGTAATTCAGAAGAGAAGCTAAGATCTAAACTAAGGAAGCAGCAACAGGATTAGAGGAAAATGATTGCAGATTTCTGGATTATTTCCAATTCACAGTTGATCGAATTTTGACAGATGAGATGAAGGAGAGGGAGTGTGGTAGCCAGCCCCCATCATTGCCCCTCAGTGATTCCCTTCCTTCTGATATTTACATAGGTATAGTTCCTTTTCACATTAGAGTAGCTTTTGTCTGTGTGACCACTAGAACATAGAAGAAATGATATGTCATTTTCTGAGATTGGGTTATAAAAGATACTGCATTTTCCTCTTTAGGCCCACATTCTATTTTGGATTACTTCCCCTGGGGTAAGCCAGCTGTTCGTCATTAAGAAGCTTTGTGAAAAGTAACTAAGACCTCGGGCCACCAATGCCATAAGTGAGACATCTTGGCCACATTTCCTCCAGCCTCATTCAACCATTTAGATGACTGAGGTCACAGCCAACATTTCAACTACAACTTCATGAAGGACCCTGAGGCAGCATGGCATAGCTATAAAATGGTACTCCCTACATTTTAAACTGCCAAGCTTTGTGACAATTTTTTATATCATAGGATAACTACCATAAAGGGGAACCTAAAATGGCGCTCAATGGTGCAACTAAAAGAATGATGAAACTATGAAGGAGAGAATTTTAAAAAGTAGAATATAGATTAATGACTTAAATGTAAGACTTGAAACAAAGTACAAGAAGAAATGAGAGAGAAAAAAAGTTTTGGGACGTGGAAATAAGTAAGGATTTGGATAAGACCCCCAAAGCACAGGAAACAAAGCAAAAGGAGACAGAAGGCATTATATCAAACTAACAAGTTTCTGCAGAGACAAAAAAACTAGAGCACTAGAGCAGATTATGCTTAGTGAAGCTAGCCAATCCCTAAAAAACAAATACCAAATGTCTTCTTTGATATAATGAGAGCAACTAAGAACAGAGCAGGGAGGAAGAGCAGGAAGAAAAGATTAACATTAAACAGATACATGAGGTGGGATGGAAAGGGAGAGAAAAGGGAAATTGCATGGTAATGGAGGGAGACCCTCATTGTTATACAAAATTACATATAAGAGGTTGTGAGGGGAATGGGAAAATAAACAAGGAGAGAAATGAATTACAGTGGATGGGGTAGAGAGAGAAGATGGGAGGGGAGGGAGGGGGGATGGTAGAGGATAGGAAAGGTAGCAGAATACAACAGTTACTAATAGGGCATTATGTAAAAATGTGGATGTGTAACCGATGTGATTCTGCAATCTGTATTTGGGGTAAAATTGGGAGTTCATAACCAACTTGAATCTAATGTATGAAATATGATATGTCAAGAGCTTTATAATGTTTTGAACAACCAATTTAAAAAAATTAAAAAAAAATTCCAAAAAAAAAAAACAATAAACAGTGAAGAGGCAACTTACAGAATGGGAAAGAATATTTGCAAAATATACATCTGATAAGGATTAATATCCAGAATCTATAAAAAACCCAAAAGGGGAAAAAATCCAACAATTAATCCAATTAAAAATGGGCAATAGACCTAAGTAAAATTTATAAAAAAAAGACATACAAATAGCCAGTAGCTATATTAAAAAAGATGCTCAACATCACTAGTCATCAGGGAAATGCAAGTCAAAATCACAATGAGATATCTTTGCTTAATTTACAGTGGCTCTTACCAAAAGGACAAAAGATAGCTATTGTGGAGATAAAGAAGAACTTACATCTTTTTGTTTGGACTGTAAATTAGCACAGTCCACTATAGAAAAAAGTATAGGGTTCCCTCAAACAATTCAAATAAAACTACCATATAATGCAGCAAGACCACCACCAATATAGGCAAAAGAAATGAAATCAGTATGTGAAAGAGATATCTGTACTCTCATATTTATTGAAGCACTATGTGGAATAGCCTAAGTGTCCATCAACTGATGAATGAAAATCAACCTAAGCATTGAACAAGTTTTTGGAATGTAGTATATGTACACTATGGAAAACTATTCATACCTAAAAGGATGAATTCCTGTCTTTTTGAAAATATGAACAAAACTGGAGGACAGTAAGTGAAATAAGTCAGACACAGAAAGACAAATGTTGAATAATATCACTCATACATAAAAACTATCTCCTAGAGTTTGATTGTGAAAAATGGCTATCAGAGATGTGGAGAGAATACGGGGAGAGATGTATAGGAAAAGGTTGGTCAGCAGGTACTAAATCCTAGGAGAAATAAATTCTAATGTTCTATTGCATAGTAGGGAGATTATTAATAATAATGTACTATATATTTTTAAAAATCTAGAAGAAAGGATTTTGAATGTTTTTACCACAAAGCAATGATAAATAAGAAAATGGATATTATTATCCTGATTTGAATATTTTACTATATATAAGCTATTAAACATCATATGTACCACCAAAATATTTATAATTATGTCAACTTAAAATATTAAAAAGTAAAATTAAAGAGGATGAAGAATTTTCAAGCTCAGAAAATATGTTATATGTCAACAGCAGAAGGTACTTTGTCAATGGGTATAGAGCTCCAAAAAATGACACCAACTAAAGATAATGATCTGAGTCTTTGACAAGCAAGAAAATATTTGATAAATAACTGAACTTATTCAAACTTAGTTTCATAACAAAATAGCAATCTACTCAACTCATCACTGAATATAATTTGGGTGAGAAAAATCTGTAATATTTCTCAACTATGTACTGAAAATATCCAAACTAGTTGCTTTAACTTATTTCTCCAACATTATTTCAAACTAATAATTTATACATATCCTGCATTTCAGCAAAATTGTTCTTATATTGGAGTTAAATTCTCTGTTTTCCTTATTGGATTTCTAGCTAACTACCAACTTTACTAATTATTCCCATTTTGTATTCATAATTCTAATGCCGTGTTCTTTGTCATATCCTCCTCAATCCATCTAATAGAATTTGCTATCCCCCTTTTGAACTCAGAGCACAAGGTATACTAATTATAGTATTATTATTAATTGAATTGCATAATACTCATACTTATTTGTGTATATATCCAATTAAAATATAGGTTTTTGGAGCAATAGGATCTTCATTTTAGTATACTACCGAATCCAAGAAGATGTTTTGGACATTGTAGATCTTAGGTCTCTGAAAAGAAAAACTACATGGATGGGCTATACAAACACATCAGCTGACCTCTAGGCTACAGAGAGAAAAGTTAATATGTACTCTTAATTATAAAATTACTTTTAACTTTCCTTAAGTGTAGGTGATTTTTACTGTTGGTATCAAAGTAAATCAGAGGTTGCCAGTCAAAGGATACCTATAATATACACTCACACATTTTTACTGTTTATTTTATTTTTTTGCAGTACTGAAGATTGAACCTAGAGCATGCTTGCCAAGCACTCTGCCACTGAGCTACATTACCAGCAAAATTTTATTTTGAGACAGTCAGTGTCTTGCTAAATTTCCCAGGGAGGTCTTAAATTTTTCCCCCCACTACTTATGCCTCCCAATAGCTGCGGTTCCATGCACGGCCAGTAAAGGAGTGCATGTTGATGCATTTATTGTTGCTGATGCTTATGCAGCATTTTCTGAGTAGCTCTTAAGGATTTTCACACCCCTGAGTTATTTATCTGGCAAAATCTTAAAGTGTGGGTATTCACTATAAACTTGATCTTTAACTGTAATTTAAATGTCCTCAAAAATGTTACTCTGGCTGGTTACGGTGGCGCATGCCAGTAATCCCAGTGGCTCAGAAGACTAAGGCAGGAGGATTGGGCGTTCAAATCCAGCCTCAGCAAAAGGGAGATGCTAAGCAGCTCAGTGAGACCCTGTCTCTAAATAAAATACAAAATAGGGCTGGGGATGTGGCGCAGTGGCCCTGAGTTCAATCTCTGGTATGCCCCCCTCCCCGCGCACATCCCCCAAAAGGTCACTCTTTCAGTGCTCCCAAGAAAAACTATCATTTATGATTTGTTGCCATACTTCATATAATATTGCTAAGGAGATTACCAAAGACCTCATAAGATAAAAAGGCAATTTTGTATAGTGTTCACACTGGAAAGACAACTTTATAAAGCCTAGTTACTCTCTGTCAATAACTTCACATACATTTTCAGGAAAAATTTATTTAAATTATAGCATTATCTAACTTCTGCCAAACACTAAATAGCAAATAAGGGAGATCTTCAATAATCTTCACTATCTCCAGAAGTGAACTACTACCCTAAAGGAGCTTATGGAATAAGTTAATGAGCAGAGCTCCTGTATTACACAAATGTAGAGAGTACTATTCATGTTATTTCTGGAATGGTGTATTTCGAAGGTAAATAATGAAGGAGCTATGTTCACAAGACCAGTTTTGAAACAGTGTTCTTTTTTTTCCCCCTGAAATTATACAAATTATCTGATTGCCAAATAAACAGAAAAATATCTTCTGATATGAGCATGAGAAATGTGTAACTCAATTTTTATTCTGATTTTTAATAAGAAAGTAGTAATTTTATATTAAAATATGCACTCTTGTTAGTACTTTTTTGCATCTGTGCATGTTTATTTTGTTATTTTTTATTCATCTCCCTCAGTTCGTTATCATTTGACTAGCACATCTAAAATTGTAAAATCTTAAAGTCAGAATATATGGCACTCCTGATACAAAGGATATTGTATATTGAAGGTCATTACAAAGTATATGCCTTTCCATATAAGGAGGATTGACAAAATCTGTGAGCAGATGTGTATTTGTGTGTGTGTGTGTGTGTGTGTGTGTACACTAAGAGACAGAGGGTGAAGGAGAGAAAATAGGCCATTTTTCTAAAATACACATCATGTTCTACTGAATGGGGCACATGCTGTTTTAAAAAACATTGAATTAATTATGTATTTTATTCATAGATTTGAGTGAAAATGAATATTGGGTCAATCAGGAATCATGGTTTTAAAATATTTTTTGATGTCTAAATCAAAATACTTATTTTTACAATGATGGGTGTTCTCATTATGATCAATATAAAGTTTGAAAGTTATGGTTAAATTTCCTCATTTATTGGAGTTCAATGGATATTTTGTAGAGGCTTATGTAAATTAAAGGTACAGATATAATGCATCTGATACTTCTTATCTTTCCTGGGACTTGGAATTTGGAATGTTTCATCTTTTTTACTAATGTGCAAGCTGGTTGTTTTATTTAGTGTTATTCTAATTGCACTATGGACCTTTAATAGAATATTCTTTGTTTTTGAAACAAAATGTTTGTTTCATATTTGCCTTTGGTAATTCAGTAATTATTGAATATGTGCAAATGATACTTACTGTGCTTTTTTCTACCTGTGATATCTGAGCTTTATTTCTCCCCTGAATTTTTTGATAAAAATGGTATCATTATGTGTTTTATTATAGTAACTCATATTCTTTGCTTCAATATAAAGTATTTCTGTAGAAATCTTTTATAGCATTTTCTTAGAAAAGTTATTCAATATTAATTTTTAAAATTCTTCAGAACAATTAAGGTATTATTTATCGACCTGTCATTTTCTAAAGGTTTATTCTTCAACTCAAAATTGAGTACAATTGGATTATGATCTGATAAATATGTTGTAAGAATATTGCATTTTTCTGTCTTGAAGATTCTCCCTTGGGCGGTAAACAATAATCAATTTCAGTGTGTCATTTATTTATTACAGAGAATATGTAAAGCCTTTTTCATTAAGATGTTTTCAATCCTCATGGTTCCAGTCTCAATATAAAATTAAATTTTAGTTGATTATAAGTTGATATGTGTTCCATTATAGTGTATCAATCTTCATAAATGACTAATGCATAAAAACAAATTTAAATTTGCAATGTTACTATCATGCTTTTCTTTAAAAAGTCTGAACATGTAATCATTTTCCTATTTTACTTGATAAATGGTCTAAGTCAAAACAAATGTTTTAATGATTACAACTATAAAGTAGATGTTGGAGTCATTACTCACAGTTGAATATATTTTTACTTCTGATAAACTTCTGGGTCTCTCAGAGTGACAGAAATCCATAAAAAATTTTGTTTACTAAGTTGGAGAAACAAACATTTTAACAATTTCTAATTACAAATAGACATCTCAAGAAATCAGCTATTTGTATAAGGAAGGTAGAACTTTGTACAGGCAAATGATTTGATTGCATTTCCTAATTACTTGTCTGACCTATTTCTTTATGAGTATTACATGATGAAAGAGAAAAGGAATAGGGGACACTTGTAGAAGAATATTTTTGTTCCTACGTAAGCCTTGCAAAATTCATGTGTGGAAGCCCTAATCCACAATGTGACTATATTTGGAGAGAAGGTCTCTTAAGAAGTAAGTAATTAAGTTAAATAAAGTCCTAAGGATAGACTACTGAAGAAAAGACACCAGAGAGCTCTTTCTGTTTCTATTGGTTTCTGTCTGTCTGCCTCTTGTACTTTCCCTGTTTCTCCCCCTCTCCTTCTCCCTCTGTCCAGGAGGAAAGCTCTTGCCAGAAACTGACAATGCCAGCACCCTGACCTTGGACTTCTGGACTCCAGAACTGTAAGAAAATAAATTTCTATGGTTTATGCACTCAGTCTGGTATTTCAGCAATTGGAACTGACTGATACAGATTCAAGAACAACTAAGTTATTATGATTTTATTAATACAATGAGCTAGATTTACATATTTTTTACAAAGAGTTCTAGAGCATTTGTTGTAATAGGAACATAAAATGTAACCCATATTGATTTCCCCTTGTGTGTCCTACAACAGTATACTCTACTTTCCTTGTGTTCAATATGTCACAGGAAGGTAGGGAGCTGAAGCTCCAAGCCTCATTTCCTGAATCCCCATGAAAGAAAATTTCAAGTCAGACATAAAAAATCCAAGTGAAAGGACTTTATTATAAGTGAAAACAACGTAAGCCTCAAGCAAAAAAAAGCACCCTCAAGAGGGAGAGTGGGCAAAATTACTACTGTTGGATGTTTACCAGGAGAACAGGCTTCTATTTACTGCAGTCTTTACCAATCAGATGTTTTTCTCCTCCTTCATATTAGGCAGAGAAGTTTTTTTTGATCCTAGTTGATCCTCTTTGGAACTGTCATGGTGGCTGTCCTATTCAAGGGTGCTTCATCTACAAATCAATCCTATGTTAAAGTGGGTATGGGTCATTGGCTCGACAGAATTTACCTTAGTGCACCTGCTACTAAAGAAATCTCTCTTCTGAAATACTCTGAGAAACCTGTGACTATAAATCCTACTTTACAATGACCTCAGTAGACCCTGCCAGGAATTAGACTTATTGATCTTTCTTTCCTTATGTATTTCTTAATTGGTTCCCTTTGTTTCCACCTGTTTCTCTCAGGGTTAATGTCTCCAGGTATGCATGGGCTGTAGGTGGACTATGTTGTGCATTGTGGCTGGTGAGGGGATAAGTCTGGCATTGGGAGCTTCCCGTGACACCCCCCTGATGCAGGTGAACTTCCCCCTCAAGCTC
This sequence comes from Marmota marmota marmota, assembly GCF_001458135.2. Lineage (NCBI taxonomy): Eukaryota > Metazoa > Chordata > Mammalia > Rodentia > Sciuridae > Marmota > Marmota marmota. Next base: position 20,572,039 of record NW_026000068.1, read on the forward strand.
TGCCAAGGATCCCACACAGCACCTGAGATGGACGTGACCTGAGAAGATACCAATCAACCTCAGCTGGTCAGCAGAGGAGGTCAGCAGAGGGGGGCTGAAATGAGAAGAAACACTCAGCTGAGCCCAGTCCAAACTGACTAGACATCAGGAAGCAAGACTCAGCCCTTGAAAACTTATCCCTGCCTTTGATGTATCCCCTTAAATAAACCACCTCTCGGAGCCATCTTTCCTTTGTCTAGTTCTAGCACCCACTTGGACTAGATCTATCAGGGGCTTCTCTTTTGTAAATATTTTTCTGGCTATTTGTGTTTTGGTATTCACTAACTATTTGAGACTTTAAGTTTTAGGGTGGCATATATCCTCCTGGGAAGAAGAAGAACCCCCCAATTAGATGCTTTCTGTAGCCCCTGTTAGGTTAGTGCACCTGTTGTTGATCTACAAGTTACTTGATCATTAAAGGCAATTCAAAGAAACCTCAGGACCCTGCTGTTATTGGTTCACATCTCACTGCTCCTTACAGTCTACTACCTAACAAGTACACTTCCTATGATTTTTTAACACATTAGACTGGTATATCAGCTCTCTTACCTGGAAAATAGACTTAAAATTCAGATCTCATAACTGCCATATACCGCCATAATTATCTCCAAATCTGGCTTTATAGACTCCCCAGACACACATTCAGCTTGCTGAAATAAACATGGAAAATGCTATCACCAGTTCCCAAACTAACTACACCAAATTCAAATATTTGACTGATGATTCTTTGATCATAGAGCAAGAAAACATAAAAACAATCAATATATAATGAAAGCAGATTTAATATCACTAATCTCTTTGCCCCATCTTGAGCTTATATAAACCTCATACTTCACCTGAATCATTTGAACTATATCTTGTTTAATAAATAAAGTCAAACTTTAATAAAGACAAATGAAACCTATAATGCCTTCAAATAACTTCTCAATTTTGTCTCTATTTTTCCCTTTCTATAGTATTCCATTATCACACTGTTGAAGATCAGAATGTGGAAAATTACAGGATGAGCACAGATTTCTCATAAAAGGTATGATCTGGTTCCATTTCCCTTGAATTTGGGTTGGTCTTTTTTGCTTTGCCCTGTAAAATTATAATAAAAAATATTTGTGAGTATGACACCTGACCTAAAATAAGCCTTCTATTCTGGTACTCTTGGAACTCTGAAAACATCATGTGAGTAAGTCTGGGCTAGGTTTCAGAGTATGACTTACATGGAGAGAGGACTCCAGTTTTCTCAAAGGCAGCTGTCATAAAGGAGTGGCTCAACCCTACCCCCAGTTTGCCACAGATGCATGGGTGAACCCAGCCAAGGTCAGCAGAGGGGAACTGAAATGAGAAGACACACTCAGCTGAGCCCAGTCCAAACTGTTCAACTGAAAAATTCTGAGCTAAATTTATTGTTTTAAACTACTAAATTTGGGGATAACTTGTTACAAATCAAAAGCTAACAACTGGAAATCATTTCCTTTTCTTGTATTAGTCTTAACAAAGTCCTGTTTTTCCTCTCATTAATCTTCAGAAATCAACCCTGATGAGCATTCGAGTCCAATATTTTGTCTATAAAAATTCCAGGAGGTAGTCAGGTTTGAGTTATTTGTCTAATCTTGTAACAATCCCTGTGCATAAGCACAAAATTCTATGATTGCCTAGGCAGGTGTCATGTTGCTCCAGACACAGAATGGGGTGAACCATGACAAACCAACCAGAGGCAAATACAATAAAGGTAGAACTGTTTTCCAAAAGATGTGAGGTGCAATATTTCTAGAGAATTAAAATTGAAAGTGGTTTGGGCTGTGTAAAGCAGTAGCCTCTACAATCTGTTTCTCTGCCTTCTCTATGATTGTGTCTCACACTTTTTATACTTTTTATTTCTCTTCATACAAAAATATCAACTCTGTGCAGGAGAGTGTTTTATTCATTTTTTTATTCTCAGAAATCAACACAATGCCAGACACATTTTAGACACTTTGATGGAATTAGTAAAGGAATTACTATGCCACAAATTTTGCATACATTGCATCTGTATTCACAACCTTCTGAATTAGTCATCCTTATTTTAGTTAAAAAGAGGTATTTATTGAAATCAAATAAGTGTTTAAAGTCAGAATCATCTGAAGAACTTTTCTTCTAAATCACAAACAATTACTTGATACAAAAAAGGATGCAGGAAAGAATACGCACATGCAAGATACTTGGTAAAGTGTATTGCTAAAGATTCCCCACAGGTGAATGTTACCCAATCCCAGAACTCTCTGCTCCATTCATAAACATCTGTTAATATCAACCTGTGTTCAAATGATAGATTTGACATTACAGATAATAATGTTAATCTCATTAGAATATTTGTATAAATTAAATATAACACTGATGGTAAATTTTTCAACACAGTGCCTTAAAGCAATAATAAAGAAAATTACTATCCCCATTTTTATTTCTTTAAAATTACACTGATATACATGTAAACCACTGTTGGCAATGGAATATAGAAATATTTTATGGTCTGAATTATTTCCTTTAAAAAAGAGTGAGATTGAACAAATCCTTCAATTTCACTGATTTTTCTCCCTCCACTATTGAACATAATCACTGAACAATTCCTGGATGTCTCTAGGACTAATGGGTAGCTGAAATGACTAATTCATAAGTTCTTGAGAAAATGGAATGTGCATTGCCAATTTGTACAATACTTTCAAACTTAAAAGCTCTGTGTCCAGTAGTTCTGTTGCACTGATAGAGATAACTATATTTTTAAATAAAACTAAAATTATAATGTTTTTATTCATAGAATGATGAGACACTAAAAGCACCTTGGAGGTTATCCAATCAAAACTTTAACCCAATGCATTCTTGCTTAAATTCCATGGATCACATGTGTTAATGCAAGTTCCTTCAAAAAAAAATCTTATATAGAGTTTTCAAACATACAGAAAAAGCTATACATTGCAAAGTTATACACCACAAACTATAGTTTTCAATTAACATCTTGCTGTAGCTGCATTCTGACATGTCAATTCTTCTATCTACTCACTGTTCCATTTTATTTTTGATAAATTTTACATTAACTTGAAAATAGTTGTACACAAAACCTTTTATCATGCATATTATTAAGCAGAGAATGTGACTTTAAAACTTTTCACATTTATAACTACCTAATGAATAATTATTTCTATTTTCTCACTGAGTTGAGCTTTTCATAGATATGAGTCTTGGATATACTATTATGTGGTTGAAAACTTACCTTGTCTACTCTTCCCCAGCCATAAAACTCCTTATCCTTCAAATGTCAGTTTAAGTTTGATTTCTTAAGACATTTTCCCCATGTCCTAAGGCTAAACTAGATGTACTCATTATTGTTCCTCGGGGCCCTTGTTTTTTCAATGATGGACTTAGTATTTGTAATTTATTTGTTAAACATAAGGTTTTCCCAAGACTCTCAACTTGATACTTCTCTGCTCTAGGCTTATCACCTTTCATAATGTCTAGTACATTGTTCCTGAAACCTATTCATCAAATAAATATACGCAAAAATAACAAAAATTGTAAAAATAAATAACAAATAAAATTGAAGCATTGTATGAAAATTGAAAGTGTGTGCTACTGCTTAGCATAAAATCTCATTTCCCTTCTTTTTTTCAGGAGACATGTAAATGTGTGTGTACATGTGTATGCACATGCATATGAGTACCAAGATTTTTTTTTTTTGATCATTAGTTAATAGAGACACACTCCCTTCTCCTCTCATTTCTTTTCTTCTAACTTCTATGCAATCCTTATGATATTTTTCTACAAGGACTCTGATTCTATTTACAATCAAAGAGAGAAGGGAGTAACAAGTAAGGGAAATTAACCTCAAACCTGGAAAAAAAAAATGGTGGTGGTTGGTTGTGGTGGGGGCACACCTCTTAGTCAGCAACCCCACTTATAAATTGAGTCCAAAAATACCCTGAAAGAGGTGAAATCTCAAAATTAATTCATTCCCTTTTGGAAAATAAAATCCTAACTCATTGGTGGCTGGATATTTTAATTACTTTCCAAGTATTCTTTCAGTGAATATACAAGGAAAAACAAGGAAACCTAACTCAAACTTTTTTCAGTATGAACATATCTTATCCTTTCATACTGAAGACTATTATTTTGCATGACATTTTTCAATATTTTCCAAACAGGTCACATTAATTGAAATTTCAGAAAGGGAGAAAGATAAACATTAAGTGAAGTGAAATATTATATTCATGAGAGATTCAGATTGCAGATTAGCATTTTAAAAGTTTTTGAAAATCTTGTAAAGAAAACATTTTTATTCATTCCAATACTTTTCAATTTTTTAAAACAAATGATTTCTTTTCTTTTTCTTTAGCATTACCTTTTAAAGCCCATGTTATGATCTCATATTAATAGCTCATATTCAAAGTTTGATATTCTATGAAACAATTTCAGAAATGCCATGCTGACTTTGTGACCCATTTGTATGCAGGGTGTTGATTTGAGAGTAATGATACATTTACATAATCATGTGAAATCTTAAACTCATTTAAATAAATGAACACATTCCCTATTTGAAATCAATGGATTTATCAGACTTTATTTCTTCTATGCACTAGTAGGAACTGTTACAGAAATTTAGGATATCAACATGTGGCAGTCTGGTGGACATGTACTGCAAGCCCATATTGTTCCCCCTCTCTCAGTTTGACTTTACACTTTACAGTGAAGTTTATATTGTAAACACCTCTATCATTTAAAAGAAGAAAGACTCAATTTCTAGAAAGAAAGGACAATTCTTATTGCTTTAATACTATCATTCAAATTTCTTAGAGCATGAAACCTTAGCTATCATTCAGACAGAGTATTCCAAGACTGTATTTTTTTTACCTAGTATGTTTCTTCTAGAGTGCCTTTCTTTCCATATGTACTATAATATAGATAACATAGAAAGAAAAATACATATAAAAGTATATATATGCATATATATACACACACATATACACTAAATATAGATAATATATAAAGATATGTGTTGTAAAAAGTCTCTGGATTATCTTTTTATGAGAGTCAGTACTTTAAATTTTTCCCTCAGGCTCTATTTTATGTTATAATCAATATTCCCTAACAAACGTGGCAAATTTTTTCCAAGAAAATATGACTAATTGATCAGTGCTTTTATCAAAATTGAAACAACTTGGGGGACACATGTAAGCATTTTCTAAAACAGAAATGCCCAATGGACTGAGGAAATTTTGTTTTGATAATTCCTGGTAACATATTGAAACTATGATGGGTTTTAATAAAGTGTGAATGATTCTAAAACTGTCATTATAAGAAATTGCTATTATTATTTTCACACCATTCACTACCTCAATGATATACAGCTTGTCAAAAGTCCCCCATTTAGGTTAAAATTAGTTGCATTTCAATAGAAGAACTTTAAAGAAATTAGGATAAATGCATCCTTTTATATAAAAGCACAAATTGTTCTTTGTTAGTAATAAAGTATTTTATTCTTTTTAATGCCATAAAATCTTATTTAAATTATGAATATTTTAAAAGATAATATAACACAGTAATTGAATTCCAACTTATCAGGGAAAAATTAGATATCAGTACTAAAATTTATATAAATTATTTTTTAAAAAATTTTAAACCCTTCCTAAAACTTTACATATTATGTCTATATGGAAAACAGTAATCTAAGAAGGCCCTTTGGTTGACTCAGAGAGGCCAATAGTCTTTCCAGAAATACTCTTCTCAAGTTTAAATTCTAATGCATGCCCTGCTTTATAAAGATGTTGGAAGATTCTTGAATTTGTGAGTTAATATAATTTTGATTTTATTATTTTTAATTTGAATTATACATTTTTGCTTCCAATATAATCAACCAAATCTACCACTCAGAAAAAAGCTATTTTATATACATTATACACATATACCCCCAAGTGTACAAGTGTGCATACACATATACAAACACATATTATGTTTTCAAAGATATTGGGAAGAAAACAAGACAATATTACTGGCATGTTGAAAACAAGCCTTAGAAAAGCAAGCAACTTTGATTTAACTTATCTTAGTTTCTGATTATGGATTGAGGTTTTGACTGATTCTAAAAAACTATCATCATCAAATGCAAATCTTCTTTGGGGGGAAACAATATCATTCTTGCCTTTAAACTACTATATTTTTAAACAAAAATTTGCCTTTACTATGACTGACAATAAAGCATAAGATTATCATCAAAAACTAGTCACCTGAAGAATCAAGACAATACTTATGAATAATAAAATAAAATAAAAAATCAAAAAAGAAGGGATCCACAGGGAGTGGCTAGTAATTAATCAATGTTATTAATTTTTTAAAATATCCAACTTTTAATCTGTACTCAAAATATTTTTATTAAGAGAACTCCACATTAAAAGTCCTCCTCCATGAATTATAGCAAAAGTTAAGAAAGACAAGTACACAGAGTTCTTCGCATAAAGAAAAATATGAACATATTCCCAAACTTACTCTGTGAGCCAAGTATAACCTCAATAACAAAAACCTAACAAGAGATTTAGGGCAATGGAAAATTATTGATTTTTATTTTACAAAACCCCTGAAAAAGTCAACAAAATTAATCTGGACTATGATAATAAATCATAGACAAGCTGGATTTTCAGTAGGTTCTGTGCAAAGCATTATTCAATGCAATCCATATTAACATCATAAAGAAGAAAAATTAATCATTTCACTAGATTCAGAAAAATTATACAATAAAATTAAATAATTCTTAATAACCCACTTTATAAAACTTCTCTCTATGAAATTTTGAAGGATTTTTCTGCTATTCAACATTATCACCAGAGTATCAAAAATTATAGAAAACTAATATTTAACATAGGGAAATCTCCTTTGAGAAGAGAAACTGGACAAGAATGTCAAGCTTTTACTAACCAAAGATAATGTTTGTAACAAATGTATTTACAAGCCATTTCACCAGGTAATGAATCACTGTTCATTTAGTATGAGTCATGAGCAATTGATGGCAGAAGAGACGGGGTGCACCATTAACTTTGTGAAAAAAATATTATTCACACATAGATTAAGGAAAATTGATAAGAAGCTTCAAGGTATTTTTGATATTAGTGAGTCATTCTTTAATTTCTTATTATGCTGTCAATCTCTTGAGTTTTCTCATATTACAATAAAGTATTAGACGCTTTGTTAAATTTTCTCATAAAATATTTGTCATTATCAAGCGAATACACCTTTTCTCCTACTTTTGCCTGAAATTATGCAAAACAAAGTTCATTTAATTGAATAAAGTATCCATCTTCTTGTTGCCTGGAATACAATTCTCATTCACAATGTGATTAGGAGTTTCTCTATACTTACATTTATTATTTGGACCCTACAAGTTGTGCTTATTCAGTTAATAAATACTAATTTCTCATTGGTTTTAAATACTTGTTTCCTACTGAAATTGGTCTTTGCCTCTGAACACACCTGGCTGTAACTGTACACCTCGTTTTTCTTGCCTTATGTTTTTTTTTCCCCTTCTTACTTCAGATATGCTCATTGTCTGAGCTTAAGATCTTTTTATGTGCCATGGACACACAAAATAATAATACTCTCTACTTTCTTTAAATATTTAACTAGACTAAGCCTACATTATGGTTTTCACCATAATCTATATTTCTGCCACCCCACTATGTTCAGATGTGGTTTGTCCCTCAAGGGTTCATGTATCACAAATTTGGTCCCCAGGTGGTAGGATGGAAAGGTGGTGTGGAACATTTAAATGTGGGACCTACTGAGAGGTCCTGAGGTCATTAATTAAGTTGCTCTCACATGGGACTAATGTAGCTCTGGTAGAATATCTGATATTTTGAAAGAGTGAATTTTATAAGACCGAGGCCAACCTATAAATTGCTTTCTCCTGCTTACAGTCTTAAAATGAGATCTCTTTCTCCCATTTGTACCCCTGCCATTAGGACAACAAAAAACTAAGGTTCTTCACCAGAACCAATAAAGCCAATGTTGTTGCCATGGCTTGAATTTCAACAACTATAGGTTAAGTAAGTCTCTTTTCTTTATAAAGTTGTCTAGTCAGGTATTTTGTTATAGTAATGAAAAAGAGACTAATATAACCCCTCAATAAAATATTTTTAAAGACCTGTCAAAATTCTTTTATTTTATTTTTATTTTTTGTAGTTGTATATGGACAGAATGCCTTTATTTTATTTGTATATGGTGCTAAGGATCGAACCTAGTGCCTCACACATACTAGGCAAGTGCTCTGCCACTGAGCTACAGCCTCAGCCCCAACCTGTCAAAATTCTGATTCTATTTCCTCACCTTCTTTGTTTCCTTCAGTTCACTTCACTAGTTGTTATTAAATAAGTCACTTTGGTCAAATCATGTGGTTAAATTTGCCAGTTCTACCTTAACAAAGCCAACAGTTAATAGTCATTTCTGATATTAATGAACATCTCTGAAGCATTTTCACTTCAGTCCCTCATATGTCTAGAGATGTTTTCTTCAATTTCTCTTTGGAACAGTACAATATTCAAATGTTTATCCTATCTTGTCATCCATCTTCAGTGACCTTTGCTGAGTAGATACTCTTAAAAATTTAGATGTCGGTGTATATCAATGTGCATTTTTAGTCATATTCCATTTTAAATCTGCATGAATTGTTTTTTTTTTTAGTGATCTCCCTTGGTCCCATGGACTTAATACCATCTCAACACTGATTATTCACAAATTTACATTCTGCATTATTTCCATTAAGGAACAGAATGATATGTGGAACTATATTTCTACTACTCATCTCTTCATACTCTGGTATCTAAAAACTGAACATGTTCAAGATAGAAGTCTCATTCCCTCATCCACTCTACACACACACACACACACTCCTTTGTAAAGGTTCTGACAGAGTAAATGATACCAGGTTCACCCAGGTCTCAAGCCAAGACTCAGCAGTCATATTTGATTCTTCTTTTACCATTAAGGTTTCTTCAGAAACTTACCTGAAAATAACCACCTCTACATTTTCTGCTTTGCTCTATTCGCTTACTTTAATTTATTATTAAACATTTATCTTTGCCTAAAATGGTAATATATTAATAGATTGCTTATTTGTTTTCTGATTGTACTGTTAAAATTTGGTATGCAGGGACATTTTATGAATGTATTTTACGGATGTGTTCCTAGGACTTAGAGGTTTTGGCATTTTAATATAAATCTTTGTTGAATGAATAAATGCAAACACAATGAAGATGTTGATTAAAGCATGTAAATTTCTAGACACTATATCCTGTGTTGGTAGTGTTCTCCAAACCCCCAATCTACATTTGCAGGGAAAAATGTTGCTTCATCTGTCATTCATTCTAAACTGCCTTTTTCAGAGCTATGCCTGATTTCCTCAGGAAGTTCTAAATACAGACCTGCTAGGCTTCTCTGTCCCCTGTGCAGCTCTCCACTTCAACAGTGAGAGTGTGGGTTGCAATCTGATGTTTTTATATCCTTTTCACCTCTATTCTATATGTTCTTTCAGGGAAATACGTGCTCTTCCCCACCCCCCATCTTCTTGGCACACAAGGCATTGATGGAAATATAGGTGAGGAAAAGATGAGATTTAAAATGTTTTGTATTAAGATTTATTATTGGAGAGGTACATTTGAAACTCATTCCATACAGAGTTTATTTCTCAAAGAATTTAAATAATTTTATCTGAATAAGTTCTGATGGACATACATAACTTTGCTCTGAAATAAGTGTTCAATATTCCAATAGGGCCCTGTCCTGTGCTCTGCTTAGAGAGGTATGTCTTGATAGTTTCTCAATGTTAATTTCTGTCTTGAGATTATTTCTCAGTAAGATAAAGTGCTGCAGTATACTTTGGGGCACAGAAATATACTCAAAACTACTACATATGAAATTAAGAAGAGCATTTTCTGCTGGCTTGGTCTCTTCCAACATAGAAAATTAAGTTAATCCTATAATTTTCATTGACAATTTGCCTATAGTTTAATAGATATTTAATAAGACTTTGGGAACAATAGGAAGCATTTGAGATTATGTGAAATTCTTATGAGTGCATGTCCTCACTATAAAATCAGAATGTAGGAAGCTATATTGCAAGATACAAAAGCTTCACTTGTAGAATAAAAGGAGACAAATGTCAAGGAAGATTTTGGGGGAGACAGTTCCTTATATTTCTTAATTCTTCTCTACAGTCTTACCCATGGAAAACAGTTACTTATAAAATTGATTACATTGTATCAAATTTTTTTTTAAATGTTCAAATTTTACTCAAACCTTTGCCTCATCCTCATGTATATTTCCTGCCCAATTGACCAGTTGATGGACTTTGGTAAACATTGTTAATATCTGAGTCCAGGATCTGTCTTTCAAAGCAGGCCTGAAAGTTATTCCCTTTTTGTGTTTGATTTTCAGATACGACAGAACTTGAAGTTGTCAATGGTAGGTACCCTCATCATTCCTCAAATGATTCTGAACTCCCAAATTCCCTTATTTCTGGGAGCCACCATCCATTTTCTGTGAAAACTGAGTAAGTAGCTGAGAAAGGAATAGAATGTTCAAGTTTGTTTATGATTTACACTGATAGCTTATTTCAATTTTAGTCGCAATGAAGCTATTATAGTGTTTGAGTCCTTATTTAGCTTTTTCTGTATTCTGTTATCTGACATGGCTCAAGAAATATGACAGAATCATTGTCTCCATTGTTACCAGCATCCCAAATTAAAAAAAAAAAGAAAGAAAGGAAGAGAAAAAAAAAGAAAGAAAGAAAGAAAGAAAGAGAAAAAAATGCCAATCAGTCATTAGAGATAAGTGATGACAGTCACAGCCATAAAATAGTTAAGTTTCAAGGTAAAAGACCTGGTCTCAGAAATATGCCTCACAAATGGTGGCATATTCCTGTCTTCTGAGTCCAGGTCTTTTGCATGACAAAACAAATGCAGTGTGCAACTGCATTTTCACAAAGGGCACACTTAACAGAAGACACTTAACAAGAAACAAAATGCCGGTGCAATCCCAGGACCCCTTACAATCCATCCCTCCCACAGCTTTGATGAGTTTGCTTTCCTTTTTTTTTTTTTTTTGCTTTGTTTTGACAGGTAATTTTCCTTGTTTTTGGCATCTTAATGGTGCTGTGGTTAAGGAAAAATGAAAAAAGAAATCTCCCACCCTTCTATGGTTAAACTGGCTCAGTTTAATGAACACAAATTAGTTTTCTTGACTGTTTTGGTTTGCAAAACTTGCTTAGGTTCAGTAGGCAATTTTTTGAATAGTACAAACATGACCTCTTAAAATATTACACCTATAACTTGGGGCATATTTCTTAAAACTCATAGCATGGCATACTGGGGAAGAGTACTGCCCTTGTCATCCACATAGATCCTTTAAGATGCTGATCAAATTATTACATGTAGGAACTTCCCGTTGTCCACCTGAAAAATAGATCTGATAATACAAAAATATGATTATTGTGAAATTTAAATGAGGAAACCTGCTGAAGTCTCCTTCATTACTTGATCTATTCCAAGATTATTTGAACCTAAATGTTACTTGAATGACATTAATGACTCATGTAAACATCGTGCTCCCTGCTGGGAGAATGGTTGTAGAATAAGTTAGAGTTTCAAGTATGCATTTGGTTGAATTTAAACCATATTCTAAATTTTAAAACAGTCTTCACTAGAGAGAGGTTGTTGGTGTTAAACTACATACTGGTCATTTTAAGTACAGTTCTCTTTGTTTCCAGAGAGCATACATTTTAAAAGAATAAACAATTCTCTGGGTTTCTCATTTAAAGCTTTGTCCTCTGAAGTCCTTTGATGAATATTGTATTTTTTTTTTTGCTTCTGATGTCAGCCTGTTTAAAATACAAGGCTTCTTTAACTGCCTCTTTCAGTGGTTGCATTAGGGATGTTCAGAGGACAAGCAGCACAAAATAGCATGATTTGCATTCAGTGCAGAATATGTACAGTTAAACTTTCAAGTCTTAATGAAAGGTCATAAAATCTTACAGTACTGACCAAATAGATTTCCTAGAACATTAAATCCCCCATGAATCCTCCTGTACCACTTTAAACACAAGTTAAAATTGCAAATCATAAATACTGAATGCTTTCTTCCTTAATGTAAGTTCACTATTGTAACCTTGTCTGGCAGAGCTGTTCCACTTAAAGGTCTATAACATTTTCATTATCAGTTCTATCTCAGAGGGGTTGACAAGACAGCTGCTGTTTCTGTTTGTAATGGACTAAAATGCTTATACTGATTTTTTACTTTAAGTCAGCTGCTACTGTAGCTCTTTTGGGGTCTTGAGTTAAAACAAATGGAATTTCTTTGGTTTTCAATTGCCTTGCATTCTTGTCCTATTAAAAATACCATTATGTAATAGATCATATATTGTCTCTAAATCTTTATCCATCTTCTAATATATTGGGTTGCCTCATTATGCATGTGTATGTGTATATGTATGTATGGATATATACATATATGTGTATAAATGTGAATATTTATGTATAAGAACAAATAGTATTTTTTCAAAGCTTAATTTTGTTTTCAATAGAAGAAACTTCATATCCCACCAAAAGAAAATCAATTAGGATGTATGAAAATACCTCTATAAATTGAGTTCTCTACATGAGTGGGAAGACTAGAGTCCTACTTGTATGAAGTATACTTGAAGTACACAAAAAATTAAAATGTTCTGGACTACATTGCATTTTCACAAAAGCAATGGCTTTGCTTGTTTTTGAATATAGTGAAACGGGAAATATCAATGGCACACCAGTTTAATTTTTGTGATATGTGCAGATGTTTGCTATTATAATGCATCCAATCCTAGCAATGTCACTAGATTCCAACCTGGGATCTAGGAAACCTATTCCATCAGGATGTCAAGATATTGTAAAGAATAAGTCCATCCAATGACAGATATAAAAGGACAGAGATGTCAATGGTCAAAAAATGGGCTTGCTGAGTGGATGAGTAGTGCCTGATTTCATCTCTGAAGTATTATAGGTTTGTGAAAGATATTTGTTATTATGGACGTAATTCACTATTATATTTCCCCTGATTTCTTAATTCCTGGACTCATTTACTAGAAAACAAAATGATTTGAGTCCACAAAATTTGGAAGATTTTTATTGACCATTTACTTACAATTTACCAAGCGTTCAACACCAGGGCTTCAAAAGCCCCACTGTGCTCTTATCAATCTCAGAGAAAGAACTTTGAGGACTCAACGGAAATGGTTTTGATATTTTACTGCTCGTGTGCTCCTCTAGAGGTAGAGGCAGACTAGTACAAAATGGAGAGTTGCACCATGGCTGCAAGCTGGGGGCATATATAGGTTGCCTGCCCCCTGAGCAGATGGATTTCTTCAGATGTTTTGAGTCCATTCTTTTACTTTACAGCCAAGGTCTTTCTTCTTTGATCCCCACTGTGGACTGGAGACCAGGAATTTATCCAGGTTCCTTTACTTATTCTTACCCTCCTTATCACATTCCTTTAAGCTCTTATCTCACCACCAGAAACAACAGGCCTTCATAGGCACTGCCTGTTGTTACCACAACACCAAGTCATTTCAGTCAGGCAGTTACCAAGCCTAACAAATACAGAAAATATAATATATTCACTTAGGCAGAGCTCTAATTCCACCGAATGCTACTACAATCGAATGTATGGATTAAAGTGCAGTTTTTGATGTTATCTTGTCCAGACTTTTATCATCCTTAGGTATTCTAAGATTTTTATATCAGCATCAAATAAACTATAGTCAGATGACTTAGGGATTCATATCATACAGCATACAGTTTAAGTTATGTGATTTTTATGTTCTATAAGAAACCTATATGGCAATCTTGCTTAATTAATCCTGAGCAAATATTATGCTAAAGCTAAGAAGACATATATTTATGTCTATTATAGCTCTTTTGGGGTCTTAAGTTAAAACACATGGAATTTCTTTGGTTTTCAATTGCCTTGCAGTCTTGTCCTATTAAAAATACAATTATGTAATAAATCATATATTATCTCTAAATCTTTATCCATCTTCTAATATATTGGGTTGTTGCCTCATTGAGCATGTGTATGTATATGTATGTATGGGTACCATTTGGGAATTAAAATACAGTATTATATTAAATATGTAGAACATAAATGGACACCTATTTATTTATTCATACTTTTTTTAGATACAACAGTGGAATGTATTACAATTCTTATTACACATATAGAGCACAATTTTTCATATCTCTGGTTGTACACAAAGTATATTCACACCAATTCATGTCTTCATACATGTACTTTGGATAATAATGTCCATCACATTCCACCATCATTTATAATCCCATGCCCCCTCCCTTCCCCTCCAACTCCTCTGCCCTATCTAGAGTTTGTCTGCTCCCTCTTCCTATTCCACTATGAATCAGCCTCCTTATATCAAAGAAAACATTAGACATTTGGTTTTTGGGGATTGGCTAACTTCACTTAGCATTATCTTCTCTAACTCCATCCATTTACCTGCAAATGCCATGATTTTATTCTCTTTTATTGATGAGTAATATTCCATTGTATATATATGCCACATTTTTTTTTGTCCATTCATCTATTGAAGGCATCTAGGTTGGTTCCACAGTTTAGCTATTGCAAATTGTGCTGCTATAAAAATTGATGTGGCTGTGTCCCTGTAGTATGCTGTTTTTAAGTCCTTCTGGTATTTCAAGAAGATAATATCAGGTTTCTAATAGGGTTGAACTATGTAAGATACAAAGGCTTCTGCAAAGTAGACTTTACTTCAGTTATGTTTGAATATCCAATGTACTACTAGACCCCTACCATACCTGGCTGCCTTCAGTGCATATATACTGTATAATACAAACAAAAAATAAATAACTCTTGAGCTTCCTTAGAAAGACATTCTGCAATCTGATGCCACTTGAAATCTTCCCCTTCATTTATCAAGCAACAACTTAATTATTCTTTTTATTTCTTTCTTTCACTGAAATGCTTGAAACACTAATAGATTCTGTCTTATCAATTAAGAGGAAATAGTAACTGTGGTACTGAGTCAGAAAAAAAAAAAGGAATTGGATTTACTTGGATCTCTCTGAAGGCCTTTATTTACATGCTAGGTAAGTGAGAAAGTACTCACTTGGTCTCCTAAATTCCATCTCCTCCCCTACTGCTGTCACTGTGGTGGTAACTATGATCCTTCAGTGTACTTTTTTAACTTGGGTGACTTACTTTACTCATTTTCTCTGTTACCAAATTGCCTTTTCCTCATGGTCCACAGGCTGCTCAAGGTCATGCATATCTAAAATTTTCTCTCTAGCACTCTCTGAATTGATAATGCTAAATTCTTGTGATCACTTCCTGTCTTCATATTTAGGGTATTTTGTGTTTTATCTAGATGCTTTGCCAGTCCTAAGGTATGCTATGGACAGCCATATATAGAAGATATAGGTGAAGGTGTTAGGAGTCTGCTTTCAGGAAGGAGACTTGACTATGAATGCATATTTTTCTAAGATAAGCTTAGAATCTTCCAGATTATCAGGGGTGTGTGTGTGTGGGGGGGGGGCATACCTTCTTTTGTAAGTTGTAAGCCTGCTATAGATAGAATACAAAAAGAAAAAAAAAAGCCTAATTCTTTAAAACTGTTTTCCCATTAACCATTATTCTATGATAGTGTGTTGTCTCATTACAGAGATCCAGAAGTATTTCCTCTTCCTCATGGTACAGGGACTGTCTTCTGCAGGGACTCATCTGTTTTGAAACAGCAGATGTTATTTCTAAACTCTATGTCTTATTCACCCTGATGCTGTCACATATGATTTTAACTAGGTGTCCAGTAGGAAGAATTTTAAAAATTATAAAAATTAATTACTCACTCATTAGATATTATTACATAATCACTCATCTTTATGTAAAAATCTGCTGACATGCACAATATTCTTTGCCAGATCTAACTCCTGAGTTTTTTCAAGATACATAGATTTTGCAATTTGTGATTGCTCATAATTTTCTACTTTTTTACTTATGTAATAGGATAGCAACTTAATTTTTAATATAGAAATTAACATACTTTATACATGTTGTCTATTTTCCAAAGCTTAAGAAAGTAGGTCACATTTAAATAAAACAATAATTGTTATTAATATATTAATTAGTGATTCATTGTTTGCATAAAAAGTCTTTGTCCAATTTTTCTTAAATAAAAACTTGCTTACATATAACTAAAATACTTCATGACATAAAAAATTAGGTGTTTCAAAGAAAATAAAGATCACATTTATTTTGTAATTAATTTTTAATTTTTTAATCAGTTAAAAATTCTTAGTTATAATAAATTCTAGTTGTAATTAATTATAGATTACTGAAAATGAATTATAGAGTTTCTTAGGGAAAAAAGCCTCCATCTTATATTTTATTATGTTTAGAATTTTTGGACCATTTTTAGTTAATACCACTTCAAAAAAATAGAATGAGAAGACAAAATATGAACATTATGAAGGCTTTTTTAAATGTGATAAGCCTTTTGGCCAAAGGATGCTCATTTGATTGATAGTATTTGTATGTAGCATGTATACTATAACAGTTCTAGTGTGCATTCAGTATGTGGTAAAAATAAAATTAATGAGGTTTCTGCTTTCTTGAGTGTTAAAGAATAAACAGAGGTAGCCATTATTTTCAAATATAAAACATGAAGATTTGAATATTTTTTAATACTCTTTTATCATATATAATAAGTTCATCTTATGTTTTGGACACACTATGTGACCTTGGTAGGTTAATCATTTGTTGGATAGATGCTTCTTTTCTCTGTAAAATAATGTTTTGAACTAGATGACCTTTACAATCTTACCAATGATAATACTCTTTGTGTTTCTGATTTTCTTGATTCTGAGTTTGGGCATTTGTCATAAAAAAAGAAGGTGAAGCCGGGTATGGTGGCACACGTCTGTAATCTCAGCCATGGGAGGCTAAGGCAAGAGGATGGAGAGTTCAAATCCAGCCTAAGCAAGAGCGAAGTGCTAAGTAACTCAGTGAGACCCTATGTCTAAATAAAATACAAAATAGGCCTGGGGATGTGGCTCAGTGATTGTTTCCCTCTGAGTTCAATCCCTGGTACCCAGCCCCTGCAAAAAAAAAAAAAAGAAAGAAAAGAAAAGTAAAAAATGTTGAAGAACCTGGACAACAGTATTGAAAAATATCTTTATATATTTTTTGTATTTATTTTTTAGTTTGTCGTTGGACATAATATCTTTATTTCACTTATTTATTTTTATGTTGTTCTGAGGATCAAACCCAGGCCCTTGCACATGCTAGGCAAGCACTCTATCGCTGAGCCACAACCCCAGCCCCTTTATATATTTTTTACAAGACTTTGTTTTCCTTTCTTTAGATTGCAATTCCTGGAATGATTTCAAGTTTTGTATTTTTAGTTTTCTATTTTTCCTATCACATTTCTGTTTTTATGCATCCATAGTAAGCTTTTCTAAAATGTGACCAACATAGTCAAGAGAAAAAATAAAACAACGAAGAAAAAGAACATTACATCAAGTTTTGTAAGTGTTCCTTCTTTCAATTCTCCTATAAACTAGGAAACTGTTAATAACTGATGATAGGAAATAATTAGAAAATTTTCTTGTAAATAAATGCTTTCAGAAAAAGACAAAACAACTAATATTTAACAGATATTTATTGTACTCTGAATATTCAGCAAAAAAATTTTCAACAGGAATGATGCAAGAAGACAAAATATAAAGCTCCTGAATTGTGAACTGTTTATTATAATGTACTTCAAGCCTACAAAAACCACTGTTAGAAAGTGAATTTAATAAGCAAGTCTCTTTATTGCAATATGTTGATAAAAACTGATGACATATTAGGGTATGTGTATGCATATATATTATATTACACTAGAGTTAGCATTAACATAATTAATACACATTAATAATATTTGAGGGTCCTTTTCAGTAGTATCACCTGATGAGCATAGACTTAGTTAGAGATTGATGGTGAAAGAGTTGAAATTTTGCTCTGTTCAGATCATTTCTTTCCCATTAGTTTACATCAGAGATTCTATCCATGAATTTGAGAATACTGTGTTATCATTAGACTGTCAACTTCCTGCAGGTACATGTTCTTAGTTGTATTGCTTGGTTTTGTTTATGTATTTGATTTATTCCAGAAAAGTGATTTGGATGTGACGATAAATGGGTCTCAACAAGGCTTGACAGTTTCCTTTTCCACCACCTCTACTTGCTTGATGTATGTATTTGTCTTAGTGGCGTTGTCCTACCTTTACCAATGATACAAATAAATTAACAGTGTTCAACATCTCAAACTTAATTTCACACTTCTTAGTGAGTCCTGTGAAATTTCCACACTTCATCATTTACAGCTACTAACAAAAAGCATGTGTGAAATAACTGTGAAGGCAGAAAAGCAAAACATAAAGATGTAATAATTCATCTATAAAAAAAAACCCTTCTGTATATAGTATATGAGCACTGACAGGACTATTTTTTGACATTCAATTCCAACACTATAGAATTTTGCATCTGTCTAAGAAACAGGAAAATGAATATTACAGGGATGCCAAAATGAGGTGACACTCTAATTATCAGGGCTTTTTAAACTTCTCCATATTTTTCCATACACTGACAATGGCTTAAGCATAGTATAATCATGTCTTATCCGTTTGAATTATATGTTTTCCCCCTTTAACTAAGCTTTTTTAGTAATCCTTTATTAAGCTTCAGCTTCAAAATAATTTTAAAATCTTATAATTTATCACTTTCCACATCTTTACACTTAACTTATTGACAAATACTAGGTATGCAATGGCAGACACAGTTTTCAAAAAAAGCATAATTGGCACGGTTATTTATGAATTTCCCTGCTATACAATTCATACTCTCCTTAATGGAATAAATTTACAGAGGGAATAATTCCCTTTTCCATATGCCACTTTTCAGATTTCTATAAGAATATTATCATACTTTAGGTACATTTATTGAATGTGACTCAAAGAGAATACTGAAAGCTTGGTTTTTAACTATTAATACAAAATTTCTCCATTCAATATCTATTAAAGTAATTTCAATTCTTCAAGAAATAATCACATTTCATTTTCTATTTTTGATTCTTCTTATGGTCAACACCTACAGGGCAGTTGAAATGTATGATAATCAAAAACTTGTTCATGGTTGAATAAATTCAATACACTTGTTTCATCAGTGCAGTGTATTAAAAAGTCCCATAGCACATTTAGCTTGATTGTTTAAGACATTACACTGGATTTCTGGTATTAATAATTTCAAATACAGTGTGGGTAAAGTGAGAAACTGCTTTTATCCTTCTCTCATATGACATAAAAATTGGATAAAAATAATTTTCTTTTCAAAAACAAAACAAGTACATTAATAAAACTATAATCCATTCTTTGTCATTCTAGTGAAAACATAAATATGATTTATCCTTTTATAAGGGGATACTACTAGAAACATATTAGATATATTTGGGACTGCAGAAATAATCCAATAGTGCAATATAAGAGGAAGTGGATCATTTTCTCAGCAACCTCATTTAGAAAAAATACATCATGTTTCAAAGGTTAGATGGAATATGGTGGTCTAATTTAATATGTGTTTGGTCATGCATAATCTGCCTCCATATCTCTTTGTATACTTATATCAGTGCACATACTATTTTCACTTTAATTTTATACTACTTACACCTGAAATAGTGATGTTCTTTTAACTTCCACTACAAATGCATTCATAGCTTTATTTTAAAAGATTTTTGTCTTGTTAAAATTAAGAGTATGGAAGAAAATCAGCAATAATATTAATAGAAATTATATCCTCTTCTGTATCCAACTTCTTACAACTCTTATTACTATATTTGCATTATCCTGTTCCTTCTTCTAATTAGAATTCCTTTGGAAAAAGGAAGTATCTATTTTACTTCTTCTGTTTAAAGGTTTAGTGTAATATGGTGTATGACACCCTGTAATACATTAGAAGTATTTGTTTACTTTTTTAAATTACATTCAGAAGAAATATACCATTCTATTTTCCCTACCCCCTTTTCATTGTTCACTCTACCCTGCTTCAATTCTTTCACTAAAGTAGACTGAAATATAGAAAATAATTCATATAATTCTATCTTCAGATTGGAACCAAGAATTCATCATTTGATGGTCCTTTAAGGGAAAAATGCGACAATCCAATAAATATTAGTCAAGCTATATAGGTAGATAAATATTGAGGAGACTATAATTTTAAATCAAAATTTCTAGGCATAATTTTCAATAATACAAGGTCAAAATAAGTAGATAGTAGTTATTAGTAGAAAAAATAAGACAATTCAAAATGTTTTTCAAATTGTTTAAAATTAGTTGCTTACAGAATTATAGAATGTATTAAATTAACTTAGTTGAGTACAGAATTATAGAATGTATTAAAAACAAATACACACATTTTCAAACAAAGATTAATAAGACCTTGAATGGAGTCTTAAAATAATAGCATGCTTGATGTTCGTGAAATTTAAAAGAAAGAAAATAAATAAATATAAATTTTTGAAGTGTATTAGTTATTTTGTGGAAAGACTATAGCATTTTAAATATATGTTATAGTTGTAATTTACTTCAGGGATTCAATCAGCGAAAGTCCTTCTCCTAGCCCTGTATTTAGAGTTTTCTCTAGCTAACTGACTTACACATTCCTTAGGTAAACATAAAGGGTATCAAATTGCTTTTGAAATGTTAGCCATCAAATGGTATTAAACTGCTATATTTAAATATGATATTTAATACCTTAATCTTAAAAACACAATCAGTGAAAATTAAGTTTAATAATGTATAATCTGAGCAGCTAATTATACAAGAATTTAGAAGTGCAAGGCTTAAATGTGTGTGATATTGATCTGTCACCTCAGGAATAGCAAATGAGATCATTCATACTTCTCTGGGAAATAGGCAAGGGGCACATGAGAATGGGCAGAGCATTGGTTCAAACCTGATTTTATTACAGACTGGACATTTCAAAGTACTTAAAATGATGTAGAATGGCAACTGGAAACCATTTGACTCTTCTTCTCTAATTAGACCTGCCTGGCATGGATTAGTGATCCATGAAACAGGAACAAGCTGAGTCCTTCCAATATCATGAATCTTAACCATTGAATTGGTCCCCAGCATCTTGTTAATTATATTGCTTTCCAGAAGAACACTTTTTTTTTCTACCATTTGAGTTTTTTACCCCCACATGGTTGATTCTTGGTGTATTGCTTTTAAAAAAAATGATTCTTCTATAGCTAAAACTCTTCAGGATATAACCATATTTTTCTGTTCACAAAATCCCAATGGGCACTATTCATGTTGTGCAAGACTGGTCTTACGAAACTTTCAGTTTTCCTAAACAGAGCTATAAATTGGGGAAGCAAAGGGTAGTGAATAATTAAAACTTTGAAATTAGGCTGATCAGGGTCTGAACCTTAGCTATCACTTTCTTAGGTGCTTGAATTTGGACTTAGATTGCTTAGTTTCAGTTTTTCCACTAATTAAATGTGGATAGTAATAGTGACCTCATATGATGGTGATGTAGATTCATAGATTAGATAATATAAGAAAAATATTTAGCTCATGATCTCTAGCTGGTCATATTATTATTATATTAAATTGTAATGTATTTTATTGTCAATTATTGAAATAATAAAACGCCATTTAAAGACTTACCTTGTAATCCATTAGACTGTGACTTGGTTGCTATACTTCCATCTGTACTTGTTCTGCCAATGATAAATTCCCAATTCCCAAATATTTATCCTGAGATTGACCAAATTAGAAAGAAGGAGATAGAAAACAATGTCTTCCACTTGTATTCCTGCAACTTTAAATATATTTGTTTTTACTAAACAAACATTTATATAGTGGCTAATGTAGGCCAGTTATTGTAATAGGCAATTCAAATATTATTTCATATCATGAAGACCCTATTAGGCAGATCATCTGCTTCTCTTACATTTCAGTGAGACATCTGTTGCTCAGTGAAGTTTAACAACCCACCTGAGGACAGCTAATAGCACAAAGTGACAAAACAGAGCTTTTAATACAGGGACACCTAGGTCTAAATACTACCCTATAGTCTCTTATAGGACTCCATAGCCATGGTTTAATGAGGTAGCTCCCGGATCCATTTCTCCCCAGAGCTGCTGAGGGTATGGCCAGTGCCTGACCTGTTGTCACCCTGGTATTTGCTCCCTTTCACTGTTGCTCTTGCTGATAACCCAGTGATCCTCTTTCCTGTTGCTGCCAACTTCCAGCTGTTGCAAGGAAACACACAGCTTTTTTCCCTGTGAAATACAGTAAATTTTCATCTTGTAAATGTTAGCAAAGATAAACACTTTTATGTATAAATCCTAATATCCTCTTGCCTTCATTTACATTTGTCAGATTCTTAAATGTGGCATCCATGGATTCAAGAACATATACAATTTAAATATTAGTGAGTGTCAACAAATTATTTTCCCAAAAGGCAATGCCAAATGCCACTACCACCAATGATACATGAGAGTGCCTATTTCACCGTCCACTAACTAAAAAATTGGATGCTATCAATGTTTAAGTGTTTTGGGTCTATTGAGTACATTGGTAATTTGTTACCTCAATATTATCATTTCTAGTAAGATTGTGCATCTTCACTTGACTAGTCAATTTTTTTCCCTAAATTAACACACATAATGAATGGGTTTTCATGTGTCATCTATGGATTTTTATGGGTCATCGTGCTGAGTCCTCAAAATATTCCTGAATAGTATGTTGAATTTTTATTCTTATTTTACTGATGATTTTATTTCAAAAATCTTGCACAGCATACCCCAAGTCACACAGTCGGTAAGGACTGAAGCTATATGCACATCTATATTTAAAATCAAGCTATGCAAACAATGTCTATATGCATGCTGTAACCATATACTTTCACTTTATTTATTTATTAGTATGTAGGGAAGGTGTTTCTTTTTGCATTCAATATGAAGATTTACTTTACTTAGAAGTTTCCCAGGGGTCATTAAGTCCATCAGCTGGGATAGCAAGTATCACATACATTGAGAACAGCATCACTTCTCTCTCTATGTGGGCCAACAGAAAACCAGAGCATGACAAATAAATCACTCCTCTTCCAGGCCTTCTTCCCTATGCTTTAGAAATAAAGAAGGATTTCAAGACACCTATCCCTCTCTAGAGCCCAAACTCACAGTCTAGCCTTGGCTACCTTCTCTGTGACTCCTGGGACCAATTACATATGCCCTTTATTGTAGCTGCTGCAAGAAGAACCCCCACATTCCCAATTCTCCAATCCTTCCAAAGCTAATAAAATTTTTTTACTATATTCTGAAACTCATGATTATTATAACTAAAATCTATCCTCAAACAATTTCTGAGAATTCCCTTCACTCTCTTGATCTTCAGGAAAACTTTTATATCTGCTCTAAGGACAAAGTAAGTGGTAAATTTTCTTTCTCCTCCAGGCTTTTACTCCTGGGCTGGAAGGAAATAGCTATCTTAGATCTTCATTTATGCTTTCAGACTATTCTTCCCTAACACACTCAAGATTTTTGTGTACTATCACCATATTATATCACCTCCTGCTCCTCATATTAGATGTCATATATCAACCTAATAACCCCTTGACCCTATTCTCCATAATGGCATCTTCCTATCCATAAATACTTTTTCTAATATCACATACATCTGAATTCTTACCTATTTCACCTTATCTGCAAATAATCCTTCAGCCTTTAAATTCTTGAATTTTTCCTATTATAAATCTTATCTTCTAAATTATCTCAGCTGGGACTGCAACACTTCCATAATCTTAATTTCATTCATTCTCTTTCAAATAATCATGTCCTTCATAGGAGTTCACTTTCACCTAGCACTTGACTCATTCTGCTAAATTTCCAATCTATTAAGCATAACAAACTTTAAGTATTTCCTCAATTTTGATGCTCCCACTCCTTTCCTTCCCTGGAAAAAGTCTCCAGTTCATCATTACAATCATTTGCTTATATAGTCATACACACACACACACACACACACACACACACACACTCACACTCTTTGGTCATCTTGTTGTATTTGCTTGATAATGAAATTCATCGGCTTAGTTAAATTTAACACTGATTCCCTGCTCTTGGTCTTCTTTTTAACTGCTAAATATAATTGCTCCTGAATTTAGACTTGAATTCATCCATGTATAATTCTCACACAAAAGCAAATACTAGCTTTGTCCACATTCCATTTCTTTGTCTTTCATTTGTCAGAGGCTTTCAACTTTGAGATTATCCACAGTTTGAACAGGATAATATTTTGTCATGGGAGCTGCATGATGTTTGGCACTATCTATGACCACTATGCACTAACTGGAAGCAGATACTCCCTTCTAGTCATGATCATCAACATGTCCTCAGGCTTCACCAAGTGTTCTCTGGTGGGGGTTTCCAGGATGCTCTTTCCCTTGTTTAGAACTACCATCTTTGATGAATTTTCTGTAGCCCTATCTAAAATCAATTACTCCCTTTGTTCTTTCATGCTTTTATATATAGTAAGAACATTGCTCCAATAATTAAATTATTCCCTTTCTCCTTTCTGTCATTTATTTTAACTCTAATTTTTATAAACATGCAAATACATTTAATTCTGTGATTTAAAAAAAAAACAAAGGAAGGAAATAATTCTCCAATCCCATTTCCCTCTCTATCAATCTCCTTACTTTTCCTTCTATTTTGAAGCTGTTAAAGAAAAAGAGAGAGAAGAAACTTATAGACAATTACATACTTGCTTTAGTAAAAGTATATGTGTAAAAGAGCCAAACTTTTTAGAATTGCCTCACAGGATTTTTTTAAAGCAATGTTTATTCTTCAAAACTGAAAACAATTCTGTTGGGATAATATTTGGTTCAGTTTTGATTTAAAAACAGACGTTCCTGTTTTTAATAAGAAATAACACAAATTGTTTCTCTTTTTCATGGCTTATCTCATTATGAAATGTTTGCAATGTCCCTGTCTTCCATGTTTATGCTGGAATATGAAGCTTGTGGGAACAGAAAACCTTTCCATGATAATGTAATTTGCTAACTTAGTCACAGCATCTGAGGCTGAGGGAAATATTTCAGATTTTCTTTCTTAAAAACAAAAGTTCCTGAAACCGTTGTCTGTATACTATGCACTGCTTCAAGATCTTTTCACTTCTCAAATCCTTTGCAATCTGCCTTTTGTGTCCACTATTCCACATTCAATTATTTTTGTTAGTGTCACAAATCACATTCACATTCCTATATGCTGTTGTCACGTTTCGGTCTTCTTACTACACCCATTGGTAGCATTGGGCACAGTTGATCATATGTGATGCATATTCTACCAAATTCACTACATAAATTACTTCTATTTTATTGACTGCTGTCTGGACTTATTATTGTCCTGACCCCTAAATATTAGAGTACTACGGCTCATCACTTGTTCTTTTTCTCTTTTCTATCTACGCTCCTTACGTTTGTGATCTAAGTCAACCTCATTTATTTAAATTTCAGCTATAGGCCACTGACTCCAAAATGAATTCTTACAACAGGGATCTCTCTCCCAAACTCCAGATGACTATGTTCCACTCTTTTGTTGACATCTCTGCTTCAACATCTGATACATTCTTGACTTTATCATGTCCAAACCAAATCTTTGATTTTTGAGTACTCCACCCTAGACGTTGTCACCACTCTTCTCCCAGGAGAGACATTCAGGAAAAATCTTGAGCTAACTTTAGCATTTCTTTATCTAGCATTACCCTCAAAAAATTTCTATAAACTAAACATATGTTTCTACTTCTACTGCCATCATTTGTTTTGAGCTGTTGTTACCACTTACCTGCCAAGTTAGTCAGCTTTTATTTTACAAAAATAACTGACAAGAGCAACTTAGGGAATGGAAAGTGTATATAGGGCTCAGAGTTTCAGAAGTCTCAGTCCATAGATGATGAACTCCATTGCTCTTAGCATAAGGTGAGGCAGTACCTCATAGGTATAAGGGTGTGAAAAAGGGGAGTTCCTCTCCTCATGGCAGCCAGAAAGCAGAGACAGAGAAAGGAAAGGGGCCTCAGGAAGAATAACCTTTCAGGGAACACACCCAGTGACCCACCTCCTCCAGATCTGTCCCTTCTGCCTGCAGTTACTACTTAGTCATTCTACTCAAACTTGGATGGACTAATTAAGTTATAGCTGTCACAATCCAATCACTTTATTTCTGAATATTCCTGCATTAACAAAGTACCTGTGAAGGAACACACCATAGCCAAACCGTAACTCCTGGAGTATTTCAATAGCCATGTATTAAACTGTAGTAGAGCCTGAGACAGTGGTGCATACCTGTAATCTCAGAGGCTCTGGAGCCTGAGGCATGAGGATCATGAGTTCAAAGCCAGCCTCAGCAAATTAGCAAGCCCCTAAGCAACTCAGTGAGACCCTGTACTAAATAAAATATAAAAAAGGGCTGGTAATGTGGCTCAGTGGTTAAGTGCCCCTAGATTTATTACCCGGTGCAAAAAAAAAATGTGTAAATTATAATCTCTAATCATCCATTTGTTCACTGCTCCTTACTTTGAGAATGGCAGGTGTTACTCAGACCTGTCAGATCATGTAACTGTGGTCAAGGCCAGCTTCATGAATGTGTGACTTTCCCTTGATTTAATGCTGTGTGATTTCCATCTTGAAATTTCTAATGATTTTGGAACAATGTGTCCTGCCGATTAATTTTGCATTTGGCTTCTGAAATCATGTAGCAAGATCTGCTTGCTTGCCATTCCTTGTAGATGGATGCATGGACATAACAGGCCCATACCAATCATTTAAATACATGGGAATACCAAGCAGCATTCCTGGGATAATCTTCAAAAGCAAATCTATGGTGCCTCTATTTCTATTTTTCCCTGTAACATGAGACTGATATGCTTCAGATTTAGACTGACTCTGTATCCTGGATTCTAAACTGGAGAAGAACTAGGGAATAGAGTCATGACTGACCCCAGTCAAAATATAATATGATTGAGTGTGTTTCAGTCAGCTTTTTTTACCACTGTGACTAAAATATCTGACCATCACAATTGTAGAGGAGTAAGTTTATCTGAGGACTCACAGTTTCAGAGGTCTTAGTTCATAGACAGCCAGCTTCATTCCTCAGGGCTCAAGGTGAGGCAGGACATTGTGGTGGAGGAGTATGGCAGAGGGAAGCAACTCACATGATAATCAGACAGCAGAGAGAGACTCCACTGGTCAGACACAAAATATATTTCCCAAAGCCATGCCCCCAATGCCACTTCCTCCAGCCACACCCTACATGCCTTCTGTTATCACTCAGTTAATTCCTATCAGGGGCTTAATTCACTGACTGGCTTAAGACTCTCACAACCCAATCATTTCTCCACTGAACCTTCTTGCATTGTCTCACATGTGATATTTCTGGGGACACCTCACACTCAAATCTTAACAGTGATACATCTTTTTTTTTTAAATTTACTTATTTGTTTTAATCAGTTACACAGGACAGCAGAATGCTCTTCAATTCATTGTACACAAATGGAGCACAGTTTTAAGACTTCTCTGGTTTGTGCAATTTATATGTACCTAGGATAATGATGTCCATCTCATTTCACCATCTTTCCTACCCCTTGCACCCACCTCCCTCCCCTTTGTCCCATTCATCCCCTGCCTCATTTATTATGGATTAGCATCCACTTATCAGATAAACATTTGAGGGGGGGGATTGGCTTACTTCACTTAGCATGGTATTCTCTAACTCCATCCATTTACCTGAAAATACCATAATTTTATTCTGTTTTATTGCTGAAAAATATTCCATTGTGTGTATATAACACAATTTCTTTATCCATTCATCTATTGATGGGCATCTAGGTTGGTTCCTCAGTTTGGTTATTGTGAATTTTGCTGCTATGAACATTGATGTGGCTGCATTTACTGCTGTTATTAAGTCCATTGGGTATAAACCAAGGAGTACTATAGCTCGGTCAAAGCATTCAGATTTTAGGGATGTACTGTCTTTGTTAAACTAGTGAAAAATATCATATATAAAAATTTCCTTGCTTTACTCTTGTGCTCTTAGAGTTTATTCTTAAAATAATCATGAAAATAATTCTTTTAACAGTGAGGACAAACCTAATAATTTCTGTGATCACAACTATGCAACAACTGCTCATTTCACTTAAATAAAAAGCCAGTGTCCTTGAAATGGCAAGAATGATTTTATGTCCTGAGGCTTTTTAAAAAAAAAAAAACCTCATCACTAGCTATGTAGGGACAGCAGCAACTGGGATGCTTCCAATGTCTTACTTGTCAAGTAATTGAAAATAGTACCTATGACTACTCTTGAGGAACTGACACATATTCATGTCTCGTTTTTTTTTTTAAAAACAGATTTACCTCTTCTGTTCTCCTTCTCCCCTTCATTTCCCCCCAGAATACTCCCTTCCAAAAAATCTGACAAATAAAATATATTCAGTAAGTAAAAATATTTAATTATTTTAATTTTGATTTATTAAGTAGATAAAAGGGAAAGGAAATGAGTCAAATTTTCCTAAAAGTTGATGTAAATATAAAAAATATACTAACATTCATTGACAATCTTATGATTACAAGAATTATCAGTATAAAATTGAAACTGATGCCAAAATTTGAGCCCATAGTTTTTTTTTTTTTATTTTGCTTTTTACACACTGTGCAAATCATGCCTTCTCATTTTAAAATTTACATAGTAATTTGAGGTTTAAATTGAAACCTTATACTGTGTCTCTTTGTATTTGGAAATTTTATGAAATATTAATAAAATGTGAGCAAGAACAAGTAATTTAATATTTGCAATATCTTGCTTTGTTTCCTTTTTTTTCCCCAGAAAACATTGATCCCAAATCGTTCCATAATAGTCTATGGTTTAGATGTGGTGTCCCCATAAGTTCCGGTGTGAGACAATGCAAGATAGTTTGGAGGAGGAATGATTGGGGCATAGCCTTAACCTAATCAATGAATTGATGATCCCTGATGGGATTAATTGAGTGGTAACTGGAGGCAGGTGGGATGTGGCTGGAGGAAGTGGTTCATTTGAGGTGTGGCTATGGGGTATATATTTGTATCTGCCAAGTGGAGAACTCTTTCTCTCTCCTTTCTGATCATCATGTGAACTGTTTCCCTCTGCCATGTCCTGCCTCACCTCGAGCCTTGAGGAGTGGAGCAAGACCTCTGAAACCATGAACCCCCAAATAAACTTTTCCTTCCCTAAAATTGTTCTGGTCAGATCTTTTAGTCACAGCAGGGAAAAGCTGACTAAAATAGATGGATAGAAATATGTGTGTGTGTGTGTGTGTGTGTGTATTCTTGCGTGTACATACACTCACATAAATGTATATTATTTTAAAGAATAGTATTACCTACATATCAGTAAGAGCACTTTTTTTTTTCTAATAAGGAATAAAGTGCTTTCACCGAGCACAGTTCTTTTTCTAATTCTTTAGCACAGTCTCTGAGATTCTTGCTCACTCAGCTGTTAACCGGCATTTGGATGCTTACACAGAATTCTATGGACTTCAGCAGCCTATTTGATTTTGCAACCACTATTGTTGACCCAGAAATGTTTACTTACTTGATATTTTAACAAGTGTCCAAATTGCACTGTGTAGGGCCTTGAAACACATTACTTTGGAGTACAGTGCTTTATGGACAAACACAGGATATTGTATAAATCATAATTTTGAAGTCATGAAAAACAAGGTGAATTAGACTTCATGAGATTGTTTTATTTTATAAAAGCCTAATGTAGGATTTTAAAATTGAGGGGCCCAGGGGATCTTTCAGGAAACCTTATTTTAAGATGTAGATTCTAAAAATCACCAGTAAGAAGTGATTTTACTACTATTCCACACATACTAAAGAACTGGTCTAAGAATCTGTGCGACTCTGGCTTAGTATAGACTTATTTTTTGTAAATTCATGGCTTAGCACTGAACCTTGCATATAGCTGAGTAGGCGATCCATTGCGACTTTTACACTTGTTAGAACTTTGGCAATCAGAAACTTAACTTCTAATCCTCAGTTATTCATCCACAAAATTTATGCCAAAAATTTTCAGACCTTATTGTAAAATGTGAATGAGATAATGCATGTAAATACTCTGTAGCATTTGACAGCTGATAAACACTTAGGAAATGTTTATCATGCTACTGAATTTTATTTTATGCTTCCCTTTGCTCAATAGACATTTTATCTTTACTTATTCTAGTTGTGTCTCTACCCCAAAATACTGAAGGCAGGGAAAGATATGCTTATTTGAGAAAATTAAAGTGCATACTTATCTATTTATTTACTTATAAAACATAAGCAGTATTATTGCATTTTTATATATACCTACTTGTGAATTAAAAGAACAACACCTAATCCCTCTTACATCTTAGTCAAGGTGAAATGAAAAAAAAAAGTTTAAATACATGTGTACAAAGTGGTAGTCTAGAATGCTAAATTATAAATATTAAATAGATATGTGTAAGTTTTGAAAAACTGAAGGTGATCTAGTTTAAAATGGGAGATTAAACAGTGGAAAAATTAATAAACTTTAGGCATGCCTTTTTGCAATCCTATGTTATTGAAAGGAAAAAAAAAAACTATGATGAACTCTTTATAGTTTCTGACCCTGATATTGATATTGAACTGACAATTAGAAAAGGCAGCTTGAGGGGATGGAGTGCCACATTGGCTTTCAAACTAGGGCATCTGTTCTGCTTCTAGTACCCATAGTGCTTAAGGAAATATCAGGGGTCTAACAGCTTGATGTGCATCCGTGGCCCAGAACTTTCCACTTACACCATGTGTCATGACACTGATGTGAATGATATCCTCAACTGTTTGAGAGGGAGAAAACAGTTTAAAATACACTGTTGCAGCAGTGCATTAGCCTGCTCTCAACTGCTCAGCAAGAGACAATATAAGTGTGTGTCAGTTAAGGATGACACAAACCTTTGCCTTTGAGCTAAAAGGGCTATTAAGTTAAACACACTGCTTATAAAAAGGTATTTATTGTTGATTTGAAGACTATTACTATGTCATTACATTCAGCTAATGAATTTTGTTACTATAATAATGACTTGAGAGTTTAGAAAATATAGAATTCTTTTTTGTAGTTTCTGAAATTTAGAAGGCACGATATCAAAGTCTGAATTTCCTTGGTGTATCTTGATTCTTCTAGGTTTGTGTTTCATTATATAATATCTTCATTTGTTCAGTATGAGAATGAGGAAGTACTTGTTCAAAGGTCATAATGAGAAGGAAGAAGTTGGTTTTTTTCCTTCTGCGAATGTCAGCTTGCTTAAACTGTGCTTTTCTCTCAACTTCTCTGCTCGACATTATGTCTAATAATAACTCTTTAAGATATAAACTCTTGAAAATCAAAGAAACATTTCAAAAAACATCTGTGCCCTAATAGTAGACTGATTAATTTCTGATTCTCTTTAACATAACTAACTAGGACAACTTGGCTCCATTTCAGCTGCAAATGCATTTCTTCTAACACTAAGTTGGCATTTATTTAATGACTATAATGAAGGCAAATGTTACATGTTAATATTCCTGTAAAACTGAAGAGTGCTTAAGAAAATCAAAGGAACTTTTTATTTGACTTGGAAGAAACAAAATTGTTCTGAAAGATTCCACAGGGCTTTAAGATTATTCAAATCTATTGTCTCTGATTTACTGCTGGTGGTAGCTTGTGTAGGAATAACTCCTTTTAAGAGAACAAAGATAGAGGAAAATTGTCATATTGAAAAAGGCCATTGTCCCATCTGGTGTGATGTTCTGCCTGTAGCCAACTAATTTTCTTTTACATCAAGGCTATATTACAATCACAAGACTTTTTCTGGGTTTAAAATCCCTACGATACAATTTCCACACACAGGTGGTAGTAGGAATTGGACATTCACCAATGGAAAAAATGGTTTGTGCCACCCAAAATAGAAAATTTTGTTTGTAATATTGTAATGTAAAAGAGGTGAGTGCTATAGGCTGAGCACACAAAATCAGATTTCTTTCTTGTAGGATTTCTTTCTATAATGTTTTATATTATTCATATAGGGTTTTGAGGACATGTAAAATCACATTCAAGGACCCTGAATTTTTTATAACCACGTTCAATATCATGATGATTTTCAAGATGGGTACAGCTAGCTTAACTCTTATGAATACTGAATTTTTACATTGATATTGTAGAAGACACCTATGTAGGTAGATGGGTTGGAGTTAGTTTCTAGTACATTGGTTACTACTCACACAATATCTGAGTTCAGCAACTCCCTCATAATACCCAGGTTTGAATTGTGTTCTATTATGTGAAAACCTTTGTTGAGCCAATTTAAGGTTCATACATTGAAGATATTTCTAAATTTTTTTTTAAATCAAATTACCTGCAACTAATACTTCCCTAAATCCATCTTTGGGGATCCTGTGCAAGGACCATATAGTTCAAATATATTTTAAGGGATATTATAATTTTAAACTTGGAAATTCTGTGTTTCTATGGTTCTTTAGCCTTTAATTCACTCATCTGTAAAGAGTAAAAAAGAATACAAGTTTTAAAGCAACCTTGTACACAATGTCCCTGTTCTGTTCTTCCCTATTTCTATGAACATGAAATTCCATGATTGCTGTGCTTTTAGTTTCTCTTATCTTTTTATTAAAAGAACTTTTTTTTCTGTGTCAGAGGATAAAATAAATTTATTCCTTTTGTCAGCCCAGTATAGTTTAATACTAATTAATTCATTATTGATTTTTAGAGAAATTTCTATATAATTGAGTTATTTTGTTCAAAGCATGGAAAATATTGATAAACATTTATTCACATCCTAATCAGCCAAGTTAATTAGAAAAGCTTGGTTTTAATATTTTACTTTTTCACACATGCACTTTGCTATATCCCTAGGAGTAGTCTTCCTTTAGTGAAACTGTTTTCTGCAGTGACATGTTTGTTGATATTTTACATTTTTGTAGATAGTTCCCATTTTTATTAAACAAAGTCTATGAAACTACATGAATGTTACAGAGTTATACCACCTAGATATTCAGGCAGTCACCTGAAGATACTTCTTTCTCATCAGCCTATCCTGTGCCAGTTTACAAGTAAGATCAGCCAAGGAAAACAGCCCTCAACACACCTGAGGCATTGTCCTGGCTTTCCTACTTCCTAACTGCTTGAACTTCAACAAATCATTCATCACTGAGAGACTCCTCTTTAAATACAAAGTGGGTAAATATATATATAACACATAGTATGGTGTGAAATTAGTTAATTCATGCTACAGATCTTGTATATTGGATCTCTGGGAAGTCTTTGTGGTCTACTATAACACAGAGATGATTCTACCTTTCTTTGAACATGCAACACATGTGATGTATATTTTTCTGCATGATGCTATATAGTGTCTAAAGCAGTATTTGTTTGTCAACATGTGTGAGCATCATTTTTGTTGCTAGCTTTCTAATCTATTTTCCCAAATATAAATTTCCCATTTGGAAGAACATTTTAAATGCCCTTATCTGATTATTACATTATTTACTGGGTTTGGAGCTGATTTTCACACACTTGAGTCTGGATGAATTTTTATGCCCAATTTAATATTTAATATTTCAATTTATTTGAACTGACATTTTAGTAAATATACATTTTGTGAATAATTTTACTTTTTAAATTCTGTTCTTTAAAAAGACTTTCTATTTGAGAGTGTGTATTTTGTATTGATAGTTGCTAATAATATTGACTGAAAAATGTGAATATCTAGACTCTCAAAGATAAATTTATTCAACATTTATGTTTTCTCTAGTACAACTTTTGTACCTGTAAAATTAATAGCTATCTGTCTGTCCATCCATCCACAAGTTTTTAATTTCTCCACCACATTCCTTAAGGAATAAAGTTAATTCCATTGTCATCCTTGTAATCTCCATAGCTTATCCTCCCTATTGCTTTTTTCTTCATCAGCCCAGTTCAAATTTTATCAATGGGAAGCCTTTTCTATCTGGTATATTATTCCATCTTTCTCTGAACACACAAAGTATAAGAGGTGTACTTCTGCCTGCTAACTAATTTTATGCTATCTTTTGATAGCCTTTGAGTTGCTATCAAGTTCTTGTATAGTTCTTGTATGGTTTTAAGCAGGTATCCTAAGATTTTACATTTAAATTTTTAAGTCCTAATGTCTTAAGCAATGACCTGTACTCCTTCGCATTCTTGTGTCTATAGGAATATGATGACTCTTTGTTGACAGTATACTCAAAAAGCAAGGGACACATGTAAATATGTCCATTAGTGTCATAGCTGAAAATATGAATGTTATTAAAATTTAAAAAAAAGAAAAAAACAAGTTGAAATAGGGAATTAATAACTACTTGAGCTTTGTTTCTGTTTTTCAATTTGACCAGTAAATGACAGGTTCCACTTAATCAGGAGGGAAAAATAAATAAATAAAAAAAGCTCCAATAAGGATTTAACAAAACATGATTTAACACTACTAGATGATTTAGTTTGTTTACCTTAGGTAAAAGATATTCATGTGACAGTTTAAATCACGATTCCAGTACTACTAACTACTCTTAAAACATGTTTTGAACCATAAACACTTAGCACTTCTCTTAGCCTGAATTCGACTTTGCAGGCTGTACCTCATTTCTCTCTACCTATGTTTTTCTGCAGCTACTGAAATCTCCAAGGAATATCTCTCCATGGAGACAGAGCCAGACGGCCCAAGTTACTTCTCTGTTCTTGAGTTCCTGTTTTCAAGTAATGATTCGGATAAACTAGAGATCAGTTTCCTTTCCTGCAACTCTGGCAGCTGAAATTAATTCTCCAAAGACTCCTCTTTGGAGGCAAGCAGATGGTACACATGCACGTGTTTTGGTTTTGATTGTACCAGTTCTGAATAATTTAAAGTTCCAAATCTCTATAAAACTACTGTATTCCCATTTCCCAGTACAATTTTTTTTTCTTTTGCTTCAGAAATTCCTTCCTTATATTTTGACATTTGGCTGAAACCTCGTTCATTTTGTACTGGCTTCATTGTCACACACCTCCTGCTGTTCTTTGTTACAATTTTAGATAAGTATGGCTTTAGAAAACTAAGATGCTTTTAGAAACTATTTTGCTGGTGATTTTCCCCTTACCATTTGCAAAGCATTTTGTATACATAAACAGCACATTAGCCAAATGATGTTGTTATCACAGTTCCTGTTGGTCTGCACTTGGCTCTCGCTTTAGAATTACCCCAAATAGGTTTGCAGAGTTTTATAGTTGCATTATGAGTCACTCAATAATATGTATGAACTTAGGCATTTTTTTTTTCTGCCATTCGGTTTGAGAAACAGCCAGTGCTATCTCTGTTGAAGAGTCACTGTTTCTCAAGGTAGATTGTGATAAGTAGGCAGCATTCACAACAATCTTCAAGTGGATTTGAACTTTTCTGTTCATGTTTGTGATTTTTCCATCTTTAAATTGAGAAGACTGACCAATCATGGCACAAAATTTTCCATTGTATCTAGTGATGTGTGAATATGAATTTATACACTTACATACATTAAGTGCACATACATGTACAGGTACCCAACTCAATTGGAAAACTCTGCTTTCCTAGGCACTAAAGCAGCAATTTAATTCTGCATGAGCTCCACTAAGTTTATCACTGTCTTCTTTCTTTGGTATGACCCAGACACAAGAATAACTATGAAAGTGTGCTAGTTTAGCACAAGCCATCATCACCGCAGGAAGAAAGAAAGTTAAACATATAATCAACTTAGAATAAGATAGTAATCTCGTCTATGTAGATGAAAACAGTGCTATCTACAATATGTAATTAGTCTTTACTAAATGATTTTATATTGTTTTGTGGTTCATCCAACTCTTATAGGGATTATATCACTTACACTGACTGTATTATGAAACTAAGCCTCAGAGAGAAATGGAGTGACCTAAATGCATACAATCATTCATGGAAGCAAGGACATACATCCTAGGTACTATTACATAAATTCTATTTTCCACATAAATTGAAATAAAAAAAAAACATATTACTTCTAGAATAACCAAATATGTTTTGTCTAAGTATAACTTTAAAAAAAAACAATAGCTATATAGTTAGTAAGACAGAAAAAAAAAAACATTGTTCTTTACTTGCTTTTATATTTAGTCTGGAAAACAGAAACTCAGAATAACCAAGAGAGACTCAGAAATCTCATCTATTTGATGCAATACTTCCTAACAATTACTATGCAGAATTAACCAATAATTGACAGTCAGTGTTGTGTTGTCTGTCTTGATTTCAACCATTCTAGTGATGTGACTTCTGCTACATTATTGAGAAAGAATTCCATAATCCAGCAGTTGACACTGTCAGGAAGTTTTTCATGTATACCATCCACATGATCTTTTCTCTAAATTCTCACTGTTTCTCATAGTTATACCAAATTTGGGCACATCACTAAATGGTAGTGGAGCACATCAAATCTGGGCACATCACTAATTTGAGGTATTTGGCCAAATTATTTTTTTTCTTATTAATTTCTCACTTCCCAAGAGCTCCTTATTTACTTCCAACATACTTCTTCCTTCAGGCATCCTCTCCTATCTTCATGGATTTCAGGATTTTTTCTATAGAGGCTCTAAATTTGTGACCTAAGTTGTTTGAAGTCAGGCATAGAAACCTTAGTGCTCTGGACCACAAAGCTATGTTATAAACATACCATACAAAGCATGATTAATACTTATCCTTTTCAATTAAGAATAATAATCATTAAATAAACAGAAAAAGAAACCAGAATGTAAATTTCAAACAACTAAAATAAATATAGTAGGACTCCTACTTAATTTGAGGCCTAATAGATCACTGCTTAAGAATCTGACACAAAAGTGTGATGAAAATGAAATTTAAAAATCCTCAGAATATTTAAGGAATTATACTCTTATTTCATGTAAAAGAATATTTCTGGGACTAAATCAGTGGCAGATAATGCTAAAATGAAAAGACTATAAGTTTGTGATGGAACAAAAGTATTATTTTTAGAATGGGGGTGGAGTGTAGGGGCTAAAGGATTTCCATTTGGCTTTCAAGGACTATACCTGGAATGTTCATAATGTCACAGAATGATGATGGTTTTCATTTCTTTCCTTCCCTTCTTAAACTCTAATTCCATCTGTGTTTTCTTATGTATGGTTCCCAAATTGTGTTTCATTTGCTGTCTCCATGAGTTCTGTATTTTGAATTCTACATTGATTATCTTAAATTTGAAATGCTTATATTGCAACATGTATTATTTTGGATATATCTTAGTGACATAACATATATATGGTCACATATTATGAAGTTGAACAGAGCCTTTGCAGAAAAATTGTTTTCACATTTAAATCGGACTAAAATTTATGTAGTCCAAAAAGCAATTATTACATGTTTATAATGTTCAGGCAAGGTATCATGTTCTAGATTAGTTACATTACTTTCTTATATCTGGTAGAGGCATATGTAAATAAACTTCAGCTATACAGTTAAAGTTAAAATTGGGTAAGAGCAGTATACATAGGAAATACTGAGGTATAGCTGAGGGAGATCAAGCCTATAATCAGGTGACAGGGAGGGAGGAATGAGAAAGGATGCTTAGGTGATTGTTCTTCAAAGTACTCAATCATAATAGGTACTTGCTGAACACTTGGAAGTCATTATCACATTGATGGAACAATGTATACTAGGCCACAAAGCATAAACCAGCCTGATATGTTCAAGTAACTATTAATAGTTTTATATTCCTGTATCACAGGATATAGAGGAGGATAGATAAGAAAGATGTTCAAGATGAAGCTAGAAAATTTAAAAGGGCCAAGTGTAGGTCATAGAAAAGATTTTGGATTTGAATTTAAGGATTATATCAAACTATGACTCTTCTGCCATAGCCAATCTCTCTTGGTTTTGTTAAGAAAGGTTTGTTGTCACATAGTAATAGCATTTGTTTACATATTGTTTAAAACTGCTTTTGTGGAATAGATTCAGTGTTTAGTAGTTGTTTCTGAGACTACATAGTTTCCAAAGCTTAAAACTTTTTCATTGACTGTTTACAGGGCAAATTTTTCAACATTACTCTAGGAAATACATAACTTCTGCAATATTTAAACCTAGTAATAGAATGATTGGTTCTCCTTTTCAGAACATTAGGTTGAATATTATTAGATATTATGGTTTGAATGTATGGTGTCCCCAAAAATATTAGGCAATGCAGGAGTGTTCAGAGGTAATCAGATTAAGAACTGTAAATGAATCAGTGGGTCTATCCATTTGATTGATTAGTAATTTGAGTCGATTACTAGATGGTAACTAAAAGGCAGATGGGGCATGGCTGGCAGAAGTAGGTCACTACAGGTGTACACTTGGACATTCTCTTTTGTCCTATGTTCCTGAAACTCTCTATGCTTCCTGAATGTTAGGAGTTGAGCAGTTTTCCTTTATCTTCCCCTTCTATCATGATGTTGCTCCTCACCTGAGGCCCAGAGGAATGGAGTCAGCCAACTATGGGTTAGTCCAAAATAAAGTTCTCCTTCATCAAGTTGTTAGGTTTCTAATCATGGTGATAAAAAGCTAACTAACGCAGAAATTGGTACTGGGAGATCATTGCTGTGACATACATTAACATATGGTTAAGAAGCTCTTGGAACTGAATTGTGGGAGAAATTGGGAAAAGGTTGCAGTTTAAGACTAGTTAAGCCTTAGAATGAGGAAAGTCACATTTAATGGGTGATTCTGTTGGGAACTCAGAAGACCAGAATGGCAATAGGACTGCAGAGAGTAAAAAATGTGCTCATGAAACTTCAGAGGAGAATGAAGACTTGGGAATTAATCTAGAGGCCATTTGTGTTACAACCTGGCCAAAAGAAATGAAACAAAACAGAAAACAACAACAACAAAAATTTTCTATGTATTTTCCATGTTCTGAGATTTTCATTGAGTCTGATTTTAAAAGTGATAGAGTAATTAATCTGACAGGAAATTTTAAGGCAGCGGCATTCAGGCAGTGATATGAATATTGCTGGTGATTTTTTTTCCAGGTTGACTATGATAATCAGGAGGGAAAAGCACAGGAGAAAGATTTGAAAAAGTTGTAAAACTGGGGCCAAGCAAAGTGTGGATGTTGAAGATATTACCACCTGTAAAGAAAAAGGAGTTACTTTGCACAGAAACAATAGGAAAGATGCTTTGAAGGGATCTCAGCAATAAGTTAACCACTTCCATTACAGACTCAAGGGTGTAAAAAATGAAAACTTAAAGAGATTATGGGTGCAGCCTGCTCAGAC
This sequence comes from Marmota marmota marmota, assembly GCF_001458135.2. Classification (NCBI taxonomy): domain Eukaryota; kingdom Metazoa; phylum Chordata; class Mammalia; order Rodentia; family Sciuridae; genus Marmota; species Marmota marmota. Next base: position 20,611,522 of record NW_026000068.1, read on the forward strand.
ACTATACCTAAACAGCTATTTCCCCAGGATTCATTTCATTGTGTTTAGCTACCCTGAAATGCAGAATCTACTATATCCATGGCACAAGGGGTCCTGACTATAGCTTGAGCTGATAGATGACTTTGTATTGAGAAGAACATGAGCTTTGGGGGTCAGGGGCAGAATGTTATGGTTCAGATATGAGATATCCCTAATAAGCTCATGTTAGGCAATGCAAGAGTATTTGAAAGTGAAATTATTATTAGAGCTGTAACCAAATCAATGAGTTAATGAGTTAGTACATTTAATGGACTAATAATTTGAAAGGACTACTATACTGGTTGGTAACTTATAGGTAGGTGAGGGATATCTAGAGGAAGTAGGATACTGGAGTGTGTTCTCTCTCTCCTTCCCAGATGATTCGAGTCAAGAAGCCTCCCTCTGCCATGCCCTTTTTCCATGATATTCTGCATCACCTTTGGTTGAGAGCAATAGGGTTGGCCAACAGTGGACTGAGCCTCTGAAACTATGAACTCAAAATATTTTTTTGCTCCTTTAAATTTTTTATATTGGGTTCTGCAACACTGCAAGAATTTTCATTTAACATTTTGTTCACAGTAATGAAAAACTAACACAGTGAACAGTGGATTGAAGGTACTTTGCAATTTAGCCTAGCATGATAAGTGTTTTATTTCAATTTTTTTCTAGGTTTTTTTTGTTTCCATTAATTTTATTTTTAACCTAAACTCCATTTGATACTAATATTTCCTGATATTGCCCACTTGCTCAGTATATTTATTGCTAAAAAATTTATCTTACAGATTTTGGGGGAAAATAAATGGCTTTTCAAAAGTCATCTAAAAGTTAATGATCTATAGTTTGTACAACTGAAGATTCATTAATGATGATGATACGTATAGTTTATTTTTATATAAAACTAGCAGGTGTAACGAGAGAGGTTTATCGTGAATCCACTCTATTAAATGACTGTGCTAATACAAATTTAATATAATGTTGAAAGGAAAGGTATCTGATACAAACAATTTTAAACTATGCATTTTTCTTACTTAGCATTTGTCAATCACAGCAGTATTATAATTTAAACAAGGTAATTATTGGTCACAGGGGCTATCCTGTGTGTACTATGATATTTAACAATAATCCTGGCTTGTTTATACTAGATGTCAGAATCAACCCCTTGCCACATGTGATGGCAATCAAAAATATTTCCAGATATTTCTAGATATAACATCCCCTTGGGAGCCCTTAACATTACTGGTTGAGAACCACTAAATTTTATTTTTTTTCCTTTCTATGTTCTCATAGAAGATATCTTTGATAAAAATACAAGAGAGAAAAAAAAATCAGTTTTTTAATCGCAAAGTTGAGTTTGCAAGCTAATGGCCCGGTGATGATGAATCCAGTCTGCAGCATATCCCAGAGTCTTCCTGAAAACTGACTTCATGTTGTGACATTTTCAATTCTTACAAAATCTTCATCATAAAAACTAAGTATCAAATTTCAATTGTCTCCTTTTTACATTCCCCCGCTGTAGTTTGTTGACCTTTTCAGTATTCAAAGCAAGATTTTGAAAGAGCTGGCCATTCCCTTCTATTCCTATTAAAAAGTACAGTAACCTGTTGCAGAGAATGAAATGACTAGCCAACTGAGATGAAGAATTTTAAAAAGGTCAAAACGGTTCAGCACACTATATAGTTCACAGTGTTTATAAAGCATTTTGAATGTGTGCTTTCACTATTTTTTTAATAAAATCTAAACCAATGGTGAAAAAAAAAAAAAGTAGGGCATGGCCTGATTAATGCTCTTTGCAAATTCCATCCAACATGTTTTCATAGACTTTGCCTTCTATTCAACTTAGACCACTGGAATTTATATAACCCCATGTCAAAGTCATAAGTTTTGGCACTTCTAGGCAACTATTTATAGTCTTCTTTAGCCCTGGAATACTTATATCACTGTGAGTATACTCAGCTATGAAGAATTTCCAGACAAAAAGGTAAAACTCATTCAAATAGTAGACATTACGTTTTCTGCTTCTTCAGCAACACTGCAAGAGTTTTCCTTTAACAAAGTGTCAGCATCAGCAATACCATTATCAATGGACATCTGGTTTTCATTCTCATATACATAGGCAGCAATTTAAGGTCCACTTTAGCATATTCAGTGAAGTAAATGTATTTGGGAGGGGTTTTGAAGGAGGTGGATCAGCTTCCACACTCTTTTTGAGTCAGAACTGAATTTTCAAATTACGTAGATATCAAAAAGCAAAATGCATTAGAACACAAGACTGTGCTTGCATAGGAATTTTAAAGCACATTATTTGTGACATATGTAAATGATGCAAATTCCTGGATACAATGATCATGTATAATTGTGCCTATTCTCTTTGTATTTAGTACTTGGAAGTAGCAAGAAACATAGCTGCTGCCTGAATATTTGACTGTACAAATACTGAATTGAAATATAGGGTGATATTTGTATATTAAAATGCATTTTCCACTTGTAGCATGTGAAATCAATCCACTCATGTTATAGGAACTAAGGAAGAGGAGTGGCAATAATAATAGTGTGAACTCAATAAAAATCTTGGCACAAGTTTATTTATATGTGTATTGAAAATGAATGCACTTTCAGATTTGGCTTGTTTTTGTGGTGGAGGGGAAGGTACTGGAGATTGAACTCAGAGGTATTTACCATTGAATTATACCCTCAGTTCTTTTTATTTTATTTTTACTTTGAGACAAAGTCTTTTTAAATTGCTAAGAATATTACTAAGTTTCTGAGATTGATCTTGAACTTGAAATTTACTTAATTCTATTTACCTAGTCACTGGGATTATAATCATGCACCACTGCACTAGGCAGATTTTACATTTAAAGTTTAAAAATGAGGTGATTTTTAAATTTAAAAAATTAAATATTGAATCTGGTCAGAGTGGAACTTCAGAGAAGCAAAGACGGTCAGTGCACATTTTCTATAGGTAAATATCCAGAGTAGCATCCTTATAAAGATTTCAAGGTAATAGTCACAAAATCCGACTTCAAACATAGGATGTGGGTTGATAGACCCTCACTTCATAAATATATAAAAGAGGTTTTGACAGATTTACTTTAATAAAATGGTGTTACTTAAAAGAGAACTATTGAAAAGATACATTGAGCTAATAGTTTGTTTTTATATTAAACATTTGGAATTAACTAGTGACACAAATGTTAGAAATATAAAACCAATTAACTCATAAAAAATACTTTAAAAACTGTCTATTGGTAAGTCCCTGTACTAAATTGAGATGAGAATTCAAAGTCATATAGCAGATTGTCTCTGCCTTGGAAAAATATATCATTTAAAAGAGTGATTAGAAAAGTTAAAATATTTTTCATGGAAAGCATGCCATACTTTTCAAAACATTATTCTGTCATTCAGATCTGGCAATTATCCTTTCGTTTCCATTATAGACCCTGCTTAGCCAGGATATGACAAATTAATTGTCTTTGATTTTTGAAGAACATATAGAGTAATTAGAAATATGGAATTTGGACACACCACTGCTTGGACAGTGGTACAGATGTGATAATATAAAGATATGAGAGGGTGCAAGAATAAACCAATACTGTTACAGTAATTTCAGATGTGAACAAAATATATTTAAAGTGGTTAGTACTTATGATTAAAAAATGAGTAGATGTAAATTAGAATTTAAATATTTTTCCTCCTAATCTAACACTCTTACCACAACAAACGTTATTTTTTAATTAAAACTTTATTTTTATAGAAGTTAAGAATCATAAAAAATTGACTGAAAAGTATAGTAAGTGCCGCGACCCCTCGCCGGCAAGGGAAAACACGACACAGGATTCTTCTTTCAGCAGTTTATTCAGGCCTTGATTCATGTATCATCTTCTAGTGACCCGTCGCCGAGAGCCCAAGCACAGCCTAATAAAGCCTCCAGCATACCAATCTTAAGCTGCCACGTGGACCTTTCTCATAGGGTGGTAAGGGATTGCGTGCCAATTCTCCATATTAGGAGTTGTTTATCACAGGCCACAGTGGAAGCCGGCGCCATCTTCTAATGGCAGCCATGGTCTAATTAGAACGGCTCACCACAGTTCCCCCTTCTGTTTTATAAAACAATGCAGGCGAAAGTAGAGGTCCTATCCCACTGTGCAGTAGTGGCTGCAATGTATGGTTCAGTCCCAAGGAGGCGCCTTCCCCAGACCTGATCCCATATCAGCCGACGCCTTTTTTCGTAGGGTGGGGCGTGGACGTCAAACCCGCATGCAATAGGACATGCTTTCCTTGAGGTCCGTTGAGGGATCACTCAAGTGCAGTGCCTTGCCTCGCATCCTGCATCGTGATGACGGCGAGAAGTAGGATAACACAGGTAGCCTGGTAATAATGACAAAATTTAAGTTGGCAACACAATCCCTAAGCCCCAGAGGAAGGTAAAAGGTCTATAGCCGAGAAGAAAGACCAGTCCTGAAACCCATCTGCGTGCAATGGTAACAAGA
>NW_026000068.1:20619456-20659519 GCF_001458135.2 Marmota marmota marmota
GTGGGGGGGGGGGAGGTGACCAGTTGATCCAGCACCTTTTGTTAAACAAATAAAAAACTATCTTTGTTCCATTTTATTGTCTTTGCTCCTTTATAAAAAATGAATTGACTATATTTCAATTCATTTATTTATTCATTTCTATGCTCTTCTTTGTGCTCCATTTATCTGTCTGAATTCTGTCTTCAATACCACACTGTCATGATCAATACACTTTTATTCTAAGTTGTAAAATTAGGCAGCATCAGTCCTTCAACTTTGTTTTATCCTTTCAATATTGGGTTGGTTACTTTGAATCTTTTGCTTCTCCATATGCTGTTTAGAATACAGTTTGTTCTTATTCACAAATTTTGATTTGGGATGTGTCAAAAGTACATATCAAATTGAGAAAAACCGGCATCTTGACAACATTGAATTTTCCCAACATTACACATAAAATACCTTTTTTTTTAAACCTTAATTTTATTTATTTATTTTTATGTGGTGCTGAGGATCGAACCCAGGGCCCTGCACATGTGAGGCGACCGCTCTACCACGGAGCCACAACCTTAGCCCAAAATGCATATTTTTTAATTTGGCTGTTGTTTAATATTTTTAATCAGAGTTTTGTAGTTTTCCTCATGTAGATCTTTTGTGTGTGTTATTTAATGTTTTAATCACACTACATTTTGATTGTAAGTAGTCATACTAAGCATTTTCTTCCAACTGAACAAAAAAATCCTTGAGCACAAGTTTTGCTAGTAACTCTATACACTCACTTCTTAGGATGAATTTTAAGTACTAAATTTGTATTTATATTTTTAAATTATATTTTAATTGGACAATAATTAATTGTATGCATTTATGGGATATTAATATTATAATCCATATAGATATTGTAAATATTTTGTTAGCTATGTACCTAAGTATCTCATTTTAGGGGATACCAATGTAAATGGTAATGTATTTTTCAGTGCTAGGATCTCACTTCCTCCAACTATGCCCCACCTCTTAAAGGTTCCACCAATTTGCCATAGTGCCAAGGGCAGAGAACCACACCTTTAAATGCATGGACTTTATTGGATTTATAACATCCAAACCATTGTTCCAGGACACTCAATATTAGTTACACTATATGCTATCTATTGATATTTTTTCCCAACCTTGGTGTGGAAAAAAAAGAAAAAAAAACCACTTTTTTTCTGAGACAGGAAAATCACATTCTCTCTCTATTTCTTGATCTCTGTTTAATCTACTTACCAACCTATCTACTCATCTCTTATCATTGCCACTTTGAAAGACATGACCCTTTTTGTTTTCATTAACAAATCTGATTTCTTCTCAGTGTTTCTTCTCTGAATTTGCTCTCTCCACTGTATTATGTTCTCTATTGCAAAATAATATTTCGTGTGATATTGGTTTATTTAAATGACTTCTACAAGCCTTTATAAGTGTAAGTATATAGTATGTGTCACGTTAATCAGTTTATTATGGCCTTAATTAATCTCAAATATTAGACACTGAACACTTTGTCAGAAAGCTGATCTTTACTTATAGTCTGATTAGTAAATTTGTTTCAGCTGGCAATGATTTTGATCAAGTATATATCTCAATAAGAATTGCATATTTTGTATTGGAAGTGAAATTGAGAAATAATTTAGAATTTTCCAATTAGAATGATATAAGTGGAATCCCAAATTAATCCCAAATTTTCATGAATTTCTGAATCACTTCTTAAAAAGTTTATTAATTATTATTGACTTTTAATCCTAATTAAGTGTATAATCAATAATTTAAAGGACCCTAAAGTAATTTCCTTGAAGAGCTTGCATATTTGATTGTAATTTGTATATAATAATTGCTGTGATTATTTTATGATAACTTGATCTATTTAGTTATAAATAGTAGGAGCTAAATCTTATCATATAATCCCTCTAGTCCCAGGAAATAGTCTATGAATTTTGAGACTACTGTTCTTCGCTCCAGACTACAGAGGTACCACCTAATAAACTACCACTTCAATATGCTGAGTGGTGCCCCAGGGGCCTTAAGAGAGACTTGCTTCTAAAATCCTAATTTGTACCATGAGAGCAGTTTGCTCGCCTGACAAGTGCTGACCTGGTGCATCAAATTCCAGAATGCCGACAGATTCATGCAAATATAATTGATAATAAATGAAAGCTGAAAAGATGCTCTTTTCTTTTTTCACTTCCAAATATTAAGTTCCTGATCCACGAGTGTATAATTTGACAAAGCAAACACCTTATTAGGGCTTAGGGACCTCATATGATATTATACCTCAACAGCTCTGTTCAGGTTTTATTATCTAAGACTTAAATTTTTATTTTTAAATCTGTTCAGGTGTTGCCACTTAAATTAAGTCTCCAACAAGCTATTCTCTTTCTTTTCACTCAGCCTTGTTGTATAAATATTTTTTTTTTCTTTATACAACATATGTATAATGAATATTTTACAAAATAGAAAAAAATATTTTAAATTTAAAAAAAGCAATGCAGAGTTTTTGTGAAACATTCTTAGAACATATTTTATTTTAAAAAGACCTTTAGAAATGATTTCAGACATCATCAAAATGGTGACAAGAGCTGGGTCATTAACACCGTTCCAGCTCTCTGGAGAAGAAGTGCCATTAGTATCAATTTTCTAATGTGCCTGATAAGGTATTTTACTGTAATATTAAATATACTCTTTGACACATTCTTTCGGGGCCATTTTAGAAAATGTAAATGACAGCATCCAGTGAAAAGTAAAATAAGTGACTCTGGTCAAGGCTGTTTGAAAGTTTGGACAGGTCCAAGGGGACAAAGAGTAGGAATTGTGTTATTGAATGGCAATGAACAGTGCAGATAGAGAAGCAGATAGCAGATTCCTTTTACTTTCACTTAATCTTGATGTAAACACTGTTTGTTTTTTTTAACTTAAATATAGCTCCTCTAAACTTCTCTGTATTCAGCATATTATGCAATTTCTAGTGATCAGGTGAATCATAGAATTTTAAAATTATAAAGGCGTTTACAAACTAGGTAGTTTTAATCCTTTCTCATTAAGGTTGAAGAAACTAAGTAAGAGGCAAGAAAGGAATTTAGTAAAACATTATACAGTTTGATAATACCTGAGGCAGATTAGAGCCAAGAAACTCTTTTTTTTCCTTAAGCCAAACTATCTTCTAGAATAATCAAAATACCTTAAACATTAACATAATATATTTCAAAATGTGAGGAAAATGAAGATGGAAATCTTTATCTTTTAATTGAAAAGAAATTGTAACTTTTATTTGATAAATCTGAAAACCCTATTCAAAGGACACGTGGAAGTTATTGTTAGCATGTTTCTTTCACTCTCTTTAGGAGTGCTTTTGGAAATAATGTACTTCGGTTTGGGGCTTTTATTAAAAATTTTCTTTAAAAGATTCCTTTAATAGAGATCATATTTTTAATTAAAAATTAATGCTTCTATTTTGGAAAATATTCATTTTTTCATTGCCCTGTGAATAAATTGAGGATGGATTATTTTATTAACCAATGACAAAAAAAAATCAACCCTAGAGACGACTCAGAATAAGATGTAAAGAAAACATTACTTTTTTGTGTGTAGGAAGCCCCTCCACAGGTTCTCTGAATTGTAGGTAAGATCAAATTAGATGAGGGAAGCAAGAAGCTCTAAAGTTTATGATTCTTCCATTGATCTATCTAGCTATTATCTTATGGTTTTTTGACCCGAAAAGAGAGTGAGATATAAGGTGACCACATGCCATTGTGAGTGTGAAAAATGCAGCAATAGAAAAAGTGTCTGTGAATGAGTCTGCAGTGTGCTTCTGCACGCCTCCTTTCTGAATGCCACATTCAAGAGAGCTGGAGGTAGTCTTATGCTCAGATGAGGGAAGATTAAGGTATTAAGAGGGCAAACACACAAGCAAATAATTATGGTCACAATAAATGCATGAAACTATTCATTGGTTTCTAACTAGAAGTAAATATTGAGGGTGACAGTCTCCCAATGTAGGTACCAGTACAGCATTACCAAAGGCCAGTTATGACATTTCACACGACCTGTCACCAATAGAGAGACTGCAAAGCTGCAATGTGTACCACATGACAATGTGGACTGCTGGTATAGAAAAATACACATTATAACTAATCCTATATCAACCTACAAAGCCTCGAGGAGGGGAAAAGAAATGGAAGTATTAAAGATTTGCCAAAAAATAAAATATCTGAAGGGAAAGATATCCATTTGCATTTAATTTATAATTTTAATTTAAAGCATTCTGTTTTGTTATTCAAAGAATGATTTAATTACTTCTCAGTATAGTGTCAACTCATGAAAAAGATCAGATTAATTATAAAGACTACATATTTCTTTGCCCATTAGAGTTATAGAGGAGTGTGCCAACAAATGAAGATGGGTCAAAGATGGTTAAGAATAAAGAGAAGAATTATTTATGTCACAAAGGAAGAAGCAGGTTATGTGTTGACTCTTGCACAGCCCCCATGTTATGAAACAAGCAGAAAATTCACATTCTTTGACCAGATATTTTGTTGAATTCTGAAAGAGAGAAACTATCTGATAGAAAGAACCAGAAAGGACAAAACAGACAAACAAGTAAAACATAATGGTTATGGTTCAATGAGGCAGAGGACAATCTGGAATTAGGGTGGCTCTGTTCAACTCTATTTTGAAAGGCACTACAAAAAAGTCTTCTCAGTCCCTTATAATGCTATTTATTAGTCCCAGGGAAGATCAAGTGCAAGAATAAAAACACTACCTGTTTTCCCAGTTGCTAGTGACAACTTCCTCACTGATGGTAGCCATCTATACACTCCCAATGCCCTGAGTGCCTTCACATTTTAGAGACCTCAGAGTCATATGCATTCACAGAGAAACAGAAATTTCAACTGAAGAGGAACAAATCCACACTGTTTAAGAAAAAAGCAATACCATGAAAAGGGGGACTAAAGATAGCAAAACAGCAACTAACAGTATTTAAAATAATTGTAACTGAGATAAGCAAAAATTTTCTGACTTTAGTATAACTAACTTACTCAGAGTGACTCTGGAGGACACTAAAGTCATGAAGCAAAGACAGCTATACTAAAAGAAAAGCAACCATAAAATATTGAAAAAATAGAATAAACATTAAATAAATGGGCTGAAGAGTGTAAGCAATGCATAGGACAAAATAGTAAGTTAGATGATTAAGTTAAAGAATTCTCTTAAGAAGGTTAAAGTCTTCTGTGTTTTTGTTGTTGTTGTTGTTTTTTGTTTTGTTTTGATACCAGGTATTGAACTCAGGGGCACTCAACCACTGAGCCACATCCCCAGCCTATTTTTAAATTTTATTTGTAGACAGGGTCTCACTGAGCTGCTTAGTGGCAGGTTAAATTGCTGAGGCTGGCTTTGAACTCCTGATCCTCCTGCCTCAGCCTCACATGCGATATGGCGCCTGGCCCTGTAGGAAGGCTAGAAAGGAACAAGCAGGTTTTTCCTCTTCTAAAACTAGAGCAGACTAGATATTTTGAAAGGACTTTGTACCTTGAGAATTTGAAGCCCTGAGCTTGTGCCTACACTGGTATGTGGTTTTATCTTAGGTTATCCATGAAGCCTGAGAAATATTAAGTTGAGAAAATAACAAAAGCTTTACAAAATTTTAGGGACCACTCTAAAGTCTGGCAAAAGTAAATGTAAATACTTTCTGAATAGTAGAATTTTCATTTCTGGTCTCTTAAGAGTTCCCAAAATTGAGTTTAATAAAACATGAGCTCCTAACAATACCCTACCAAAAGCAAGAAGAAAGTGTCACCATGAAAAGACAGAAAAATAATAGATTTACACTGTAAAAATAGTTCAGAATTGCAAAGATGATTTGCGGAGCCTAAAACAATTGTGTGTGAAAAAAATACAGTTCCTTTATAATACGTAACCTCTCTATATGGGTTTGTGTTCCAAAAGCACATCATATGTATTACATGAAAAACTTGAGGTGAGGATTTATTTTAATGTAGTTTAGTATTGCCCTATCTTGATATATATAATCATAAATCCTCTGAGAAGCAAACTCTCCAATAAAATTCTACAACTTTTCCTCCATTAAGATAGAAATAAATATGTACTTATTGTCAAACTATATCATAATATGCATGTATAGAGAGCATGCTCATACATACAAGCAAACACACACATTCACTCAAAATTAGAGCACTATAGGGTAATAAGACATGATGGGTGAGAACTTAAAAATAATTTGGTATAGTCTTTTTCCTTAAGATTTCAAATAAAGGAATTATCAAAACAAAACAAAATAAACATATAAATAAGGAAAAGGAAGTGAATAAATAGAAAATATGGTTTTCAAAACACATTCTATTTGTCTGAGAATAGAAGTTCAATGGATTAGACGAACAGGAAAGAAGGGAAGGGAGTGGAGATAGGAATAGGAAAGACAGTGAAATGAATCTGACATAACTTTCCTATGTGCTTATATAAATATACCAGAGTGAATCTCCACATCATGTACAACCACAATACTCTGATCTTAATTAGAAAAGGATATATATACTCCATATTTGTGTAAATATTTCAAAAATATACTCTACTGTCATATATAACTAAAAAGTAAAAAAAAATAAAAATTCTAGTAGAATTAAAAAATAATTAAAAAAAATACTCATAAAGCTATAAAATTTATCAGTAGCATTTCAATCCTAGAAATAAGGTTATTCATATCCATATCTATCCATATATATATATAAACTTCCTTTTTTGTTTTAGATGGACACAATACCTTTATTTTGTTTATATTTTATGTGGTGCTGAGGATTGAACCCCGTGCCTCATACATGCAAGGCAAGAGCTCTACCACTGAGCCACAACCCCAGCACGTATCTATAAACGTCCTAATGGATACATAATATGTGCCTTATAGCTTTCTAGGTCATAGAGAAAACTACAAGCCAAGCCAGACAAAATTCTGTCCATCTGTTGGTTGCATTCCAGTGCATGTTTGAGGATGGGGCACAAAAATAAGGAAAACAAAGTTATATATAATATTGAAAGGTAATAAGTTTCATTGTGAAAAACAGATCTGAGCATAATAGTAGGTAACATTTAGGGAGAGAAGAAATGCATCTATAAAGAGCTTGCTTCGGAAAAACCTTAAAAGTGGTGACATTTGAACAAAGACATGAGGAAAGCAAAAGGGAGGGAACAAGATATGAAGATATGAATACACAGATCAGAAAGTCAAACAAGACTGTGACATTCTTTTGTGCGGTTTTGGAGCTAAATTTTTTTTTCTTTTTACGTCTATTTTTAAAGTGTTCTAAAAAGTAAGGAAGAATAATCTATGATATAGAAGCATAGGTGATGTGGCAAAGTGGTGCTATTTATTGTCTGGTTCTTTAAAGCAAATGTTTACTGATTTCTGACTAGAAGAAAAACATTTTCATAGCACAAATACAAAGTAAGCAAAGATTTATAAATAGCATCACAAAAATTAATCATGTCACGAAAAATAATGACATTGGGTCCATGTCTCCCACTATACAAAGAAAACAACTTCGAATGATTTAAATAATAAAATGTGAAAGGTAAAATCCTGAGATTTCTAGAAAGAAATATAGAAAAGTGTATTCACTATTTCAGTATAGAAAGTTATTTCTTAATCAAAAGCAAAAAGTACTTAATATAAGAAAATACTCATAGAACTAACTACAATTAAAATCACAGTTTCTCTAATTGCTGAAAAAAACAAGGTGGAAAAATATGTAGAAGATTGTAACTCTGGATTTTTAATATCTGCTGGAAAGCTTGTGGTTTAGGCAATATAGGAATGTTCAAAGCTGAACTGATTAGATTATGAAAACTTAAACTCATTGAAATGACTACTGTAATGCGTGGTAAAGTGGGCAGGTAGGGCATGACTGGAGGAACTAGCTCATTGGGCAGGGGTAGACTGGATTGCATCTGGTCACTGCCCTCTTTTCTTTCTCTTTCTCTGCTTTCTGGCTGCTATAAGCTAAGCAGCTTTCTTCCACCACACCCTTCTACCATGATGTTCTCTTGGCCTTAGGCCTAGGGCAATGGAGTTGCTAACCTTGAACTGAACTTTAGAACATTCCCAATTAAACTTTTCCTCCTCTAGGTTGTCTAGGTGCTTTGGTGATAGCATTGAGAAACTGATATCTGTAGCACATTTTATAGGAATAATAATTAATATATGAGATACAAATACTAAGAATTTATGACAGTTCTTAACAATAAGAAAAGCATACTAGCATAAATTAGGCAAAAGTCATAAGCAGGCATTTGTTTTGATGAGGAAACATGAGTAGCATTTAAAGCCTGGAAAGATGTTTATTGTCATCAATAATATAGGAAGGCAAATTAACTCCTCTTAATAAATTTTTTTTAAATTAAGATTGAGAGGAATTGACAAAATTTTGGTTTAGGATATAAATTAATGAGGACACTATCCAGTAATATTGGGAATATAAATATAAATATTTTCAGGAGCTATTTGGCTTTTGCTTGTAAAATTAAACATTCATATAATCTGTAACACTGATATCTGACTCTTATATATGTCCTAGTTTAATTTTTTTTTTAGATGGAGACTTTGAGTTAACGATGAAAGGGCGAAAAAGAATTGATTGTAGGAAGTTTCTAGTGAGGAGGTAGGAAAATGAGACAAAGAAGGAAAGAAAGCCAATAAAAGTTAGGTTATAAAGCAAGTTACCACAGTAAGCAATGCTGATATTATCATACTGGTAAACTCTGGGAGGCTTTAGGGTCATCCCACTGGAAGTGAGGTGAGTGTGAACCAACAAGCATTATTTATACACCAGCTCCCATCAGTTGTGGAGTTCTGCTCTCCAGCATCATTAATTGCCCAGGACTTTCTGACCTGCTGAGAAGCACAGCATGCTTCAAAAGCAAGAGAAAATCCTCAGGCAAAGGTTTGCCTCAGGTTGTGTGTGATAGTTAGATCCCCACAGATAGAACAAGTAAAGGCTGAGGTACACAGAGCCAGCATTTACAGTATATATAGTAGACAATATTCTGCACATGTGTGAGAATATAGTGAAATATCCAAAGAAACATTGCACATAGCAGGTAGCGTACACAAAGTGTTGGATTCTCAAATCAAACTGAAATGAATTAGAAAATTCATCCAATATCCATTGATATGAATAACTTCAAGCATACACTGTATCAACAGACTAAGTAGAAGTGAGGTGAAGTCTAAGACATATTACAGTAGTACTCTATGTCCTCAACTAATTTTTCAAAGAATAAATTCATATAACAAAGAACTTGGGGTACTACCTACTGGATAAAAGGCACACATTACTTTTTTTTCTTTTAGTAGATGGACCCTCCTAACTAATAAAAAACAAGCAAACAATGTAACAACAAAATCAAACGAATATATCAAGTCTCTGATGCTCACTAATCTATATGAAATATTAAAATGATCCATTTCTGTAAACCAAACAATCAATTGATTGAAGTTGTGGTAAAACTGATCTTTGCTTCTAAAGATAAATTGAAATTAATACAAAGAAAAATACTCAGTCCAGATATTTAGTTTCCTTCAAAAATTAAACATCACAACTTCTGTGATTAATATTAATACCAAGTAATTGAATAAGCTTGTACTTTATAACATTGTTAGGTTTGTTCTCATAGGAAAAAAAAATGGAAATCATGTATTCTATGTTTGTCTTTCAATTCCTTCAGCAAAAACGGCTTTATTCTGCTTAGAATATAGATAGAAATAATCTAATTCCAACATCATTGTTTTGCAAAAATGTCTTTCCCACCAGCTCTCAGGCTATTCAGTCATTTGGACAATTTTACCAACAGCATGGAAAATTTGGTGTTGTAGAGATTATAGTCACAAGTTTGGTCAACATTTTAAGACAATATATTCTGATATAATTGCATCATACACTGTAGAGAAAGTTATATTGTATTTTATATATAACAAGGTATTCCTCAAATAATTTTTAACAAAGTATGCTTATGATTAAAAAGTTGAGGACTAAAGAAACAAACTTTTTTAAAATTCATTTTTGAGTTTTCCTATATAGGAGGCAGTAAGCCTGTTTATCTCCACTCCATTGCACATTATGTTTGAGTTCCTCTTGTTTTCATTGTGCCTGTTTCACTTTCTTTCATGACTTTTTGACATAGAGCATTAGAGTAATCTATACCTGGTGAAGAGCCTTCAGAGCAAAGCCATTTCTGTGGAATGAGCCACCACACAAAGAAATATGATTCCAAAGCTGAAGTGAAAGTCCCACAGGGGTTTGTGTCAGTAATTCTCCATTGAAGATCTCTCTCTGTTGGCAACTCTCGAAACAGTTTTGAGAAGGACTCGCCTAGAGACAATCCATCTCTTCTGTAGGCGTCTCCTCTGAAAGTTGATGCTTTTTTGTCCCCTTTTTCTTGATCTCAAAACCAAGTTTTTTTTTTTTTTCAGACTACTCAGAATGTTTAAGGAGATTCATTCTCATTCCTGCCATATATATGACAAATGTCAAATTTTGGTTTGGGAAAATCTGCAAATATTTTACTCTCCTAAATTGTAATAGGATGCTAAAAACATCTTTTTGAAATTTAGAATGTTTCCTAGTACAACAAACCAACTTCTATATGAACGTGAATTAAAATCTATATTTATTTGCTTATTTACTTGCTTACTTATTTTTGTGGTACTGGAAATTGAACTAAGACTGCACATGTAGGTCAATACTTTGCCACTAAGCTATAACCTAAGTCCTTTTTGCATTAAGACAGCATCTCTCAAAGTTGCAGAGACTGGCCTTGATCTTGGAATCCTCCTGCCTAGTCCTCCTGAGTAATTGTGATTACAAGCATGCAACAAGGTACCCCACTTATTTTTTATTGAGTACCTACAGGAAAAAAAATCTTATACTTCTAGCAGCTTAGAAGACTCTGTTATGTTGTTTTCTAAAGAGCAGAAGGCTTCCATTTATTGTTTTCTTTTAGTTTATATTCATTGAAGTTACAAGTTCACATTTCTAATATTCCCATGTCTGAATATATCAAAAATACTTAAATCCAGTACAACCAGAAAGTCAAATAACCTTCAGTCTCAAAGACTCTTTATATTTTGTAAAGGATTTGGAAACATCAGAAATGTTATTCCTCAATTGCCATATCATCTACTTTGAAATGTAATAATTCTTCTTAACTGAATATCACTGTAAAGTCTATTTTTTATTTTCTCTTGTATAGATGTATTCCTTAGGAAGCTCCAGATTCAATACTTAGCAACACATAAAATGGAATAACCTGTTTCCTCCATATGATTTCCAATTATAACTCAGAATATTCTTTGGAATCATTATATTCTATAATCCTGCCAATATGCATTATTTACAGTTTTACTTTCCCTTTGGAAGACACAATTCTTTACAAATTCACACTTCATTTTTTGTTTGTAGAAAACAACCATACTGCCAGTAGTATTTTCTGAATTCCTTCTGTAAACTGCTACCTAAATATTGGCGTGGCCAAATGTGCGTGGCTTTGGGCAAAGTCAAGAAGCACCATACATAGCCTAGTACAGAGTGAATTAACGTTAAAATTTTTGCATTTATTTTTATCTATTTATAAGGTGCTAAAATGGTTTCTTGTAGGTGAAAAACATCCTCTCATACATGAATTCAAACAATTCTGAATATCTATAGTAATTTAATGTGAATAAAAATAATAGAAATTTATATTTAATTTACCCAGAACATGCCAATTAATAGTGTCAGAATTGTAATGATGTATATGTATATGAATATGACTGGGTTGGCAAGGGAATAATTATAGCAGATAGTATTTTGATTCTTTCCCAGCCCACAATGTCTCCTAGTCTATAATTCCTAACCCTAATATCCTGGTATATCCTGTAGCAGATTAGATATAAGCTTGAAATATCATTTTTGTCCCTTTAGGAATTTGGAATCTAGACCAACTTAGTTTCTATATTAGTCCATTTCTGTTGCTATAACAGAATATTAGAGACTGTGAAATGTATAAAAAATGAAGAAATTAACTTCTCACATTTCTAGGGGCTAGGAAGTTCAGTTCATGGTATCATCATGTGTAGAGGGCTTCTTAGCTGAGCTATAAAATGGGGGAGGCACATGTCCACAGTGTGAGACATGCCAACTAATTTTCCTCTACTTATAAAGCTATTAATTCCATGGTGGCCCCATCTTTATAATTTCATCTTATCTGCCAATGAATTTGGAAATTTGATTTCAGCACAAGAATTTTGGGGGATGCATTCAAACTCCAGCAATTCATTTTGTCATAGCAGTAACCAATGTAAATTTAAGGGTTGAACAGCAAATGTGTGCAAAGGAAAACCTGGACAAAACTCTTGTGTAGAGAATAACCGTAAAGCAAACAATAACAGAGGAGTAGAAAGGAAACTTAATGTCACAGGTCCACATAGAGAAATGGTGAGAGAATAACTCTTGACATAGTTCCTGTAAGATTCCTGGCAGCTTTTACACCCTGAATCAAATATTCATGGGTCCAGGTTATTCAGCTATTTTGGAATGCTATACTAGAGCAATTGCCTTTCAGTATAATACAGAATTTTCTTTAAATTAGTAGATTACAAATAATGCCTAATACTCTGGTAAGCTGAACTTATTACAACAAAACCCCCAAGTTTATTAATCTTTATCCTTTGAAATAATAAAAATAAACAGTCTATAAATACCATGTGATAATTATGAGAAATATACATTTGCCATAAATAAAAAACCTAAGCTAAATTATGAATTCATAAATAAAATAATAGCTGATATTTTTTGAACACTGATTATGCACCAGACTCTTTTTAACACATTTAACATGCTAAAACTTTTAGTTATATCAAGACAATTGAATCCCCAATAATCCTATGAAGTAGTTATTATTTTCATTATTATTATTATTTTACTGATGACAAAATTGCGTTGTCTTATTCAAGATCAATTAGGTAATAATCTGAAGAGTTTGAGTTTGACATTCAAAAGTCATTCTTCAGAGCTCATATTCTTGACCATTATTGGTTGAGTTGTAGGATTCTGAATTTGTCTACTGGATTAAATTTGTTTCATCTTACAGTATTTTTGAGCATTTGATTTACTAATATGTAGGTGAATTTTTAACATGTAGGGTTGTGTACTTATCAATTTCACCTTGTAATTCTGTGAATTTAGCACCTATTTATTATGTATAATCAGGTCTATATAAGCTCATGATAAGATAAGCATGATAACTTGGGAAATGATAACAATAAATTTATCAATATTTAGTCTTATTTCTTTTCCCATTGCATTTTGTATCTTTCTCTCCTATGAATTTGTCTTCCTTCTTATTAAAGCATTTAAAATAGTTCTTTTAGCATAGATTCATGAATTATAATGTCACTCAAAATTTTAAATTCCTTATATATTTTAATTATTCAATTATGAAAAGATTTCAATTTTACCTTTTGTTCTTGAATGATAAATAGGATGAATATAGACATCAAGATTGAAAATTGCTTTTCTTTATTCAGTTGATATGTTTACTGTTGTTGATTGAGAATAAACTATAATTTTAATATGTATTCTTTGTAGATTATATATATGTAGATAAACATGCACACATAATCATATACCCGCAAAATTATACATATACCCATATGTATATATATGGATGCATAGTATATAATATTATATATATTATATACATTATATATACATATATAATATATAGTATATTTATTATATTTATTATATACATATATACACACATATATAGTTTATGTATACACACACTGCTTATTAGCAATATACTACAGCTTCTTTTCTTTTTTTATTAAATTATTTTTTTTCTAATTTGTTACACATGATGTCAGAATGCAATTCATTTCATATTACACACATAGAGCACAATTTTTCAAGTCACTGATTGTACACAAAGTATTTTCACACCATTCATGTCTTAATACATGTACTAGGGTAATGATGTCTAACTCATTCCACCATCATTCCTACCCCTTACCTGCTCCTTTCTCCTCTCTTCCCTTTGCCCTATCTAAAGTTCCTCCATTCCTCCCATGCTCCCCAACCCCCATCACCATTATGAGTCAGCATCCTCATATCAAAGAAAACATTCAGACTTTGGTTTTGGGGGGATTGGAATGCTTCAATTAGGATTATGTTCCCAACTTCATCCATTTACCTGCAAATGCCATGATTTTGTTTTCTTTTAGTGCTGAGTGATGTTCCATTGTGTATATATACCAATGTTACCCTATCCATGTATCTACTGAAGGGCATTTGGGTTGGTTCCATAATTTAGCTATTGTGAACTGTGGTACTATAAACATTGATGTGGCTGTGTCCCTGTAGTATGCTGTTTTTAAGTGCTTTGGGTGTAAACCAAAGAATGGGATAGCTGGGTCAAATGGTGGTTCCATTTTCAGTTTTCCAAGGAATCTCCATACTGCTTTTCAGATTGGTACAGCTTTCTTTTCATTGTGAGAATTCCTGTTCATATATTTTTAATTTGCTTCTTATGTCAAAATATTCTCTTACTTTATACTTTGTTATGTCCTCTAATCTTTTTTTTATTCCTTTCACTTGAGTATTTTTTTGCCAAAGTACTATTATTTTATGTTCTGGAGCCCCTGGATATTTCATTCATTCTGTTTATTGGCTCTTTTTGAGAATTATTTGTTCCTTGGATGCTCTCATGTGTTTTTTCCCCCTTTATTATGAGTAGAGATGACTTATTCAGTGCCCTACGTCTCTAATATTGTGAAAGTGCTTCAGTAATAATTAAACTAAAAATAGCTTCTTTTAAATATATTTTTTATTTGTTCTAATTAGTTATACATGACAGTAGAATGTATTTTGATACATCATACATAAATGGTGAAAATAGCTTTTAATAGACCCAGATTATTCTTATAAAATTTTAAACCCTCTGTATTTCATGCTGAGCAAACTTTACCTAAAATTTGTTTTCTTTGTGTGAGAAAGCCTGGGTTTTTGCATGTACGATTTTATTCTTTTGGTATGACTTTCATGTATCTATCTAATTATCTATCTATCTCTTTCCTTTTTTCTCTTTTTCTTCCTTTTCTCCTTTCCTACTTCCTTTCTTCCCCCTCCCACCCTCTCTATTTTTCTCTCTCTCTGTCTCTCTCTCTTTTACCCTTTACTTCACTTATAAAGTTAAGTCCTTGTTGTTTCTCAAGGATCAAAGCTTCTGTGTGAGGGTGAGGTTTATTTCATTCTAAACTGTGAGAATGGTAAAAAAAAAAAAAAAAAAAAAAAGTCTAATGTTCCTGGTTTTGACTGTGATGTGTAATTTTTAAACATCTCTCTGCCATAACCATCCATGTCTGAATCTACTTCTTCTTTTTGGGGGGCAAGGTTTGGGGGGACTGGGTATTGAACTCAGGGACACTCAACCACTGAGCCACACACAGTCCTAGTTTGTATTTTATTTAAAGACAGGGTCTCACTGAGTTGCTTAGCACCTCAATTTTACTGGCTTTGAACTTGCAATCCTCCTGAATCAGCCTCCAGAGCCACTGGAATTACAGGCGTGTGCCACCAAGCTCAGCTGAATCTACTTTTGGATAACAAAATATTAGATTTCCTAAACCATTCTTATATTATTTCTGAATTTCTAGCATACAGTTGTTATTTTATTTTCTTTACATTGTTTCTAACTAATTACAAAACATTTTGTATATCTTGATCCAAAATTTCCCAAACATAGAGAGGGATTGAAATCCATTATTTTCTTTCCCAATCCATCATCTTTAAGAGGTCTGCTTTATTTACTTTCCCTCTAAATTTTTTTTTATTGATTTTAATATATTTTTGTTGACAGTTGAATTGATTAATTAAGTGTGAAATATTGTGAGTGTTTTCTTGTTTGAATTTTCAAAGTCAATAAATATTCTACTACTGCAGATTATAATTTATTTGCCTTTATACTACTACTGTCAATGTCTCATATTATCATATTAGTATCAATTCAGAGGGACTTAATAATTGAAAAAATGGCAATTACAGCAGACACCTTGATTTTTCCTTAAAATTAAGAATTTCATTATTTTGCCATTAAATGCAATGATGTAAGTTTGAAACAGAAGCTCTATTTTATCATTGGAAAGTGCCTTTCATCATGTATATATCTAAAAAGTTTTCTATTCTTATTAGATATTCCTATTTTAAAAAACTAATTTTTCACAATGACATCTACACAACCATGCTATTCTTTGACTTTTAGCTTTTAATATTTTTGAAATATGTTAATTTATATTCCATTATAAATCAGTGTATTTCTAGAACAAATTGTACTTATAGAAAGTGTAGGCATTCTAGAATAACAACTAGGATACATTTACTAATATTTATATTGACACTGATGACTTCTGTCATCATGGTTGATCATATGTATGGGTGTGGATTTGTGCCTGTATGTAAATACACACACACACACACACACACACACATGTACATATGGTTTGGGATTGATAAGCTATAGTGTATGACATTTAATAGCTCCAAATAGTTTATATATTATATTATACATTAAGAGTAGTCCCCCATTTTCTGTGAGGATACATTCCAATATTCCCAGTGGATGTATAAAACCACAGGTAGACCAAATCCTATGTGTTCTGTGTTTCCTGTAAGTACATACCTTTGATGCAATTTAATTTATACATCAGATACAATAAGAAATTAACAACAATAACTAAAAATAAAATACAATAATTGTAATAATAATTAAATTTTATAAATTTTTTATGCTGGAATTTTTTTTCTGACAGTTTTGACTGTAGATAACTAAAATTGCAGAAAGTAAAATTATTAAGGGAAACTACTTGTGAGTGTGTGTGTGTGTGTGCGCGTGTGTGTCTGTGTACATTACTGTATGTGTATGTATGTGTGTGAGTGTATGTATTTCTTTTTGAATGTGCTCTAAGAGTTGAACATGAGAAAGCATATCTTGTGTTTATGTATGAAAGAAGATCTATTCAGTACAAAAAAAACCAACTAGCATTCTATATATTTAAATACTTCACCATAAAATTTACTTAATCTTTCAATGTTTCACTAACCTCTGGGAAAAATCAGAGAAGCAGGAGTTGGATAGAAAAACCGGAAAAATCTTCCAAATTATGCAGATTACCTGTTTCAGAAAAATTCTGCCACTACCTGAAAACACTGAGTGCTTTTGTACTCTTCACTATCATCTGTATTTTTATTAATGACACATATGCTTTATCTTTCCAAAGATAAATAGGTACAGGAAGGGACCAGTTATTAGGAACAATAGGCAAAGGACAAATCCCTTTACTGTTTAAAATAGTTACCCCTAAAAGAGTTTTAGACTAATACAGTTATTGCCATGCATTGTTGTATCATTCTTCTTATTAAAGATTGTATGTTGTTCTTAAAATAGGAATTCAGCAAACAACGCAGACAAGATCAGGAAGCCACACATCTGATTCCAGGTATTGGTTTAATGAAGAGATGGGCAAATTATGTAAAGTTGTGATGTTACATTGGTAATTATTTTTTTAAAAGCCTGTTCAGGAAGATTCCTTTTGTTTTTCTTCAATCCTGATGTCATGTTAAACAACAACAACAAAAACAAGTGGGTTTTCCAGTAATGTCATGGTTTCAGGCCACTGAAGCAAGAGAGAATGTACCTGACCCTCAGACACCACTATGTGCAAGAAGTAGAGTCTTAGAGCCCCAAGTCCATGACTTTACCCAGTTCATACAGGTTCTATGGTTCTAATTGTGTGAAGCAAAAATTATATTGTTGTGATTTATGGTTAAATTCCTCTTTCCTTGTCTCATGACTATAATTAAGTATTTTTAATGTCTTGATTTTAGAAACATATATTTTCCCTATCACTGAGACATTTAATTGTATTGCCATTGAAATGTAAATAAATTTTATACTTTAAAATTTCAAACAATTTTAAATTAATTTTTCTAAATGATGTGTGGTAGGGTTCTTAAATTTTTTTTCTGGTTCATTTTTTTTCTGAGTTTCCTAAATTGGATTAAATAAATCAATTATTCTACCACTACTTGTTGTAAAGTCTTTCTCTAAATGAAATATGTTGAACTTACATCGAAAATCAGTTGACCACAGGGTACAGGTTTATTTCTTGATTTTCTGTTCTATTCTAATGATCCATACCCTCAAATAATTAGGTATATCATTACCCTATATCATACCAATTATTTGAGGGTTACAACAAGCCTTAGAATTTGTATCTATTTCATTTATTTTAACTATAAGTTCTTGGTTGCTTTATAAATTATTCTTTCAATTCATTGAAATAAACACTCCTCCCTTGGTCATTATTTTTATCCCTTAGAGATTTCTTGGATATTTGTTGTTCTTTTCTAGCTTCTTTAGTTCAATGGTTTTAACTGTTTTTTTTTCTAATTTTAAATTATCAAAGCATTACATTGACAACTTTTCTCAGCTTATATTTTATCTCATGAGAAGATGTGATGAATGGATTTCTTATATTACTGTTTGCCAAATAGTAACAATATCTTTGTATTTTATGTGTTACTCCTTATTTGATTTATTGTTTGTTGTCATAATTATATAAATCACAACTCAACTCTTCAATTTTAAAATTTACTAAATCTCACTTTTGCAGAAGTAGATTTGTTATTTTGGGCACATGTGGTTTTAAATGACCTGATTTCTCTAATATCTCTTCATAAAGTTATGCTATTTTCTAGAAATACTAGATAAAACTCATATATATTTAAAAGTTATAATTGGTTCATGGGAATATTAAACTCTACCTACTCTCAGATATCAAAATTACATGTAATAGTCAAAAGAAATACCAACATTTGTAGTTTAAACAAGTGGCATCAAAATTGTCTATAATAGCCCATAAAACAGAAAGACAAGTGCTCTGCAATAGCTCATCAATTTTAAATATAAAAGTACATCTGCACAAATTAAAAAACAACTATCTTGTTTGTGTCATATAGCTTGTGTAGCTTCAAATAAGCCCAAGGACTCTAATATGCAGTAATAAATCAATCAGAGAGAAGACATCAAAATTTTGATTTGTGGAAGAGATTTATGACCCTTTTCCACTTTGTATGGAGAATATAACTCATCTAAAAGTACATTTTTGCATATGACTGATGAATATCCATGCATGCCTACAGCAAGGGAAATTTAATTAGAAATGATTCTAATTTTGATTAAAGAACAAGGTTGTTTGCTCTTGATGAGAACCACCTTCCACAAATTCTTGTCTTTTCTCTAGAAAGTGTCTTGAGATTCCTTTCATATAATTCAAGAAAATGCAGCTATAGAGTAGGTGCAGAAGCACCTAGGGAGACACAGTGAGGCCATTAATGAAAATGGTAAGTCAAAGACCTGTAAGATTTACTAGAGACTTGCTTCATGTTCATTTCAGCTTTCTTTGTTTTTCTCACAAATAATTGGAGTTTTGACTCTAATTCAAAAATCCATCTCCAGATCAATAGTGACCTTATGTGTGGGTTACTCTCATTTTTTTTATCTCAAATATTTGTGGCCATTCTCTTATCAAGTCCTCTCATATTCCATAGAGTCTGGTGTTCTGCCAGACTTTTTAGTACCTCACTAATTCTTGATTCCATCATTCCCTGTGTGACATTTGCTTTTCTCAGATGCATGGTTTCTTATATTATTTTTCCATGAGGCAAAGAGATTGACTTGACAGGAGCTTGAGAGAACATCCTAGGGTGATGGTATTGTTCTAGTTGTAATCGTGAACAGTTGTTACCTGGGGATATGACCTTGTCAAAGCTCATCAAAACTCACATTTAAAAATGAACATTTTATTTTATATAAACTAGACCTTGATTTATGAGAGTAATATAAGGAGTGAAGTTGAAGTCAATAAATATGGAATACAATTTTTCATTTAAATTAAATCCATTTTAACTGATATATAAAAACAAAAACATTGTTTATAATAAGTATTGTGATGTTTTGAAACATGCACATATTATATAAGATGTAGAATAGGTTGAATATATCTGTCTCTCCAAATATGTATAAATTCTTTGTGATGAAAACTTTTAAAATTCTTTTGTTTAGCATATTAGCTAATCTCCTGTAGCATATCTTAGCTATCCTAACCTACAGGAGATTACTTTTTGATGAAAATGGAGAGAAAGTAACTGATGAGTTCTGTTATTATGTTTTTTTAAAGTTGAAATAATAAAAATTCTGTGTGCTAATGAAATGTTTAACAGAGTCATGGATTAAAAAGGTATATGAGAACAGGCAAAGAATGAGCTAACAGTATTCCTGGGTAAGGAGAGTGGATGTAACACATTGCACTCACCTGGGTCGACCTCAAATTGGGAAAGTGGTCATACACTTATAAAAATTAAAGGGAAAATGTAGATGAAAATTGGTAAATTGTTATGGTGGTGGGAATTTGCCAAACTCATTTTTGGATTGTTTCTATTTCATCAGATAGAGAGGTTGGATATTAGAAGTTTTAGGAGAAAGAAAAGATGGGAAATCCTGGAGTTTTTTTTTCTCAGTAACCCTGGAAGATTTAATACTGAGTGGAATAAAATGCGATGGTGAACCTATCTTAGCACATTTAATACTCTGTGATTTACATATTTGTGGATGATTCTATTCAAGGTGGATATAACCTCCCAGAATAGTAGTGACTTTTTTAGAATTATTTCTTTCTGTATTCATTCTACTTAAAAATCAGACTCATTGGAAGAATAGCACTCTTGGAATATTTTTTTTTTTTCATTTTGTTGTGGAATACAGATAGGAATCGGGAAAGGTTTTCAAGTAGGAGTATGAATTATAACACATGAAAACTATATGCTTTATGAAATCTACTGGGAAACAGACTTTCAAAGACATTGTTTCTGAGACTTATCATGTTCTTTATTTACTCTAAACCTAGTTTACATCTTCATAGTCTCCCTTTCTAGCTCTTTTTCCCTACCCTGAATTATCATGTCTATTACCTGTCTTCCACTAGGAATTTAGGAATACCCCCTTCAAATCACCCAGCATACAGTATTATATTTCTTTGTTCATATTACTGTGCCATAGTCCTAATCAGTTTGGGGAATATTAAAATATTTAGAACATTTCCATATCCATCATATGTAGTATAAGACACAGAATCAAAAAATGTAATAAAATTTATTGCAGTGAATTAAATCCTCTAGCCTCTGCTATTAATAAGCTCCACTTAGCATGGCTAATAAACATGCTATTATCTTCCTCAATACATAATCTTGCAAAAATAAATAGTAATTCAGCAGCAAAATGGGAAAAACAATAGCAAAAATATTTTGATATCAAGAATATCAGTAGACTTCAGTTGTGTCCAAATTCAGGAACATATTCCCTATACATTAATTTAATCATGAATGACAAACATACTTCCTAGTGAAAGATACTCAAACCTTAGATATGTAAAATCTATTTTAGTGCTAAAAAGTATGTGTGCTCTTATAATATTAGATATGCCATAAGACAATGAGCACCAAAACCTTTTCAAATATGTATTATATGATATACACTAACAAACAAAAAGCACCAGAAAAGACAAGTGCATTCCATTTCAAGTGGTATTACCCAAATAATAGTATTTCTTATTAACAAATTTTTCTTTCAGCACAAATTTTCACAGATTTATAATTTTTCTAAGAGCCCCTTTTCTTTCTGTCTTAGCACTGATATTCTTAGCTATGAACTTCACTGAGCTAGGCTGGTTGAGTTTGGAAAAAAATGCACAAACATGCTTATGTAGCCTGTAGTGTGCCTCAGAGAAAAGTAATAGCAATATAAAGGAGTATGTTATGCATGTGACAAGTGGGTATTATTATTTTTGGAGTTGCTTGTACAGGTAAATTCTAAGGTGGAGTTGAGTTAATAACCACAAAAAAAACTATCAAAAATTCAAAAAAATATATACTTATTATGAGTATTGTCATAGAAAGCCCCAAATGTGAACAGTAAGAAAAAGGATATACCTATATATTGATAATTTTGAATGCATTTTGTTAAAAAAAACTGAGAAATTGGCTCTTGCAAAAAAAAATCAGGCAAATCTTTGGTTAGAAAACTTTGTTGAGCAAATAGTTTAGAGTCTTTTGTCCTTGGTTTCCATATTGAAAATACTATTTTTGAGGTAAAGTTAGATAATGGCTATAATCTCTCTGTGTGTAAAATACAAATCTAAAAGGTACCCTAAATTGATTCCTAAAGAATTTCACACTTGTAATCTATTTAAGCAGAACTGTTGTGCATATATGTATGTAGCTCCAGCATGAAAACAAAACAAAACAAAACACTCTGAGCTTCAAGCTTTTGCATTACCTACAACAGAAATCAATGTCATTCTTTGTGAAATAAGCTGCTGTTGCCATGGTGAGAATTTGACTGCAATGCAAGTTGCTCTCATGTCTAGTGTTTTAAAATCCTAATACAGTCTCTATGTGACCAGAACATCTGAACATTCTCAAAGGATTTACTAGTACCATAATATATTCACCACTTAGAGTAAACATACAGTATTTAACAAATGATTCAGGATTCAAAACATATCTATTAAAGTTGTAGCACAAGTATGATAACATAACAATCTCCATTGGAAGAATACAAAATAACAAAACTCCCCAAGGGATATAAATTCAAGTTGGAATAGATGACTTACAGCACATTAAAATTCAAATTTAATATTAAGTGAAATCATCATATACAATTCAAGAGAGGTCATCAAAATATGGCTTATTGAAAAAATAATGAAGATAAACAGGATTGAGTACTAAGGAAAACAAAAAGATTTCTCAGAGTAGGCAAGGAAACAAAAGAAGACCTTAAGGAGTTGGAGATTAAATCAGATCTAAAGAATAAGAAAGAGAAGGATGAGCTAAATTAAATAGATACAACATCTTCTAAGAAGGAATGCAGGGAATCCTAGAAAACTTGGGGTCCTCAGATTGCAGAGGTGCATGCATAAGTCAACAAGGTAGCAACATAGAGAATGATACTAGGGTACAACCTTGAGACTCATTCAAGGCCAAGGAAGAATCTCCTTGGCATCAAGCTGAAAGCAAATACTTAAAAATATATACATTAATGAAGTTGCATATTTTGCCTATATGTCTTGGATAGTCTCATTCAGAGCTCCCATTTAACCTGGAGCATTGATGTTTTCTATGGTTCCAGTTTGCTAATTGCGCTACCAAATGTGTTAATTTTCTAACAAACTTTCTAAACAATCTTTCTAAATCTTTCTAAACAATCTAACAAATTTTCTAAGCAATCTTTCCTTCTTTGCCATATTAAATATTATAGCATGTATTTTATTAGATAAATGTAGAAAAAACAGCTTAATAATTGTTATGGAGAGCAAACTGAAGCTCAGCCTTCCAGATAGGATATAGGTTTCTCTGATTGTCATCTAAGATCTTCTACTAACACATGTTCCATAATCCCACTCCACAGCAGGCTGGCAAAGTAATTACTGTGGCAGTTACCACCCTTTTCCATATTTCTCTGAATGTGTCAAGTACATTTTTAGACTGAATCTCAATTTTCTTCAACTCTCTTCAGTTTAAACTATTCAGAAAAATTCAAATCTTTGAATACCATATTCACCGAATACCATATTTACTCATTTACCACTCATTCATTACTCCAAAATCTGAAATTTTATTTATTTTGGCCAACAATATTTTCTTATTTATTCAACTCCATGTACATTTTTTCAGTGCTGAATCCTAGTGAGCATCACTGTAATATTAGTGATACCCATCATGCCCTTTTCTTGGAAAAACTTCTTATTTTGCTTTTCACGAAACATTTTATAGTTTTCCTTATATCAATATATCCCCCTTCATCTTTTCCTTCTTACCTGTTCTAGTTCTTCATCTCACCCATTAACATTTGGAATTTCCCTGCTTTTTCTCATTGTATTTTGGTACCCACTTCATGTTTCCTGGATAACATTTTAACTACTAACATACATGCTGATGACTCAAAACTTCGCATATCCTATTGTTTTAATTTACCTGATAATTTCCTTTTTAAAATCATACAAATGATGTCCCTCAAATATATTCACATGCTCCAGAAAGTGAGAAATGATTACCAAGATCTTTCATGGTTTTGTCTGTGTTCTCTTAAGCACCACCTTTCAGCTACCTGTCTTACAATTTTTCAATTCCCCATATACTCCATGTGGTTTTTCCCTTTATTCAAGCTGCCACTTCTGCATGGAATAAGCCTGATTGTCACCTTTCCTAATATACACAATTTGCCTTGGGAATTCATACAGAAATGTTTTTAAAATACTGAAATTCTTTTAACTCAATGAAGTCTCCACTGATTTTTCTTTGCACACTTTTTTTTTTCCAGATACCCTACTACCCAGAAGACAAAACTCTCTATTCTTGGATCTCATTGTTAACTATTCACATTGCTTTATCATTGTTCTGACATAAATCATGATAAATAACTGCCTAAATGCTCTACCTTACTGCACAGTATTCTGCGTACAGTGCTGTACACACACACACACACACACACACACACACAGCCTGGGCTCCTTGCTATATGCTATATTCCTATTCTTATGACCAGAAAAGAGTAAAATATGAAATATAGTAGAAAACCAAACAAGTGGGGTATGGTCACCTATGCCTATAATCCCAGTGGCTCTGGAGACTGAGGCAGGAGGATCACAAGTTCAAAGCCAGCCTTAGCAACTTAT
This sequence comes from Marmota marmota marmota, assembly GCF_001458135.2. Classification (NCBI taxonomy): domain Eukaryota; kingdom Metazoa; phylum Chordata; class Mammalia; order Rodentia; family Sciuridae; genus Marmota; species Marmota marmota. The sequence continues at coordinate 20,644,289 of NW_026000068.1, forward strand.
CAAGACCCTAAGCTACTTAGTGAGACCCTGTCTCAAAATTTAAAAATATATGGAAAAAGAGCTGGGGATGTGGCTCAGTGGTAAAGTGTCCCTGGGTTCAATGCCTGGTACCCTTCCCCCTGCAAAAAAAAAAAAAAAAAAAAAAAAAAAAAAAAAAAAANATATATATATATATATATATATATACATACATATAGTGCCAGAAGGAAATAAGGAAAGGGGAAGATGTAAAACTTGAAGGGACACTGAAGGAACTCCTCAAAACATATGAAAAAATCAAAATCCAGATTAAAATCCTGTGCTTAAAATTCATAAAAGGACACCTCTATATGTACGTAATAACATAGTTTAAGAATATGTATAATATTGGATTAAAAGGATATATATATTATGTATTATACATATATATTATCATTTAATACATTATATATATGCCATGAGCATTACACACACACACACACATACATGCTCATGATCATCGTGAGGGACTTTAATTTACCTCTCTCAAGAAATGAGAAAAGCAGAGTACAAATAATCAATCACATAGAAAATATGAACAGCAAATATAATAAAATGGACATGACATTTATAAAATAGAACATTCAATGTTGACCCAATATAGATTGTTTTCAAGCTCACAGAAACACAGAGGTTAATCATCTGTGGGTCATAAAAGAATTCTAATCCTATTTACAAATGGGAATTGTAGATAAAATCCAACCATCAATAGTGAATCTGAGCATACTTTATGGAGATTTTTTTCAGTGAATTCATATGCCTCAGTCTGAAAAACAGGTTATATAGTAGTAGAAACATGATTTCTAGACTATGATCACTTCACTGTAGAAAGACTCGAAAAAGAAGAAGAGATACCTTCTTTAGTCAATGACAGCTGGATAATGGAAGGGATCAGGCAGCTCTTCATGTGTCTTAATTTCTACTGTGCTATATCTTCCTTTACTTTTCTATCCTGTGAGGTTACCTTAGGTTAAGCCATCAGAGATATAGTTTCTGGCTGCTGCATTTTAAAAAATCTCTTTACATGCTTTACTTTTGAGGAAGAAAATAAACTTTAACTTAATCAGAGATATTTCAGTGTTTATGTAACCGAGGAGAGAAGACATACATTAATTAAGAAAAAAATTATAATTTCTATTAAATAGTGAGTTGACTCAATTGTAAACACTCCAAGGGCATTTTAATTAGTATCTGTGATTATCTGAAGAAAATATTTGGTTTACATATCAGTTATATTCAATATTAAAAGTATTAAAATATTATTTGGAAAAGGCTAAACAAGATAGAAATACTAACATATAATGGATATCCAATATAATAAGTGAAATAGTAAAAGTATTTCTTTGCTTATGGTCACTGGCTTATTTTTTAATTGTTTTATTGTTTTGGGAATTGAACCTAGGGCCTCTTGTATGCTAACCACACAATTTAGCATAGAGCAACATCTCTAGCACCTTTGTGTCTAATTTTTTTGATTATTGTCATAGGTGCATAATTATTTACTATATATCATAGGCCTTAAAAATATTGTTAGTTTATTGAACTAAACAAAATATCATGAAAACAAAACATGGACTAACTATGTAGTGTGGAGACATGATTTTTGCCTTTTTTTTTTTGCACTAGAGATTTTTCATCTATAAATATGTATTTAACATCATGTATTGGCATAGTATAATGAAGCTGTGTGTGTTGGCCAATACACTTGGTCACATCAACTATTTATATTGACCAGCTTTGAAAGAGGCAATACGTGTCCCGCAGAGTGTAAAGTTTGGAGAAAGAAAAGCCAGCAAAATATTGACACTCTGACTCTATACATGCCCTCCTATTTTCCAGCATGCCCCAAATCTTCCAACCACATAGCAAGGCAATTTATTTTAAAGGCCTTTCAAAATTAGTTTAAAAATAAAGGGCAATTAGATCAAGAAAAATTATTATTAGAAAATATGTCTCTCTGTGTTTCTAATATGTCGATAACAGCATTAGAGTAGATGCTAAATATCTTCTAAATTTAAATATTGTATTGTAAAAAAAAATACATACGAATATCAAATGTGCTCTGCAGTCTCTTTTATTTGCTAAAGTCAATCAAGGAAAACTGGTAATCAGTTTTACTATTATTACTATTATTACCATTATCATTATAAGAGAATCAACACTAGTTTTTCCCTTCTTGGGTAAAAAATAAAGTAACATTGTATAAGCTATCTCTCATAGATTTTAAATGATTCAATCAGTATATTTCTAACTGTAATGTATTTAAATTTTTTAAAGGTTCCCAGGGCATAACGACTAAATGATCTCATTCTCTCACAAATTAAGACCAACCACACAGATTTTTCCTTATTATTCTTGCTTATGAAGTTAATCCTCACTGAGCTCTCATGAAGACTTCTTTAAGCCTCCCAGGTGAGGGAGAAGCAGCCTAATGAGCATGAATCAGTGGCATTTGATCCCCACCATAGCAAAATGCCGACACAGATATAATCTTTTGCTCTTCCAAAGGCTTTTAACTCTGAGAATAAAGAACTCAAAATCTCCATCATCAGCAAGCCTTTAAATTTGTTCCTTCTTCTATCCAACAGATAACCCTCCATTATTTTTGCAAAAATAAAACTGCAAGTGTTTTATGGGTTTCATTTGGAGACAATGTGGGAATTGCAATAGAAAAGGGACCTATATTCCTTCCATTAGAGTTTCTTTTTTTTTTTCTACCTTTTGATCAGGGAAACTTTACCTTCCAGAGTTTATTGAGCCAAATTGGCAAATAGAAAGCAATGATTTTACACCATGTGTCAGTGAAGCTACCATATAAGTGTGGATTTATATGTGAAATATTTTGGATGAATTAAGTGTTCCTTTGGGAAATATCTAGAAAGTACACACAAACACAGATGAGCCTAATGGAAACAGAGATCATAAATTAAGTATATTCTCATTACCTTTTCATGCCCCCTGACTAGAAACAATAACCTCTCCCCCAATAAGCACATAGTCTCAGAAAAAAAGATTAGTGTACCCAAAGGGCAAAGCAAACATATATATCTTGTGATATGTTCGAACAATTGTAAAGCTGTACCTCTGGCAGATGATGGGTGGGAGTGAATTAGAGAGGTCTAGGTGAATTATAGAGGTGGGAATCTTCCATCAAGGAGGCCCAGCTGTCTGCCTCAAGGTGCTTGACCCTAGCAACCGACAACAGGAGCAGTCAACCAAGAGACAGCTGTTGCAGAGGAAGAAAATGTAATAAGTGAGAGTCTCATAATTGAGGCCTGGCCAAGGGAGGAAGTATATTCCATGATCACATCTTTGAAATTTAAGTTGAAATCTAAATTTTGTGTTATTATTAGAATAAGTCTGTAGTTGTATATTTAATGTAAACATATATACACATACATATACACACATACATGCATATATACGCACATAATCATGTTAATAATTAGTGTTAATATTGAATCTCGCCAAAAAGGTATTTTCCACCCAGATTTTATTTCTAAAAATGTGATTGCTAAAAGAAAGCACAGGTAATTATGTGAGAGTATCTCAGCGAAATCGAGGATTTCTCTCTGACATACACTCAGTTCTTGATGTTTTTCAGTGGCTGTTCTCATTAAATTTCATACAACAGAAAATCTGAACAAAAGCCTGTGCAGTGTTAGGGAACAATGATTCACTTTTGCAAGGAAAAAGGAGATTTATGAAGAAAATCACTTGTATCTGACAGTCACTGACATTAGTCCTTAGTTCATGAAAAGCGACTCCAGTCTGATAGATTGTTTTCTGTTCCTCATAAAGCTATTGTTTTTCTTGTCTCAGCAATAAATGGAATTGAATAATGATCACACAGATGTAGGAGAAGGAATCTCATTTTATAATTGGAGAATTTTTCTCTTTTATGAATTCAACATTTTTTTACATCATTAAAAAATGAAAGTTGCTCACCTAGAAGTATTTCATGGACTAATATCATTCCTTTTTAAAATAAGACATTGCTTATTTAGAAACAGGTGTTATAGATACATTTAGAAAATCAGCTACCAAAATATTCTAGAGATGATTAATAAGGAAAAAATGGATTTTATGCAAAAACTGGTCACAAATATATGATGTTAGTTCTTAATGCAAATGTTCAACATTGGCCAGCTCACATAATTTCTCATTGTTGGGAGATTTTTTTAAATACAAGCAGAAATTGTCACTCTGATAGAACTACATTTTGAGGACAAAAGTTCCTCAAAAAAAGTGAATACATGGATTCATTTTCTGTATTTTCAGCTACCTGTGATCATTCAGAATATAGAAATAATAACTGGAAAAAAAATGTAAATCAACAATTCCTAATTTTAAATAACTTTTGTTATCAAATAGCATTATAATTGCTCTATTTTATTAATTATTGTTGTTAATCTTTTACAGCACTTGTTTATAAATTAAACTTTAAAGTATGTATGTGTAGAAAAAAAGCATCATGTATAGAGAGTTCAGTACTAAGTATGATTTTAAGCATCCACCGGGTTGTTGGAATGTGTCCACTGCAGATGTGGAAGGTACTATATAGTTTTTGATAGAAAATGATTTATGACTCTGGTATGAGTTTGCCACTTGACCAGATTAGGTAAACTCCAAATAGTATGAATGATTTAGTGTTTCAAGTATATTTTTTTCCAGAAGGCCTGTATTATTGCCTAGAATCATTCCAGATATATTTTTATATTGGTTCCATTAGCATGAAGAGACTATTTTATTTACATTAGCTTAATAAATTAGTTTATTTAAAAGAATCATGTTGAGTTATAAGAGAATTCTATGAAATTAGCAAAACAGGAGCAGTAGCTACAGCAGGGTATCACTATTCAAATTCTATTATTGTATTCCATATTTTATGCTGGAGTTTTAAGTAGCAAGTCTTGGCTAGGAAAAAAAACCTGCTTGTTGGGTGAAAACATATGAGAGTCATCAATATGGCTTTCTGTGGTTCATCACTATCAAAATTAGAGCTCTTTAAGACTAATGCACACTGGAGCCTGGCCTTGAACATTCCTTAATATCATTTCCAGAGAGAACAGTTTTAAAACCAGTGGGACATAATAACATGAGTTTAATTCAGAAGGATATAAACTATACTACCTGAGTGACCCACAGCCAAAGCACTACAGCACACAAAGAATTTAATAACTAATTAATATATGTCCAGAGATACAAATATGAGCCATTCAAGAAAACAATAAGACAAGATTAGGTGGATAAATTATTATAATAATATAGTTTCAAAAAAGAGAGGCTAATATATAAATAATAGGATGAATAAAGACAAATATTAAAAAGAATGAAAAGGAAGGTCAGAATTAGGGTTTCCTGCAAAGGGCAGCAGGAAATATATGACAGAAATAGCATATATGTTAGATAAAAGTCAAAAGTCAAAATTCTGGAAAATCAGACTCTTAGAAGAAAATGAAAATGAAAATGAAAAAAAAAATTTGAAGAAATGTGGATATAAATTTTCCAGATGTATAGACAAATTAAATATATTTCATTAAAATAATTTGTAGAGTGCCCCAAAGTAGTACCTGCAACAAAATATAAACACATAATGAAATTTAAGATTCAAAAGGTAATAAGATTCAAAGTTTTTTTAAGTTATGCACAACATTAGGATTCATTTTGACATAATTATAAAAGCATAGAATGTAATTTGTTCTGATTTTGTCCTTTCCCTCCCCTTCTTCCTCCCCTGTTCCCTTCCTTCTACTCTACTGATCTTTCTGCTATTTACTTACAGTTTTTAAAATTAATATATTATGGATATACATAATGGTGAGATTCACTGTGGTCTATTTCTGTAGGTATAGAGGAAAGTTATTCACCCAGTGACAGTTCAACATTGTAATGAATGATTGGACATGCAACTACTCAATGAAAATACTGGAAGCAGAAAGGCAATTGAATTATGGCCATTTAAGATTTTGATTTAAAAGTATGTTGAACTTATCACATATCTAAAAAATTGTTTGACTTAATAAAATATTATAATAAATTATTATCAGAAATGAAAGTGTCAGGTTTTTCACCATGACCCATATTAAAAATATTTTGGAAGAAGTACTCAGATAATGAGTGAAATGAATCCAGTGATGCTACAAGAAATTTGAGGATACAAAAGAATGTAGAACTTGTTAAAGTGTAGTATTTCTATTATAAACAAGGACTGGAATTGCAGACAATATCAATTAAATGTAATGAGGAAAGAACTCATGTTTGTAAGAGGACTTATTAAGAGTTGGCATTTTGGGTACATCTATATTAGGACGGATCTTAGGTTTAAAAATATCAAAATAAGAAAAAATAAATAGAACTCTTAAACAAGCTGAAGAAACTTCTATTCAAATAAAATTCAGAAAATAAAATAGAAGGAAATAAAAAGATGCAATAGTAAAGACAAAAAATATTAGTGTAAGTTCTGATATAGTAGCAATGATAGAAATTTATGACTCAAGTTTTAAAGCATTAATTGAGACACAAGTAATTTTAATCAAAATAATACACATGTAAAGAAAGAAATTTAAATTTAGACATATTAGGTAAAATTATAATATGAGATAATATGAAGCATCATCAGGAAATTAAGAAGATAAAACTCATCAGGCTCTCTATTAGGAAATATAGACTTAGACATCCATGCCATTTTGGCACTAAGTATTGAAATTAAATAAAGCACAATCTACCAACCAATTCCAATCCTGACTATGAATCTCAGGGAAAGCTTTGCAGAGGTCTATAAGGACATATATTCTAAGATGTTTATCACTATATTACTTGTGTTCAAAACTTTGAGATAATCTCAATACCCCTAATGAATGTAGAGTCAAAACATGATGCTTGGGCATCAAGAATTCTTATACAACAATAAGAAACAACAGAACAGTGATACATTTTCACATGGTCGGATCATGAAAACAATGCTTAATACTTTATAAAAAACAGTGATATATGCAACAGGAAACTGTTATGTGAATTACAAACACATAGACAAAAAAACACTGGCATACATTTTTCTACAGTGCATTTAAATGTAAGAAATGCACAGAACACAGCATTGTTACCTGAGGGAGAAAATGGAATTGGAGAGACAGCATGGGAATAAAAATCAAATAAGTAAACAAAGAAGAGTGGAGAAGTCAATATTGAAGGTATGCTATGTACTTCAGGAGTGAAATTAACTCTTCTTTGATTCTCATTTAAAAATAGAAGTAAACATTAAAATAGAGTAAACAGATACATGGAGATCAAAATTACCATAGATAATAGTTAATGATGATCCCAAAAAATATGACATTAAGACAATAAAATTTTTTGCTGATATTTTATACTTAAAATAGAGGCATGTAATCCATTCAGTCATTGGTCCTGATGAACAAATATGGGCCTACTCTGTGGAAATCCGTCCTTGTATGGAATGTCAGAGCACTGTAGAATAGATGTCCTCTACAGGAAAGTATGTATCAAAGAAAAGAAAGGGAGTGGCTTAACCAAACATGTGCCTTTTCTTCTCTCAAACTCAGTTCTAGTCTAATCATTCTTACTCCTAAAGGATATTTTACTGAGAGGGGAAAGGGAAAGGACAGTCAAGGCTGGCTGGATGGATGTTTCTCACCAAGGAATGGATATATTTTACTTCCCATTTAAACAGCTATAAATAGCCACCCGTTCTTTGGGTGCCTGAGAAGTGAAGCAGCCATCCCCCAGAAGGATAATAATATGGTCTTATGTCACTGAGTACTCCACCTGAAGAGGCCTCTCAACATATAATAAGAACAAATTTACATGAGGCTCTGTAAAAATGAATGATTAAAATAAAGATATTGTGTCATGTACAACTAAAAAAGAATTTTTTAAAAAAGAACAAATTTACAACATGGTGACCATAATCATCCTGCAACTTAAAGGAAAGGGAATACTAATTAAAAGGAAAAAAATACTTTGAGTCTTTAAAATACATTTTATTTTGAGGACATTAGATGTGAATAGACTGGGATAAAAGCTCAGGTAGAAATAGAATGGCTAGAATAAGACAAGACTGTCACTACAAAATTGATTATTCATTCAAGGCAACAAAGTGAAAAATATGAGAATAAGGAAAATCAAATCAATGGAGATGCAAAGGACACTATAAAAAATTTCTGCAAGAATGTGGATGAGAAGGGATTAACGTGGGAGGGAATTATGATTTTTTTAAAAAGTTACATAATGATCAATGATTACTATTTTTTAAGTCAGTAAAATTTTACAAATAATTGTAAAATTAAAAAGAGACAAACTTCACAATCAGTCTCAAAACTTAGAAAAAGTAATAAAGTGAAATAAGCATAAAAATATTTTTCATCAGTAGTTGATAAAAAAAATGAATATGAAGCATAAAATTCACCCATTAAATAGGCAGAGGCCTCTAGAATAACCATCAATGAAGACAAAATTTAGTTCTTTTCAAATGTCAGTTTGTTTTAATATATGCTCTGAAATGTGATTTGGTACCATATTTGAAGAATTTTTAAAAATTAAATAATTTGATTCTTTGTCTGAAAAGAACTTATGTTCAAGTTCCAAGCAGATCTGAAAGCTATATCCATATAAAAGGTGCTTCCTGCAGCATAATTTATAAAGACTAGAAACACCAATATATCTAGGGACAGTTTATCCACATCACCAAAACAATTTTTCAGAGACTATTAAATGCTATGTAATTTTTCCTTGATACAGTGAAAATAAGATTAGAATGTACACATTCTTTTCTCAATTTCATAAAGTAATTTTTAAAATAAAATATTTATATTAATCAATATGTTCATAAAATGGGTGGATATGAGGGTAATTTTTGCTAAGTGATTAAATCAAAGCTGATTTATATTTCACCTCTATGGCTTTTATTATTTTAATATAATCTATATTGAATTTATATTGTTTTATTAATGCCAATTGTTTATAAATAAAATGACTAAGGAATATAGACAGGAAGAGAGAATTTCCTTGAGCATGTTGATTTTTAAGTTGCCTGAAGACATTCAGAAAATATATTTAATTTGAACTTAGGTATGTTAGTCTGTGTCTTAGGGATCTGGAAGGATCCATTTATCAGTACTATCTCCATCACAGTTAGGTGAAACAGGAAATCTGAGAGCACTGAGAGATTCTATGCAAGGGCACAAACAGATTATGCACTCTGGGGAATCTCAACATAAAATGCAAACTAATTTAGGAAATAGTATTCAATTTTACTACCAGAGTTTGTCTGTTGTTTTTTTTACAACATTGTATTATACCTTTTATTCATATAAAGCAAAAGAAATAAATAGATAGATAAATCTTTTTTATTAGTTGCTCAAGACAACACAATGATCTTGACATATCATATATTTGATTCAAATGGGGTATGAATTCTTATTTTTCCACATGTACAGATTGCAGGATCACATTGGTTATACAGCCACATAGGAAGGGCAGTAGAATACAATAGACACTAGTGTGGCTGTATGTAGATAGATAAATCTTAACGCTTAAATCAAGGCACAGGAAAGAAAGTAGTTCCTGCAGATCAGAAATGAAAATACACTGAGAAGTTGTAAAGTTGTATAGATTTTATCAAGCATGCACAAGTTTTCAGCAACAGGTGAAACTTATACTCAGAGTCTCAGATTGCATCCAATGTTTCATCCAATACATTGACCCTAAAAAGTAATTAAAAAATGCTACTGGAGCTATTGGATTGCTTGTTGGTAAAACGGGATCTGTATGTTTCCCTCAAAACATAGGACAAAATTACCTTGACGTTTTTATTTTTTATAAACTTCTGTTTATATTGTTTTTTTTTTTTTTGTGAAAGGTTCACACTTCCTGTGTCCTAACAATTTTTGCCTAAGCAAAACTCACAAAATGTTTCTCATATTTTCTATAACTTTTATAGTTTTAACTCACATGTACACACATACTTGCTCATTAGAAGACACTGTTAAGAAAATGAAAAGGAAGCTACAGGCTTAGAGAAAATATTTGCAAAACATATATCCGATAAAGTATTTTTCTAGAATATGGAAAGGGAACTTTTACAATTCCATAAAAGAAAATAATCAACCATATTAAAAACTGAACAAAAGATTTGAGAAGCCACTTTACCAAAGAATGGAAAATAAGTATATAGAAAGTTACTCAGAATCATTTGTTACCAAGAAAAATGCAAATAAAAATAGCCATGGTAAGAAAGTGGAAAACTGCAAATTTCACATATTTATGAGGGATGTAAAATGGTACTTATACTTTGGAAAATAATTCGGTGGGTTCACAAAGACTTAATTATAAATATTCATTTCTTTATTCATAATAGTTACAAAATGAAAGCATTTCAAATGTCATCAATTTTGAATGAATGAACAAAATAAGGAATATTTAGACATGGTATGTCCCATCACCACTAAGCAATAAAAAGAAACAAACTACTTGTTCAGGTAAAACGAATGTATCAAAAGCATTTTGCTGCAAAAAAAAAAAAATCCATATAAAGAAGCACATATTTATAATTCAATTTCTATAAAATTTTAGAAAAGGCAAACAATTGTGACAAAAATATGATCTCTGGTTTCCAGACAGATTGAGGCTAAGAGGCTAAGTACTAAGTTACATATGGTAACACTGGGTGTATTATATAATGTTCTATATTTCAGTTGTTAAGGTAATTATTTAATTATGTGTATATGTCACAAGTCGTTGCTGTACCATTATAATCAATAAATTATATTGGATATACATTATACCATAATGAAACTTATTTTATAAGACAAATTTGTCTAATTTTAAAATTCATACTCAAGCTGACATGATTATATATTACTAATCATGTCGGAAGTATAAGAAATAATTTTATTTACTTTTAGTGGCTGGGTATTTAGTCTGTTTACAATTTACCTTTGTATGCATTTAGAAATCAATGGGTACTGTATATTTTGTTTTACCTGGAATGTCTTTTAAACAACATGGATATTGGGATTTAGCTCTATTTCTATTAATCCACCACAGGGCAGTTTTAAAGTGAAATGAGAATCTTAAGATAGCATAGCAAAATCTTTCCAATTTCAGTTTTGTCCATGTACTTTTTGAAAATCATTATAATTATAATTCCTAGGCTGTGATTTTTTACTTTAATTATCTTACTGATAATTTTTATTGCTTTTGGCTAATTGACCTGAAAACTTAATCTGTTACGATGAGTAACGTCTGGGTAAATATAAAATAATGTGGTAGTTTATGATTTTTAAATCTGACAAATAACCATAAAAGAATATTAGAGAATAAACTATTGGAAATAATGGATTTTTAAAACTCTTTATAATTTAGGACTCACTGGAGAGAATATTTAAGTAATTAGGTCTCACATTTTGGTTAACTCGAATGCAATTTACTATTGATCTTCAGAAAAAAAAATTATTATCTATTTTAAATGCTTGTAGAAATTCCTAATTCACTTTGTTAGAATTATAAAAAGGAATTAATGCTATTTAGTGCCTGTTATAGGTCAATTATTTTTAGATTCTAGTTAATCATTTATTTATCAAATATATTTTGAATCCTTATTAATTGATAGGATCTGTGCTGGATGCTATGATTTTTTAATGGTCAATAAGCCAGAACGTATTGCTTCTGGTTCAAGATGATTGACTAAATATACACTTAACATATGGGTGGAATGGAGCAATATAGAAATGCAACTGACCTGAAATCATTGAAAATAACAAAATATAGTAAAGTATGTGCACATCAGAGAGACTGCAGAATATCACATTATATTGCATCATCCCTCTAATTTTTAGTGAGAATCAGTACTATGTTTAAATGTTTTTAGTATCTTCAGTTCTAACTATTTGCCAAAGTTTGCTAGTAGGAACTGTAAAGTGATTTGGAAATTTCCTCATACTGTACTCCTTTTTGATAACTGAATACTTGAATTTTCTTAAATGCCTACTCTTTTCACATCATCTAAACCTGACTATTCTTTAGAAGGGCAATTATAATATTGCACTGTTTTCTTATCTGGTCATTATTCTGTCCATCCTTCCCTGAGCTTCTACTCCTGGTTGCATACCTAATAGCCTGTTATTCTTGAGGTTCCCAAACCCTTATAGGCAATCCTCTTGGTTAAGAAAAGGATATCCTCTCTGGCTCAGTTTGGAGCTGATGAATCACATAAGTTAGTCAATATATACTGGGATAAACACATTACAGGTACTAGAGTCAATTTTTTTGCCATTTTGAAGAAAAGGAGAATGAGACCTATGAAAGAATACAATAATTGGCAGGCTTGAGATGAATAACAGTACTTTCTAGTTGTAAAAATTTACTAAATTTTGAGATTTTCTCCAATGGTACTAGGCTGACACAGAGTTATAACAAAAATTCTGAGAAATTTTTAATGAAGTGTTGCTTGTGGTGGACCACAGTGAGCTGTAAGAGGAAGAGTTTAAATGTGTGCAGAAATAGTAATATAGAGGGAGTAGTGTCTGGGAATCTCTAGATAACCAAGTTCACACTTTTGTAAATAGGAAAGTTAGACTGAAAAGGGGGATTTCAAGTTATTACATCAAAGGAAAAAGAACTTTAGTTAAAGAAAATGACCAATAAATAAATGAATTGATAGGGAAGTAGATCTTTGAAGATACAGAGGCCAAACAGTTGAAATATCAACAAGTAGATTGGATATTGAAGACAACTAGAGAAGAAAGGATTCAGTTTCAAAGTCAAAATTGAACTGAAGGGAAATAGATACTAGTGACAAAAAGAAATGGAGAATGATGCAGGCCAATGACATCAACACAGGTTTTCTACAGAGGCAAGAATCAGTGGAATAGAAGCTTGAGAGGAAGAAGAAGAATTGCCATGCCTACCAACACTTGTCAACTAATTCATGTATTCATTACTGATGTAATATTTACTTATGCATTCATTCATTTTATTTGATAACTGAATACTTGAATTTTCTTAAATGCAAATAAAATAAGTGCAAATAAAATTTCACCCATCACTTTCTGTGCACCACATTCTGAGAAAATCCTTAAAGAAAGGCTTTCTTCTTTGAGTTTTTCCATTCTCATTGAGTTCAAAGGGTGACAAATCAGCGTAAGTGCTATAACATAGGTCTGTGCAAAGTGCTCTAGGGAACCAGGCAGGTGAATTATGTAAGTATCAAAAGGACCCAGTTAGTCAAAAAGAATTCATAGAAGAGATGGGAGTGTTGCATTTTAATTTAATATTTACTTTTAGTGGGATTTTACTGTAAAGTACAGGAGGGCATAAGGACATATAGGACACAAGAATTCAATTAGAAAATTATTTCAGTAAATGTAGGAAATAGCATTGGTCATAAAGTAGTCTTTGTAGCATTAAAAAAGTCATATTATTCAGTAGAATATCTTGCTAGAAATTATTGGAGTATGATAAAATAGTGCCTCTTGCCATGAGCACTGGATTTAGCACCTATTTCATACCGGATCCTAGTCCAGGTTATCTGCAGATACCTTACCTCTAAGATCCTTGTTTTTTCTTTCTCTGTGTTTAATTGTCTAATTTATCTTTGAACCAAGAAGGATATTAACTCGTTCTAATCCAGTCACTCTTGTGTTTGATGTTCTTTCTCCTTATGGTTTAATTAAATCCATTCCTGTTTTTTTTTTTTTTCATTTTTAAAGTATTCCAAAGAGCTTCTCTTTAACAAGATACTTGTATGCTGATGCTGTATTTAGTCATTTCTTTTATGAGAAGTTGTATATCAGAAGATTTTAAACATTCTCTGAAACATTTTCATTCATCCGCAAGAGAAAATATATTGGGTGCTATGTTACTTGATAGAATCAGTTGTTCTTAGTTTTATATGCCAGTTGAAATGTGAATGCAGTATTTCCCAGTGTTTTATTTTTAATCTAAGATTAGCAATGTTAATATGAACTGTTAAATTTGTAGGCCTTCAACTGCCAGAAGACAAACTGTAGAATAGATTACAGAAGTCGGTGTATCTTTGAAGATATATTTTAAAGATATTTAACATGTAAATAATTTTTTGAACAATAGGGCTGGTCCTTATAGTTATTTTTAAAATTAAAGATGGATTCTCTTTTTAAAATTTGTGAACTGATGTAATAATAAGTGCAAATAAAATTTCCTTTTTTTACCACTTATCATTCCTAGTTGTTGGCAAGTACTAAAATCCAGATAAATCCATAGACATTTCACTGCATAACCTAACATATATATTTTACAAATATATTTAACAAATATATTCTAGGTGTTAAAGCTACTGTACTGGAAGTTAATTAAAAATGGTTAGAGGAGAAATATTTCTTTTATTCTTAACAAATAATTTAATGTGTTTTTTTGCTGTTAAATATTAAACATTCGTACCACCTGTCTCAAATGTGGCAGAAAACAATATTCGTTATAAATCTGTTCATTTCTAATATCCAGCTATTAGTAGATATTCTCATTTGAAGCTACTCATAAACTACAGTCATGAAGCAGGTTTCATTTTGAAAATGAAGCCTCTGCAGCTATCATCTGCTTTGTGATTTTATTAGAACTACCTCTTCAATATTCCCTTTTAGCCACAGATGACCACTCACTTTGCCTCATTTTTAACACTCCTCAAGTTTTACATGACTTACGTTTTGACTTCAGTGCTTGGGCCTATGTTTCCTTTTCTCTTATACTATGTAAACTCCCTCCTCCTGTCTGTATAATGCACCCATCTCCATAGAGAATATACCTAACTTATTTTTCATCAAAGTGAACTCCTTTGTGAGGCTTTTACTGATCCACACCCACCATGCTCACTGTTGGGCCATAGTGATAGTTCCTCAGCTGCAGTTTATGTAATTAATAGAGAGTCATCTGTTTTCTAGTGAGCTTACCACACTTACTATATTCATTACATTCTCAGGGAACTTAAGAAGGTCAGTTAGTCTCTTCAAGCCTTAATTTCTTCCTTCATTAGAGGTCAGGTAGTAAGTGTTTCTATGATTACTGCTGTAGTTGTGTTGTTGTCAGCATTGCTACTCCTGGTAGCTGTTGTATAGTACTAGTGGAATAATTATAGCAGGATCAGAACTGAGTCCTATTTAGTTCTTTTAACACAGTACTTAGTCCAATTCCTATGAAAGAGATTATATATATATATAT
>NW_026000068.1:20667574-20748144 GCF_001458135.2 Marmota marmota marmota
TCTTTCATACATTTGATTCAAGTAGGTTATGAACTCCCATTTTTACCCCAAATACAAGTTGCAAAATCACATCGGTTACACATCCACATTTTTTAATAATGCCATATTAGTGACTGTTGTATTCTGCTACCTTTCCTATCCCCTACTATCCCCCCTCCCCTTCCCTCCCCTCTTCCCTCTCTACCCCATCAGCTGTTGTTCAATTCTCTCCCTTGTTTTTTTTTCCCCTTTCCCCTCACCATCTCTTATATGTAATTATGTGATTAAAGTTTCTTAGAGAAAATACTCATTTAGATTTTAACATATCTGTGTTTAATCCATTTTCTGTGACTTTTGAGAGGTAGTTGGACTCTGCTTAGCCATAAATCAAAGTAATCATCTTTTGGGTTTTTAACTTATTTTTGAGGGGTCATTTTGGATATGTTATGCTAATCTGCTTGTCTGACTCATTTCTCTTAACTCTTGTTCATCATGAACTTTACTGAATACCAAGAAAATTTTTGACCTATTCTGTTGCCACATCTAAGCAATATGCTTATCACTTAAATTGTCTGAGAAGATTTCATACTTTCAGTTAACACATCAGATTTATCCACTATTCAGAATTTCTCCAAAAAATGTCTCACACAGAGAAATAATTCAGATAATTCTTCCCATTTATTTGATAGTTTTATTAAAATAATTAAAGATTGTATCTTTGGAGAAGAAGGAGGGGTGATGGATAGGGTAAAGGCAGCAGACAAAGCTTTGCTACTTACCTTTCCTGTCTCAAATCCCTAAAAGTGATCAGGAAGCTCACGAGTGCAATGCATGAACATACACACACACACACACACACACACACACACACCCAGAAACATACTTTTTCTTGTTGCCTTAGAATCTAAACTGAAAGAGCATTACTAATGAGAGTATATGATAAAGGTCAGGACATGCTAATGTAAGATGGCTAACTGGGTCCTTATCAATCCTTTACCATCTCTCACTAATAGTCAGTGTACAATAGGGATACCTGTGCTGTGAGACTAACAAAGTGTAGTGACATTATTCTTGACAGTGCTGATACATATGTCCTCAGAAAAATGAAGGCTGAAAGTTGGAAAGAGAAACACCCCCCAAAATCTGCCTATCCATGGTTTAATAAGTAGAGAAGAGTAATGGAGTGGCTTCCATTACATAGGATGTTGAGAAAAAAAAAATTAGGCCCAAATCTCTATCATGTTGGTGTAGACTCCAACTTCCTTAATAAGACTCCTATTGCACAAAAATTAAAATCAAGAATCAATAAATGGGATGGATTCAAACAAAAAAAGCTTCTTTTTTTATTAGTTGCACATGATAATACAATGATCTTGACATATCATACATTTGAAGGGCAGCAGAATAAAATAGACACTAGTATTGCTATATATATATATATATATATATATATATATATATACATATATATATATATATAATCAATGTGATTCTGCAACCTGTACACTTGCAAAAAAAGCTTCTTCTTAGCAAAAGAAATAATCAATTAGTGAAGTGAATAGAGAGCCTACAGAATGGGAGCAAATTTTTACCACATGCACATGATATAGAGCACTAAACTCTAGGATATACAAAAAAAAAAAAAACAATCAATAAATGGGCCAAGGAACTGAACAGACACTTCTCAGAAAATGATATACAGTCAATCAAAAAATATAAAAAAAGTTCAACATCTCTAGCAATTAGAGAAATGCAAATGAAAACCACTCTAAGATTTCATCTCACCCTAGTCAGAATGGCAGCTATTAAGAATAAAAACAACAAATGTTGGCGAGGATGTGGGGAAAAAGGCACACTCATACATTGCTGGTGGACCTCCAAATTGGTGCAGCCAATATGAAAAGCAGTATGGAGATTCCTTGGAAAACTGGGAATGGAACCAACATTTGACCCAGCTACCCCTCTCCTCAGTTTATACCCAAAGGACTTAAAAACAGCATACTACAGTAATGCAGCCACAGCGATGTTTATAACAGCACAATTCATAATAGCTAAATTGTGGAGCCAACCTAGAAACTCTTCAATAGACAAATGGATAAAGAAACTGTGTATATATACACAATGGGATATTACTCAGCTTTAAAAGAGAATAAAATCACGGCATTTGCAGGTAAATGGATGGAGTTGGAGAATATAATGCTAAGTGAAGTTAGCCAATCCCCCAAAACCAAATGCAGAATGTTTTCTTTGATATAAGGTGGCTGATTCATCATGAGGATGGGGGGGGGGCAGCGTGGGAGGAATAGATAAACTTTGGATACGGCTATAAGGAGGGAGGGAAGTGAGGGAGCATGGAGGTAGGAAAGTTGGTAGAGTGAGACAGATATTATTACCCTAAGTACATGTATGAAAACACGAATGGTGTGACTCTATTTTGTGTACAGAGACATGAAAAATTGTGCTCTATTTGTGTAATATGAATAGAATTGCATTCTGCTGCTATATATAACAAATTAGGATAAATAAATTTTTAAAAAGAATACAAAAACTACTGGTCTTTTAAGAAACCTTTGCCTTATTGTCCATTTTCCTTTTTTTATCCCTCTATTTACAACCATTACTCACACATGGAGAAATATAGAGTATAAAATAATAAAGAGATGTGAAAAAATAGTGCATTCCCACGATTTTCACTCCTGGATGCTGAAAAAACTTAGACTGATGACTGAGGAATAAGAAAAAGAGTCATGAAAGGAATGAGCAATGGTAATTTTTTAAAATAAACAATATAGTTATGATTGGCCTGTGGTAAAATGAACACATTTTAAAGTTTATAGTTTGGAAAGTGCATACCCAAGAAATTATCACCACAATCATGATACTGTATATCCTATCATCTTCTTGTTTCCCTTTGCCACTTTTAAATCTATTCATTCATCTACTTACCATCTATAAGAAATTACTGATTTACTATTTATCACACGACTTAATATTTTTCTTGTATTTTCCACAAATGGAATTGTATAGTTTGCAATCTTTGTGTGGCTGGTTTCTTTCATTCAGCATTATAATTTTGAAAGATATTAATTCTATTGTACATATAAATAGTTTATTCATTTTTCCTGAAGAAGATTATACTGAATGGCTATGTCATAGTTTACCTACATACTGTTCAGGAATATTTTGCTTAAATTCTGAAAGTAAATCTATTATGAAAATTGATGAACACGTGTTTACATGATTATGCTCTTTTAGTGAGTATCTAGGAATTGAATGAGTAGATTTTTTGTAGATTTATGGTTTACTTTTTAAGAAAGTACAGAACAATTACATAAAATTGCTGTACCATTTTACATAGAAGAAGAAATACCTGATAGTTTACATTTCATTTGTGTCAACATTCTCTGATGACTATGGTGTTTAGAGATAGGGCTTTTGGAAGTGAGTAGGATAGTAGTTAGTGTGGAGCCCCTGATGAATACTGGTGTTTTTATTAAAAGAGAGAGAGAGAGAATGACGCAGGCATTTAGACTTGGACCTCCAGAATCATGAATCAAAATAAGCTTTTTTTCTTTATAAAATCATCTAGTCTCATGTAATTTGTTATAGTAATGAAAATGGAAGAATGTGGTCATTTTTTAAAAATGTACATATATGTATTTTTTATTTTTAAAAAATAATTTCAACATTGATTTTTTGATATTTTGTTGAAGATCAGTTAGATGTGTATTTGTGGATATATTTATATATTCTATTCCATTTATCTCTATGTATATATTTTAAATAATACTAAAATGTTTGATTATTTGGTTTTATATTAAATATTGCAATTACTTAGAAAAAAAATCTTCTCTTCATTTAAAACGATATGTTTGTAATTCTGGCTCCTTTGCATATTCATATAAATTTTCAAAATTATGAAAAAATATATCAATTTCTATGAAATTTTCACTTGACATTGTAATTGGAATCTATAGGTCAATTTGGGAAAACTCATCATAATAATAACTGTAGTCTTATATATATCTCTCCATTTTATTAGGTAATATTTATTTTCTCCCAAGAATGTTATATAGATTTCAGTAAAAAGTTTTTGACTTCTTTTATTAGATATATTCTCATTCTGTATTTTTAGTGCTATTGTAAATGAAAATGTCTCTGCACTTTCATTTTCCAACCATTTGTGCTGTTATTATATAAAAATACAATTGACCTTTATATATTAATATTGTATACAGCAACTTCCCAAAATTAATTTTAAATTTTAGTGGTTGTTTTGCACATTTACTTGATTTTTTTATGCAAACAATCATATCTTCTGCAAACAGAGACAGTTTTACTTCTTTTTCCCCCATCTGTATTCTTTTCATTATTTTTTTGTTGCCTTATTTAATGGTATAGAACTTCAAATACAAAAATGAACAAAAGGGGGTAATGCAAGGATCCCTGACTTATTTCTAACCTTAGCTGAGATAAATTCAGAGTTTCATCATGGATAGAAGAGTGTACACTAGTACTTTTTTAAATGGTTAGTTGCATGTTAATATGAACATCACCTCAATTTTTAAAAAGCTCCAAAATACATATTAGATATATTAAACATGAAATACTAAACGCAAGCAAATAATCAAAATGATTGCAGGAAGAAGGAAGAGAGAGACAAACAGAAGAACAAGGAAACAAATTATATCACAGTAGAAATAAATCCAAACATAAATGTATTAAGTGTTTGGGGTCTATATATTCTAGTAGGCAAATATTAACAGAATGGATAAAAATCACCCACTTATTTGCTTCAAAAAGTAGACAAGCTTTAAGCATAGAGAATAAGATAGTTTGAAAAACAGAGTATGTAAATGACCTATGTGCATAAACAGCGAATGTTAGACTGGTTGTTTATATCAGGTGCAAACAGACTTCAGCATAAAGCGTATTTCCAATAGTTAAAGTTGGGTGGAAATGGTCAATTCATCACAGAAGCAGAACTATTAATATCTATTTACCTGACAGCTGAGCTTTAAGAGCATACAAAGCTGAGGTCTCATACTTCCTGATTTCAAATTATGTTAGACCCTGTAGTGATCACAACAGTATGACACTGGCATAGAAACAGATTCAGAGACAAATGGAATGTAATGAAGAATTTAGAAATAAATCCATGCCTCTATTGTGGTCAACTAGTTTTTGGAAATGCACCAAAAAATACCTGCTGGAAAAGGGAGTTTAATAAATAGTGTTTGGGAAACTGAATGCTCACGTGATAAAGTTTGAATTTGAGCCCTCATGTAAACAGGACACACAATCTACTAAAAACTGATTAAGACTTTAAAGATGAGACCTTAAACTATAAAATTTACATAAGAAATTCCAGGGAAAAACTACTTGATATGGAACTTGGTAATGACTATTTGGATAAGACTCTTAAACCATAAACAACAAAGTGTAAAAAAATTAAAAAAAAAGAGAAATATATTAAAGATTCTGCTCAGTAAATAAAGGAAACAATCTGAAATGACAACTTATGGACTGATAGTAAATATTTGCTAAGTATTTTTTACAAAAAAGATAATATATCAATGGGTGAATAAATGAGGAACACATGCAAATATATAAAAAGGGTTAGACAAACTCTAGAGAGAGCAAAGGGGTGGGAGGGGAAGGGAGGGAGAATGGGGGGTAAAAAAAGATGGTGGAATGAGATGGACATCATTACCCTAAGTACATGTATGAAGACATGAGTGGTGTGAATATACTTTGTGTACAACCACAGGTATGAAAAATTGTGCTCTATATGTGTAATATGAATTATAATGCAGTCTGCTGTCATATATAACAAATAAGAATAAAAAATGAATTTTAAAAAATGGAATATTCCTCAGCTTTAGGTAAGAAATCCCGCCCGCTATTTATGACCATATGGATGGACCTGGAGGACACTATGCTAATTGTTATAAGCCAAGCACAGAAAGAAATCCTACTCTGTATGATCTCATTTTCATAAATAAAATGCCCTGAAAGAGAGAGTTATAGAGTATAGTAGGACAAGAGATGTCATTTTTGTTTCTATGACTTGAAAATTCCAAATGACTTCAAGTTTGTTCTTTCTTTCTTCTGCCTGATGAAATCTCCTATTGAAAGATTCGAATAAACTTTTCCATCCATTTTGTGTATATTTCAGCTCCAGAATTTCTGTTTGATTCTTTTTGTTTTATCATTTTTATTTCTGTTTGGATCTTCCGTTTTTGCCCACAAATCATTCCTAATATTTTAAGGAATTTTTTAAATTGTATTCTCCTTTAGCCCACTGAGCATATTTAAGATGATTCATAAATCTTGGCCAATGAGTCCAAGGCCCATGTTTCTATATTTTTTTAGGGGGCTTAGGGACGGGGAGGTTACCAGAGATCTAACTCAGGGTTGCTTCACCACTGAGCTATGTCCCCAGTCCTATTTTGTATTTTATTTAGAGACAGAGTCTCACTGAGTTGCTTATTGCCTCGCTTTAGCTGAGGCTGACTTTGAATGCCCATTCCTCCTGTCTCAGCCTACCTAGCTGCTAGGATTACAGGTGGGTGCCACTGTGCCCACTAAAGCCCATGTTTCTTTTTCTTTTGCGTTTTTTTTAAATATTTTTTTTTAGTTGTAGTTGTACACATACCTTTATTTTATGTATTTATTTTTATATGGTGCTGAGAACCGAATCCAGCATCTTGCACGTGCTAGGCGAGCGCTCTACCACTGAGCCACAACCCCAGCCCCAGGCCCATGTTTCTTTAGGGTTCATTTTGGGAAATTTAGTTTGGTCTTCTCAATGATTTGAATTTGTGGATTTCTTTGTAAAATATGTAGCACAAAGTTCTATATATTATCAATCCTCTTTTTTAGGTATTCCTAAATTATATTTAGGCTTTGTTTATTGCCTACAAATTCATTTTTGTTATAATGGCTATTATATTCATAATGGTGTCTTTAATTTGTAGTTCTTCTCTAATTTGTCTGTTAAAAATTTCAAGAAACATCAAACATTTGTCTACATTTATGTTTGGAGCATTGGAGATTAAACCCAGGGCCTCATGCATGCTAGACAAGTAATCTACCATGGAATTTTATCCCAGCCCTTCTAGTTTTATTTTCATCCTTTTTATTTTTAACTTTTAAATGAATATTTATTATTGTTTTACACTCTTATCTATTGTTAACCTAAATATTTCCAGATATTTATCAATAACTATTTCTTTCTAATCTGTCATCATTTTTCTTCTGATTACTGCAGACTTACTTGACAGAAATTACTTATATTTTGGCCTCCAAAGGTTTTTTAGTAGTATGTGGTTATGTTCTCTCTCTCTCTCTCTCTCCAGTACACGTGTTCAAATTCAGAGGCGTTCTACCACTGAGCTACATTCTCACCTCCTTTTATTTTAGTTTAAAACAGATTCTCACTGAGTAGCTCAGGGTGACCTAGAACTTGCAGTCTTCCTGCATTAGTTTCCCAAGTTGATGAGATTCCAGGCAAGAATCACCACACCCTGATATGTTGTCTCTTTTAAATTTTAAATATTGCAATATAGGTACTATACAGATAATTTATATTATTGTTCTTCTAATCTATGGCCTTCAATATTGATATTGAATACTTAGTGATTTTAAGTTTTAATTCCATTAAATTTAACCTGGATATTTTCTTGTTTATTTAACATTGTCAATCTTCATACTGGATATGTTCTTATTTCACATTTTATTTTTATTATTCTTGTGAATTTCTTTTCATTTATTCTGTTTGGAAGTTTTTCAACTTTCTGAATATGTGAATTGAGATTATTTATTGATTCTGGAAATTTTTTCCACTATTGCATGTTGAAATATGGAAACATATAAATTCCAGATTTATTCTTTTTTAAATAGTATCAATAGATGTATAATAAATAAATTTTCAATTATTCATCCTTGACTATAGGCCTCTATTTATTATTATTTTCTGTATCTATATCTCTATGTGTTCCATTCAGAAGTATCTATTTACTGGTCATATTATCCGCTATGTTAATCTGCTGATTAACTTATACATTGAGTCATTGAGTTTTCTTTTTAAATTCAATGTCTTAATTTTTTTAAAAAATTATTAATGCATCATAGTTAGACATAACATTGGGTTCATTTTTACATAAATTTGCAAGAATGGAATATAAATTGGCTCAATTAATCTCCAATACTTCCCCTTTTGTTTTTCTCATCGTTCCCCTTAATTTTTTTAACTAAATTTATTTTTTGGATTCTTCTGAGCAATCCCAAATTGATAGCTTCTTCAATCTTCAGTCCTTCTTTTTCTTCTGGGTGTGACAATTGGTATAAGTGAATGTTTTATTTTTCTATTTATATATCAACAACAATTATGTACTTTTATGTCTAGAAAATATGTGTATATTCTCTGTTGAAACTGTTAAGAAGAACAAAGAGTAGATTCCTTGACACTTAAAGTGTCAAGGCTTCTTTGGTTAAAATCTGATTCCAGGGTAGGAGAAAGGAATCTACCAGATGAAACTGAAACTTTGCTTTGCACTAGAAATTAAATAAATGCACTGTGTATGAAAAGAGCATGTCTAGAGAATATAGTGTCATCTTGAAAAATATGAGGTCACTTAAGCATCAAAGTAAATAATGAAAGTAGTTAATTACAACTCATTTAGCAAAATAATTATCCATGAATTCATGTGCATATAAATCAACAAATAAAGCAAACACACACTTAATATTTGTATTAATTTATGTAAATATGTCTCAATAAACAAGAGAGAGAGAATTGACAAAACACAATTTATTCCCAAAACAGTTTACTGAATTTTAAAATACACAACACAGACAATTCAACATACAGCTAAAATATATTTAGCTATCTCATGAAATCTCAAGCACAGCTTCCAAACTCATACTTTACCAGGCCCAGTCAGTTGTGATAAATGAGGTTGATATGGATGTCGGCCACTTCTCTCAAGCAAGCTGTCTCCTCCATTCCTCACCTATCTTTTTAAAATGCGCTTGTCATGTGAAATGATTTTGATAAGCAGGTACAACCTGCTTGTCAAACCATAGGCAAGCACACATTCCACATCTACCTCGAGTAAATCATTCCTGAGAAGTGGAAAACAAGATGAAAATCTAGGAATATATTCCCATCATTGCTGAGTTATTTCACAGTTAGATCAGCTTCTGTTTAATTCTTTTGTTCTGTTGGTGAGTCCAGAAAGAATGTGAGAGAGAGGTTTTTTAATATTTTTTGTCATTGATTTTTGTTGGACATCACTGTCATTTTTCTTGAGGGTTGATTTGATAGAATTCTTGAGGTTTTGTGAATTCATGAAAATGAATCCTTCAGAGAGATTTGATTATGCTTTTATTTCTATTGTTTTGGGAAGTATTTTAAGTATGGGATTACTTTTTCTTTTTGGGTTTCTTTTCTCACTTTTTTTTAATGTGTGTTTTGTTTCTGTTCTTGCTTTTAGTTTTGTTCATCACTGGGCCTCAAAACCAGGGACCTCTGGATACCTCATGCAAGCTAGGCAAGTGCTGCACCACTGAGCTGTATCTCCAGTCCTAGGTTATGAGTCTAAAGTTTTTCAAACTTGGAGTAAATTTAGCCTTAAAACACATTCGAGGGTTTTACAGTACTCACAAATAACGACATCCTTCATGTTAAAAGAAAAAAAATATTCTTCCTTCTAAAAGTTTTAATAGAATTTAACTTTTATTTTATTTATTTGTTTTTATGTGGTGCTGAGGAGCAAACCTAGTGCCTCACCCATGCTAGATAAGTGCTCTGTCACTGAGCTACAAACACAGCCCGCTAAAATTTTTTAATCTCAAATTTTTTAATGAATTGACATGATCATTATCTATCTCTAGGTTCATGAGAATGTGAAAATGGTGAAAATATGTGGTTTTCATAACTTGTATTTCAACTTTAGAAACTTCAGAAGCTTACAGTGAAGTCAATATGTTTGTATGTAGCCTCTAAAACTGACAAACTTATGCACCTGTGTACCCTCCAAGCATATATTTTATTTACACAAACAAACATGTATGCAGATTTATATATCTGTGTTGGAAAAGAGGTTATTCTTTGCATGATGTTAATGGAAATATACATTGTAAAAGTGGTTCTAGAAGGCAATTTTCCCTATGTACCAAAGTTATAAAAAGATCCAAATGTTTTGATCAAGACTTCACACATGTGAATTTATTATAAGGAAAAAATAAGATCTTAGAAATAGCTAGAAGTATGTTCACAAAGAATTTCAGAATTATGTGTAAATGGGAAAAAAAGAAATAAAATAGGAATTTGCAACAACTTAAATATCAATGGAATTAGTTATGAATGTGAATCATTGCGTACTATTATAATGTAATACTGTACATTTTATTTATTGTAATATTTGCAAATGACAAACATTTTCCTAAGTCTATAAGTAATGACTAACATAATTCTCATAAAAATGCTATTAGGTAGCTGCTATTTTCACTTTATAGTTGAAGAAATTAAAGCATCAAATGTTTTACAAATTTTCCCATTGCCACACATTGCTCTTATATGGTCAAAGCAACATTAAGATTTGGGTAAGCTTTTCAGCATTTTATATGCCTGAGCCCATTACTCTATACATTCCCACTTGTTATTATCCTTTTACTATTATAGCTTTAAAATCTAAGCTTATTGAGAATAATTAAAATCAGACATTGTTAAATTAAAATAAGACTATATGTGATTGTTTATGTATGAATGTGTGAAAAGAAAAAAATCTTAAAAGGGTACATACAGATTTAATCTTTGAATGACGGAATTGTGGGAGATATTTGAGGCTCCATGCTTTTTGCACCCGTCAATTTCTACAGTGAGAAAGCATAGTATTAATCATTTAAAAAATAATCCTATGTAAATAAATGCAGGCAGTGAATTATGATCTACAATTGAATAGGAAAACAAAGTAGAATCTTCATTAATTAACTGAAGCTCAAATTATTTAAGCTGTTATTGTGTCTTTATTTGTGTGGTTTGGTTCTGCAAAAACCTTTCTGAAGATATTAACGTTCAGAAAATTTTCCTCACTGGATTGTCTACCAATGTGGTTATTTCATTTAACAGAATTGCCAATACATGCATCTATATTATTGTGCTCTTACCATTCACTCTACTGATGAAGTTTGTATAATGTCCAAAAGTATAGAAATTATAGAATTTTTTAGTAACAAAAATTGTCATTGCAAAGGAATTA
This sequence comes from Marmota marmota marmota, assembly GCF_001458135.2. Taxonomy (NCBI): domain Eukaryota; kingdom Metazoa; phylum Chordata; class Mammalia; order Rodentia; family Sciuridae; genus Marmota; species Marmota marmota. Next base: position 20,678,821 of record NW_026000068.1, read on the forward strand.
GGAAGTGTGCCTGCATAAGGATTTGTAGTTATTAAAGTGAGAAAAGCATTGATATTAAACATTATGTAATACTAAGGCTTGATTCCGAACTAACCCTGACTCCTGACAGAAAAAAAGTACAGAATAACCCAATGATGCACTTTTCCTAATGGACTCTAAGTCTATACTGTTTCATAAGGATGGAGGTGAATTACATGAGTCATGGTTAGTACTGTTTTAGAGTACAATTTCTAGTTTGTATAGCATGATTCAATTATCACATTACCTCATTATGTGATGAAGTTTACAATAACTTTATCTCTGAAATAAATATCCATGATGTACAATGTAGGGAATTTTGATATGTGAAATATAATCATTAAAACTATCCAGTCAGGGGCTGGGATTGTGGCTCAGTGGTAGAGTGCTTCCCTCGCATGCATGAGGCACTGGGTTCAATCCACAGCACCACATAAATATAAAATAGAGGTATTGTGTCCATCTAAAACTAACTAAATAAATAAATAAATATTTAAAAAAAACACTATTCATCCACATAGAAATGACTTTATTTACCTCCAAATCACTGGATCAATTTTATTCTCAGTGATTTCTCTGCAATATCTTACTATATGCAGAAAAACCACTATATTAAGCTTCCGGCAGAATTCTACTTAAGATGTTACTTGGTAGAAGGTCACACTTATTATGCTACAGGTAATACCTCATTCTAGATTTGTAATGTCCCTATGTCACAAAGCAGCAATGTTCTGACAAAAGTGGTCCATGCACAAGGGTGTGGATCTCTGTTTCTACAACCTGAAAACTGTTACACATGGGACTTACATGGAATCTAGTTTTTCAAAGTGAAATAAGGAAATATATAAATTTGAAATTAAAAGATGGATTTTCTGAGGCCAAAAGGAATGGAAATGAAAGCATAAAGTCAACATCAAGTGAATAAATGTCATCAGAGTCTGTATTTTTTCCAATGATTTCTTAATTTGCTTGCTTTGAAACATTATAGCCATAGGAGACACTTTCCTCAGAAATTTGTCTGGACATCTTCCTCTAAACAGTCAATAACAAAAATGAGAAAAAACACAGGAAGGTTTTTTTTCCTCTCCTCTGGACTACAGTTTACATTGGAGAACTCCATACATCATGATCCTATGGTGGGTTTGCCTCCATTCTGAAGCCACGTTCTGAGATATAAAGATATTATCCAAAGGACATGAAACCAAGCAAATTTTTTTAAATATTTCAGAATTATAGTGAAATAAAATACTCTTGAGCATCATAACAACATTTACTTAACAGGCAAAAGAATAAATATATAAAATGAATTTTAAAATTACAATCTTATGTGCTTCAAATAAGACCATCACTATGAAAGGCAATCCACAGAGTAGAATAAAATATTTGTAAATAGTATGTGTGATAAAGTTTAGTATGAAGAATATTATAGGAGATTTGCAACTCAACAACACATGTTCTATAATCTGTAAAGAATGTGAAATTTACTTTTCAAAAGAAGATATAAGCCATTGATTACATGAAAAGATGATCAACTTTATTATCCATTGGGGAAATACAAATCAAACTCATAGTCTTATGTAATTTCATATCTCTCAGGATAGATATGCGTTTTACATATTTACAAATATGCATATATGCATAACAGCAAGTGTTGATAAGGGTGTGGAAAAACTAAAATCCTAAAATATCAATAGTTGGAATATAAAGAGGTAAAATGGTCCTGGAAAAACAATTTGAGAGTTCTTCAAAATATCAGTGGTCTTGAAAATATTCTACTTTGAGATACATACCCAAGAGAACTGAATATATAATTCTCACAAAAGTTTGTATATGAATATTCAAGGCAGCATTATTCTTAGTAGCCCCAAAATGGATATAATAGAAATGTCCCTCATCTAGTGAGTAGAGAGAAACAAATATGATATATCTATACAGTGGAATGTAATTCTGCAATGTAAAAACAAAAATGATAAATGCTACAACATGGATGAACCTTGGCACTATTGTTTCTAAGTGAATGAACCACACAAAAAAACCCCACATATTTTATGATGCTGATTATATTAAATGTCCAGAAGCATATATATGCCATCTCCATGGCTGGGTGACTGCTGATATGGAAGTTGTTGGAAAGGTCATGAAAATACTTTGAAGTTAGTTATTATGCTTTTAAATCTTCATGACTCTACTAAAAGCAAGTAATCTTGAACTTTAAAAAAGTCATATTTTGTGTCACTTAAATTATGTGTTATTGGTAAAGAAATTAAAACATAGAACAAGTAGCAAAGAAATATGTAAGAATTTTCTCATAAAAACTTCTGACCAATGTGAATTCATTTCAGATTTAAGATGCATAAATTTAGAGTTTTGCTTTGTTTTAGAGCAGTCAGATGTAATAGATAATATGAGGCTAAGAAAGAGACACCGATTATATTGCATAGCAAAATGTGTAACAGCTCAAAATGAAATTTGAAAATTCTGTACAAAAAAGATTAAGGAATATTTATTATCTTATACACAGTGAGTGTACAGGTATACATTCCTTGTGTCTCTGATCAATCACACCTCTTTATTTGAAGAACTACTGTTAGATTCTGAAACAACATCTTGGAGCATAAAATAGACTTTGGGGTCTTTATTAGAGCTGCTTGCCATCAGCAAGCAAGTGAAAATCCGACAAGCAAACTCTGTATGTCTCCTTTGCTGATCTAAAAATCTAGCTCAAAATGGTATTGCTACTTGAGATAAGAACACATGGATAAGCTGATTTCTTCTTATCTTCCAGAGATATTTCATTCAATGCTACCAGTGAATCAAAGATGTGGAAACTTTTGTTCTCCCATTTTATGGATGAAGAGAATGAGATGTTATTCTGAGATTAAAAATTTGCTTAAAATTACTTTCAGGGAAAAAAATTAGCATTTCAAAGATCTAAATTAGTTTGCTCCGGATTCCTTACTCTTAATCGCAACACAACTGTTTCTCTAGCTACCCAATGATTTAGAAATATTAGAATTGTCGAAAACCTCTCACCCAAACACTGGGCTGCGGTATCCGTATAGACAGGGTGGTCCAGGTGAGAAACACACAAAATTAGCTGTGGGTATCAGTCAGAGAAGTTTACATATTCAAATTAGGATCCTAAGAACCCATGGGTAAAAACTGAAGCATCATGATCCCTAGAAGATTATAGGAACATTGAAGTTGGGTTAAGAAAAATAATATACAAAGGGCTAGTTCATAGTAAGTCAGCAACTTGTAAAATATTTTCCTCTAATACTGAGTCAACAACTGTCATAAGCAAAAGCCCCTCTTCTCCTTTTGTCCTTCCTCCCCTTCCCTTCCCTTCCCTTCCCTTCTCTTATCTTTCCTACCTCCTTCTCTCCTTTCTTTTTCCCTTCCTCCCTCCTTCCTGCTTTCCTTAGTTTCCTTCTTTCTCACTGTTTATGGACAGCCACGTCATTGGTCATATCTAAAACTACCAAGCAGGTACAACAAACATGGCCCAGTTGGAAGGGGATGATGGACAGAAACTGTGCAAAAGGTAAACTTACACGTGAGAAGACATCACAAAGTGGCAACTTCCAGACCTGGAATAATAATTTACAGTTTCATTTTAAATACATAAGCCCTAGATCACTATTGACACCAGAAAATCCAGCTACCAGTTTTGCCTACTAAATACTTCTTTAACCTCTGATTGTCAACAACGACTGCAGTGACTGGTTCATGTGCCACAGAAGTCATAATCATAGGGTTTGTATTTAATTATAATATCTTTCAGCTTTCAATTCCACAGCCTTGTTTTGATATTAATATATTATCATCAACTTTTCTGGCAGAAAACTTCTGAGGAAATTATTAAAAACTTGTATAATTTTTAAGAAAGGGAATTTTCCTCATCAAATCCTTACCCTTTTGGGGTAGCCTTAAACTTCACACTGTAGAATTCCATTTGGCTGCTCCAACTTTTCACAAAATGGGACTTACAATTTTGAGTGTACTATAATTATCACCACCCTGGACATTCCTAGCAATGTAGTACCCTAGCATAGCTAACTGACCCTCTAACTCTTGCTTGAAATAAAGGGTATGATCTCATGGGCTCAACTTTTTCCTCAATGATTCTAGTAAGCTATGATATAATTTCTCTTGTTAATAGCCAAAACTCTCATGAGACCACTTTTCATTAGTCAGTTTCAAGGGCTTCTGCCAATTTCATGAGATGAGCTGGTTTGATACAAACAAAACACATGCTGCTTTCTTTCACCTGCTAAAGTTCCTGGGCTGGTGAAAATTAGGTCTTCCCAAGAAATGTGCCATGCTTTGCTAATTCCATGCATTTGATAACCAAAGGTATTTAAGGTCTCTGAAAAAAATCAAAATTTTGTTTATACCCCCAAATAAGACAATTGTATGAGCTACAGACAATAAAAAAGCATAAATCTAATTATGACCCATTTTTGACTATGATGTTTTTCATCTATAATTTAGCTTGGTTAATTTTTATTCATATTATTACATCAATGCTGTGGCAGGGCACCATTCAGGGAACTATGTGCATGAGGTTGGTATCAGCAATTTAATTATTGCATTCAAAATTTGGAAATAATAAAATTATGTCCTTGTGCTTTTATGAGGTTAGCAATTTGTGTAAAGTGATCATTACTATGTTGCAGTTAACAACTCTTATCCTTTAAAAACTATCTCATTTAATATCATTTAATGAGCCACTAAATATATTCAAGGGTTCATTAGAATCATTTAAATGTTCTGAAAAACATAAATGTGAAGTACACACAGCTGAAGACGGTTCAGCGCAGTTCATAAGACATAAAATGCAACATGAGCTGCAGCTCAACTCCAAGCTTTACTCGGCAGAAACGTCAAGGTTTTCATTAGCCTTCTCTTCCAGCCCTATTTTCCTCAAAATCTCCTTAAAGGGAACACACACTGTCCTTACCATTTATTCTATAAGCAGAAAATGTATCTACTACCTGTAGAAAATTCTGGAGAAGATTTACCTACTATTTTTTTTTTGTCCTGGATTTCTTGTACTTGGGTCAGATAAAAATAAAAATAATTTTATGTGTGAATCAAACTTCTCTGATATCCCTTTTAAGAAAGCTTCACATTCTTCAGTATAGGCTGAGCTAATGCATCCCCCCAAAAAAGCAATATCAGATTGCATGTGAAATCTTTTCCTTCTTGGCTGTGATCAGTCAGGGACAGACATTTTCTCAATTTGAACCTGGAGGTATTTCTAACAAAGATATCCATGTTTGTTTGCTGTTCTCTTCGAAGGGAGAATGAATTTGCTTCAAGAGGAGAATATTACTGTTGTCAATTTAGAATGCTCAAAATGTATGTGCCAAGAAAACCCATAAAATGCCATATGCCTTCACCCCTAAAATTATGATAATAAAAATGCTAATAATATGTCTATTCTGCATAATTCAAATGCCTCAATTTCCCTATATGCAAGAAATAAGTGGGCAAATTTATCTCACATCTTGGCCAGGGGCATTGTGAGGAATTAATTTCAGATAAATTTTTCTTTTCTTTAGATGAAATTTGCTAGGACTCTAGTAATAAGAATTATGTTATAAGACAGTCTTTATATTCCAGACAGGCTGCACTTTGGAAATTTGTACTCTTTGAATTTTAAAATGATTATTTATGTCAAAACTTTTTCTAGTTGCCTTTGATAAGCATCATAAACACAATGAATTACTTGTACTTTCTTTTTAAAAACTGACTTTGAATCTTTAAGCAGAGTTTCTTTGTCACAACAGACTTCTTTTTCCTTGCAAGGAACATGGTGATGTCTACTACAGCTTCCTGCAGGAACTAAAATACCCCACAGAGCTTCACATGATCAACATAGTGTTGCTTGTGACCCCCAGCTTGTTTACTTAACTCAAGAGTGTTCACCTCTCTCCCCCCAGATATTGGTTGATATTTAGTTTCTGTGGCTTTTTCAATATCTCTAAATCAGGTTATTTTGGATGTTTGGGTTGAGATGGTAGCCAGCCAGTGCTTTCTTAGTTTTCCATAGAAAACACAGCAAGGAAAGGAAAGGTATAGCAGCAATAGAAACTCTGAAAATTTGGTATAAATCTAGCAGACATAAACCGTATGTGTAATAACCAAAACATGATGGTATGGAATATCAGAAGAAAGCAAGAAATTGGTGGATTAGAGCCTAGCATCATGTTTTTCTTTAACTAAGGTGTGCATTATTTGCTTACCTGAGGGGAAGTAGCCACACTTCATACTATACTAGATCTGCTCCCTGAGGCAGGCTGACATTATATGGCAGTATGTATCAACGTGGCTGTATAACCAATGTGATCCTGCAATCTGTACACATGGTAAAAATAAGAATTCATAACCCACTTGAATCAAATGTATGAAATATGATATGTCAAGATCATTGTAATGTTTTGAGCAACCAATAAATAAAAAAAAAAAGACATTGAATAAAAGAAGTCTACTACAAAAGAAAAAAAAAGAATGACTTCATTCGGGGCTGGGGTTGCAGCTCAGTGGTAGAGCACTTGTCTAGCGTATGTGAGACACTGGGTTCCATTCTCAGCCCTGCATATGAATAAATGAATAAAATAAAAGTCCATGAACGTCTTTAAAAAAAAAAAAAGAATGACTTCATTTTCCTATTCCCCCCATTGGTATTTCTCTTTGTCCGCATCACTTATCAAATAAATATCTCAGCAGTGTTACTAGGAGGAGGAGTGGGAAAGCAGTAGAGCACTACATCTTGGGATGTAGAATCAGTAACAGAAAATGGGTGGAACAGAGCCCTCTGGGTGTGTAGTTTTATTGAATTGTTTTCATGCAAGAGAAGAACTACAAACTGCTTCAAATTGTCTGGAAAAAGTGTCCTCCTCAGAGACTGAAGGAAAGGAATGGTGAGCAGACAATCTTCCCTCCATCCAGCAGAGCCATACTAGATGAATGACTGCTAGTATTGAAAATGTGTCTTTGATCTAAAGCAAAATACAAGTGAACAAAATACAGTGGAAAAAAGAGACAAAATTTTAACAGCCACCAGACTTTTGCTTCTCCATGTGTGCCCCATGAATGACCTACATCACGCATATTTGGAAGTTTGTCAAATGAATGAATTTCCCAGCCTTTCCCCACAGTCCTCAGCTTTGTTCTGTTAACAACCCTACAGTTTCACTGACTTACAGAAAAAAACAAAAACAAAAACACTCTTTTCTGCTCAGGATCATAGGGGCTTTGCTCAACATGTATTCTTGTTATTGGATATTGACTGAAGGAACAGTCTCTCCTTGGGATATAAGGTTCTCTAGACAGAGAGCAGTGTCAAAAGATACTTTTTATTGAAACACATCCTTGGATACCATGTGATACATAGATAACATTCTTTTGCCCAAAGGAAGACACTGATAGGAATGTACTAGAAACCATAAAGCAATGGGTGAAAATGTTTATCCCTTCACAAGGAAGAATAAACGTTGTGAGAAATACCACCAACTCCTTTAATCCCAGAGAATACTTTTTCAATAGATCAGGTAAAGCCAGTGATTTGCTTTTGTCAGTCCTCCCATGTCTTACAGATAGATATTTGAGAATCACTGAGATATGTGAATAATAGCAAGTTTTATGAACTTTCTTACATTATACAATGTGGGTCATGTTCAATAATCATACTGAAATCAAATTTTATGAGAACTATTTACCTAAGGTACATATTAGAAGCATTTGTATGTTTATACTATTAAATGGAGTCTGTTTAAAGTTAGACAAATGATAGTAAGACCTTACCTGATATTAATAGGAAGTTGATTATAAAATAAGCAGAGACGAAATGTTCTTAAAGGGATAAATATGCAATACTAAATATTTCATCTAAATTAGAAACATTGATAAACATAATTAACAATTCATAGTATTAAATCCACAATATGGACAGTTGTCTTGAGAAATTAGCCTGAATATAGAAGATTAAAAAGAAGATGAAAAGGATACAGAAGAAGATGATAGATATATAAGAAAGAAGATGGGAATTTAATATTGAGAAAACCAATGTCTCACACAAGAGAGGAAAATATAATGAATGAAATTATTTGTTTGTTTATTTATTTATTTATTTATTATAATTAATTATACATGACAGCAGAATGCTCTTTGTTCATTATACACAAATGGAGCACAATTTTTCACTTCTCTGGTTGTACACAAAGTAGGGTCATACTATTCATGTGATCATATATGTACCTAGAATAATGATGTCCATCTCATTCCACCATCTTTCCTATTCCCTATTTATACTATTAAATGGAGTCTGTCTAAGGTTAGATAAATGATAATAAGACACACATTATCCTGATATTAATAGGAAGTTGATTATAAAATAAGCATACATGAAATGGTCTTAAAGAGATAAATATTTACCTTATCCCTTTAGCCAATCTAAAAGTTCTTCCACTAATCCCATGCCTGCTCCCCACATTATGAATTAGCATCCACTTATCAGACAAAACATTCTGCATTTGTCTTTTTGGGAATTATCTTATTTCACTTAGCATAATATTCTCTAACTTTATCCATTAACCTGCAAATGCCATAGTTTTATTCTATTTTATTGCTGAGTAATATTCCATTGTGTATAGATACCACTGTTTCTTTATTCATTCATCTACTAAAGAGCATCTAGGTTGGTTCCATAGTTCAGCTATTGTGAGTTGTGCTGCTATAAACATCGCCGTAGCTACATCACTGTAGTATGCTGATTTTAAGTACTTTGAGTATATGCAAGGAGTGGGATAGCTGGGTTAAACGGTGGTTTCATTCCAAATATTCTAAGAAATCTCCATACTGCTTTCCATATTGGCTGCACAAATTTGGAGTCCCACCAGCAATGTATGAATGTGTCTTTTCCCCCTTGTCCTCGCCAACACTCATTGTTGCTTGTATTCTTGATACCTGCCATTCTGACTGGAGTGAAATGAAATCTTAGAGTAGTTTTGATTTGAATTTCTCTAATTACTAGAGATGTTAAACATAGAAAAAGCAATCATGAAATTCACTTGGAAAAATAAAAGACACAGAATAGACAAAGCAATCCTTAGCAAGAAAGCAGAAGACATCACAATACCAGAACTTAAACTTTACTACAAAGCTATAGTAACAAAAATGGCATGGTATTGGCACCACAATAGACTTGTAAACCCATGGTACAGAATAGAAAACACAGAGACAAACCCACATAAATACAGTTATCTCATACTAGACAAAGGTGCAAAAAACACACATTGGAGAAAAGATAGCTTCTTCAACAAATGATGCTATAAAAACTAAAAATCCATATGCAGCAAGATGAAACTAAACCCTTATTTCTCACCATGCATAAAACTCAATTCCAAGTGGATCAATAGCCTAAGAATTAGATCAGAGACCCTATAACTAATAGAATAAAGAGTGAGCCCAAATATTCATCAGGTCAGATTAGGCCCCAACTTTCTTAACAAGACACCTAAAGTACAAAAATAAAATCAATAATCAATAAATGGGAAGGATTAAAACTAAAAGCTTCTGCTCAGCAAAAAAAAAAAAAAAAATCAATGAGATGAAGAGAGAACCTACATTCTGAGAGCAAATATTTGCCACACTCATTTCAGATGGAGAACTAATCTCCAGAATATAAAATGAACTCAAAAAACTAACACGAAAGAAACAAACAACCTTATCAATAAAGAGGCAGAGGAACTGTACAGACACTTATCAGAAGAAGATATGTAATGAAATATTTTTTGTAAACAAAGGACATAACTTCCTGGAGAGTAGAAGAAAGCAAATAAATGGTTTCGAAAATTTAAAAACAACATTGAGTACCAGACAAGTCATATTGTTGAAATGATTCAATGTTAACAATGTCCTATATAAACATGTATTGATATATTTGTACACATACATACATATATAATATATATTAATATATATGCGTGTATATAATACATATACTTGTATACATTATATATACGAATATATTTTATATATGAATACTATATATATACATACATACATACATATATGAATGATATTGAAACTGTAAATACAGTCTGAATTTAAGGCAATGCTCTCAAATATCAAGGATAAAAGACACATTTTTCAACTCCTAATTTATCATTATGGCTTCAAACTTCTGCTCTATTCTGAGAACTGTAAGCTGATAGAGCAACGTTTACAGATATTTGAAGGAAAATGTTGAAATCTTAGATTGCTATTATCTAGCTAATTCATCTCTCTTGTCTAAAAACAATAAAATGACATTCTCATATTTCTAAAACTCAAAAACAATACATATCATCTATATTTTTCCTAAAGTGTTCCAGAGAGAAAACTTTTTAAAATATGCCAGAACTAATTATTTTTAAAAAGTTATACAATGAAAAATTTTCTGGATTTAAAAATAACAAAATATGGTGAGAAAAAAGTGACATTTGGTAGAGACCATGAGAAGAAATAAAAGCAGGTGATATGCTCATCTTTTGACAATACTACTTTCCATACATCTTTTTTTTTTTTAAGAGAGAGAGAGAGAATTTTAATATCCATTTTTTTTTTTTTTTTTAGTTTTCGGGGGACACAACATCTTTGTTTGTATGTGGTGTTGAGGATCGAACTGGGCCGCACACATGCCAGGTGAGCGTGCTACCGCTTGAGCCACATCCCCAGCCCCTTTCCATACATCTTAAAGACTCAATAATATAATTAGAAAAATATAATTAAGGTACATTTAAATGATATAACATTTGAAAGCATAGTTTAAAAACTGGTTTTAATTAAAAGGAAGGTAAACAAATTAGTTTGTAGATTAAATTTCTCTCCATATTAAGTCCTAAAATACCTAATTAATAAACTTGTTGGTAGAAACAAAATATGTTGTTTGACACATACAATAATTACAAATGTAATGGTTTTTAAGCTTTGCTTTATTTCTTTATTTCCATTGTTTCTCTTTTTTAATAAAATGGTTCATGAAAATGTATCTATATGTCCAACTGTATCATGCCTACTTTTTATCCTAAATGATAATCAAGATGTGCTTAATCCAAGTCTAATCTATGGTTTCTTACTTTTTAAATGCTAGATGAAGATGTATTTGATTTTAGTATGCACACCTTCTGTTGATACCTACATATCCCACTGAAGCACTGGCTACTCAACCATTTTCCATGGATCTACCATTACAGCCAGCTACTATTTTCCCACAGATTTAGTCAGTTTAACACTGTAGCTACCATGGAAAAATAATGAAAGTGTCTTTTTCATTAAATGAATTTTTCAAGTAAATAAATTTTCAGTTGAAATGTAAAAAAAAAAAAAAATAAAACAGGATTTCATACTGTTCTTACAAACCTTCAAAGGAAATTAAATGATACAGATGCAGATTGATTCACTAATGCATTCAGAATTGCCATATAAAAAAAGCTCTGCCTTCTAGAAGAGTTGATTTACAATAAGAAACAGAATTTGACTTGCCAAAGGCCCTGGATACAATATTAATTTTTAATGTTTGATTAGACATTTTGTGTGAAAGACAAATAAAAGGGAATGATCTTGAAATTAATAAAGTCTAATATTATCATCTATCACTCAAATAACCAGCCTATCAAAATAAAATGCATTCAGAAACTCCATATTATTATGTTAATTCACTAATCCTACCCAAATTATAATACTTCTCTTCTCTCAAACTTTTTCTTAGTTCTCTGCTTGTATTTCTAATTAAACATTTTAGTTTATAGCCTAGGTTTGATTTTCGTTTCTATATACATAATGTATTTAGGTAACTAAATATAATTCTGTCTTTATTTATCCTTCATCTCTATTAATTTCCCAAACATGAATTTCTAATCTTATCCCCTTAAATTTCAGACAAGAATATCTAACTGCCTTTTTGACTTGTATCTATCTGTCATTTATTCATCAATCTGTATATCTATGGTCTATTTACAATCTAAGAGTTATTTTAAAAGTAACACAGAAGTCTTCAATACCTTACTGTTCCAAAAGTTTCTCTTTCCCCATGCTTCCATACCACAGAAAATTATTCATTTGATCAAACAAACAAAAATCTTAATGCCATCATTGATTTCTCTTTACTTTTTAAACTTGACATATCCAAATAATTGGCACATTCTGTTCTAACTTCAAATTTATTTTATTCCATCAACACCTTACTATTTCCAGATCTACCATTTGGGTCAGGTCAATATCCTCTCTCCCCTAGATATCTGCAGTAGTCTCTTACTGTATCTTCCTGTTTCTAGTTTTGCCAGCTGCAAATCCATTCTCCATAAGAAGCCAAAGTGATTTTTTATAAATTGGACAATTTCCTCCTTATTCTTGCTACAACATGCATTTTATGCCATATTTGTTTGCTTAGAGGTAGTACTTTGTCTTCAAAGTCATGTGAAATCCATTCCTAACACATGTGATAGAAAGTTAAAAATGCTGGACTAATCTGGACAAATGTCTTACTGTATGGCTCCAATCTGCTCACAGAAATTGGAATAGGAAAATAATCCTGAGTTCATATTATTTGTTCTGAGTTACTAAGAGATAGAGAATAAGGTTCCTTTTCCAAGAACATTTCAGTCACATCTGGGATTACTAATCACAATTTGTTTGCATTTAAGATCTGTGGTAGACATTAGTGCTATTCATTAAGCATTTTTGGTTTCTTGTTATCCAAATGAATTTCTAAGACCTTCTGTTTGGGTAGAACTATATGAAAAACTTGGCCAATTAATTTGAATGGAAATGACACATATCATATTTGACCATAATATTTATTTGCTGGAGTGAAACCCTCTGTAGCTCTCTTTCCCTCTGTAGCAGATACCCTAGTCTCTGACAAATACCTTGTCTGAATGTGTATGTTGAGTGTGAATACATCAATGTATAAAAGACACTGGAAAAACACTTATCAAGTGCTCTCATGAGTAACTGCTGAGCTGGAAAATTAAAGGAATATTTCTCTTACTCTACTGGTCAGAATTTCACTAATTTTACATGATTGTAGCATCCTTTTCATTAAAACTTATAATTTACTTGAAGTATAAATATGTATATGTATGCTTTCTCAATATATTTGGAACTACACAACTTGATATACTAAATAAAAATCAAGCAATTTATATCCATCATACATAGAATTATTAAAATAAGAAAATTATCCTACATAACCACAATAGAATTATTGAAACCTAGGAAATTTAATTCTACTATCTAGAATAATTCTACTATCTAGTCCATAGCCCACATTCAAATTTCACCAATTACCCCAGCAATCTTCTTAATAGATACATGTTCTATCTCCCCAAATCCAATTCATATGTGCACCTTTCATTTCATTATCATCTTTGCTTTCCCCTATTTTGCAGTACTTCTTTAGCTTTTCTTTATCTTTCATAATATTGATATTTTTATTTTTTAAATACATTTTATTTTATATATTTAAGTTAAATACCAATGTTATAGGATATGTTTATATATAAGTAGTAAAAAAAAGGTTACTATAGTGAAGAAAATTAACATATCAACTCACATAATCATGCATTTTTTTGGTAGTTGAGCAACTAAAATCTACTTATTTAGAATGTATGCCAAACACAGTACAATCCTATTACTTCTAGTGCTCATGCTATACATTATATCTCTGAACTTTTTCCTCCTATATACTTTTCTCCATTTTCATGGCCCCATTCACCATAACAGATTTTATTATCTGCTCTCTCATTTGACATTTTTTAGATTCTACACATACAAAGACCAGTAATGTTCAAATTTATTTCGGGGCTCTACAATACAAATTAGAGAGCCCTGAAATAAATTTGAACATACAATTTTGACAGGAATAAGGAAACAATGGAGATAGGCTTTTCATTGAATTTTGCTGAGAAACTGAATTTTGCAGGTGAAAGAATGAAATTAGATTTTTAGATACACAAATTTGGTATACAAAAATCTACCCAAAATAGAGAAAAAGATCTATTCAAAACATTAGAAACATAAAAATTATAGAAGAGAATATGAGGAAAGTTCCTAGACACTGGCCTTAATAATAATTTTTAAAAATATTATACCAAAACTAAGGCCACAAAAGCAAAAATAAATAAATGGAACTACATCAATGAAAACACTTTTGTTCAGCCAAGGAAACAATCAAGTAGGTGAAATACTACTTTAGCAGCCTACAGATTGTCTAAAATATCTTCAAACAATATATATGATTAGGGGTTAATAGCCAAAATTTAAAAAAAAACTCATATAACTCAATAATAGAAAAACAAATAACTTGAATAAAATATTTGCAAAAGACATAAGTAGACAATTTCTCCAAAGAAGACATAAAATTGGCCAACTGATATATGAAAAGATGCCCAGTATCATTTATTATCAAGGACTTGCAGATCAAAACCACTGTGAGGTATGACATCATGGTTGTTAAGATGGTTATTTTAAAACAATAACAGATGGTGATGTGGAGAAAAGAGAACTCTTGTATGACCAGAATGTAAGATGATATGGAGGTTTCTAAATAAATTAAAAATAGTGCATCCACATGCCTCAGAAATCTCTCCTCTGGGCACAAGAAATAAAATCACCACCTTATAAAGATACTTGTACTCTCCTATTTATTACAACATTATTTACAGTCACCAAGATATGGAAATAATCTGTCAATGAACAAATAAAGAAGCTGTGAAATATACATATGTACAATTGAATATATATGTATATATTAATATATGCATAGATGTGAATTTATGTATATATATACATGTATATGATTATTATGTGAATATATGTACATAAATATGAATATTGTTCCACCAAAAAAATGATGGAGATCTTGCCATTGGCAATAAAAGAATGAATCTGTAGGAAATGTTGAGAAGTGAAATAAAGCTGAAACAAAGAGGAAAATAATACTCTTATATGTAGAATATTTTTAAAATTATGTTAATTTTACCCTAATAAACACCCTCATGGAAACATCCAGAGTATATTTGAGCAAATATTTAGGCACCATGGCCTAGCCTAGTAGGAACATAAAATTAAACTTCACAAAGGTGTTAAGTTTGTCTAAGAAATCACTCCTTTATCATCTCCCAGTTGGACCAGGAAGGAATACATGTAACTAAAGTCAAGTCTACCAAAATTCTTTCTCAGGAACTTAATATGGATGTCAGAATATTTCAGTATCTTTCCTTGTGAGTTCACAAACTGTGAGAGCTTATCAAATCTAGGATCCATCTTTGGCACCCTATAAGAATGAAGTCAATTTATCTAGAATGATCTACAATTTTCTGACAATATTATTTAGGCTGCTAGATGTAGATTTTCCTTAAGCCACTGAATTTTTAAGATTTTTTTTAACCACAGCATAAGCCAAAACATCAATTTATAACCCTTCACCTTTTTGTAGACTTTTTAGCATTGAGTTTCTCTGATTTGACATCATCAAAAAAGTTTAAATAAAATTTTGAGTTATTCTAACTATTTCTACCTTAATAAAAGCATGATAGAACTCTAAGTCAGAATCTGTGTAGGTACTGTAGAATAAAATTTCAGATACAATTAAAAGTTCTTGTCCTACACCTATATTCCTTAATAAGATGAAAAAAAATACTGTCATAAAATAACTGCCACACATATAATATCAAGAAAAATATAATCTACCATTTGTTTCTGCTGGTGCATGGAAAACACTATGAAATATATCTATTGAAAAACTACAGATTATTAATGCTTTTTACCACATAAAGTGTTGATCATTTTAATCAAGAACTGGGTTTTTTGCATTAACATATCTAGTAGCGAATATTATTGAGGAAACTACTATATTGTGACTTGTCACAGAAACCTAATTGTAACAGAAGAGCAACCATTGCTACCTGCAGAGTTTGAGAATTGAAATATAATATACTGACTGTGACTGATGATTTAGAAAACAATAGGTCAGCATTTGCCAGTCATTAAAAATAAGACATGTAAAGCACAGCATCATGCCAGAATCACTATATAAAACCTAATAAAAAAACTCTAAATATTATAAGCAAGTTGAGAAAGATGTTGTAGACTTTTGATAATTATAATAGCAGTATTGTCAAGAAAAACAATAAAACACCTTTTGATTACTCAGTATTATTCTAATATATATTTTCACATGTGACTCTCACAATAACTGTGTTACATAGAGGCTAAAGTTTAAAAAAAAAACTTAAAAAACAGACCCCTTTTTCCCCACATATAATTCCATATTACTCTTATTGACACCCTGGAGAACATTCTAGCTTTGTCTACAGTTAGGCTTTAAAGAGCTCCTCACAATTGCTGAGGCTGCCTTGAGTCAACATTTGGTTATTCCTTCTCTCTTGCTCTATCATGGGACATCTATTTTGATGTCACCAAGTCCCTCACTTAATCCTCTTTCCTCACTTGCTCATTCTGCAAGGTGTAATCTAGAAAACTGTCCACTGTCAGGACAGTGCCTGTTTATTGACCTAGGGCTAAACTCCAGCCCTCTATGCAGGTTCCTGCAGTCAAATCTGATCAAAACCCACAATATAATAGTTTGAAACATGTAATATGGAGTCATAATGAACGTGATTTGATATTAGACAAGTCAACACTGAGTGCATCCAATTTTCTCATTCATAAAATGAACAATTAGTATTTGCCTCACTTTTAAAAAATGAGATAATGCTACTATTGTGCTGAGTGCAATGCCTGATAAAACAATAACTCCTGGCACAGCAACAATTTCTCTTTTCCATCCTCTATCTATGTACTGACCATATAGTTTACTTGTCAATGTTTCAACCAGTTCAGTGGCTTATTCCCTTCTGTTATCACAGGTGCTGATTTATGTTTGCTTGCATTTTGTCTCAGTGAATTGCCTTTAATTAATACCATGTGTTTCCACATAAATCCAACCGAGTGATGTGTCTTATTCTAGCTGCTGTGGACTATTCTAGAGATGGTTTCATAGAGATATATAGATAGTACAAATAAGAATTAGAAAAGTGTTTAATACAATGCTCCTCCACATAGAAACATGTATATTAACCCATACATAGTTGTTATTGTTTACATATAAGGTGTCCCACCAAAACTCATGTGTGACAAAATTCAGGAAGATATAGAGGTAAAATGATTAGGTTAGGAGAGACTTAACCTAATCAATGTGCTAATCCTCTGAAAAGGATTAATTGGCTGATAATGACAGGATGGTAGCTAGATGAATAGAGGTATGCTCCTGGGTTTTCTGTTTTGTAGTCGGTGAGGAGAGTTCTCTCTCTGCTTCCTGGTGCCATATCCTGAGCTGCTTTCTTCTGCCACAAATGCTCTGCCTCATGTTGAGCCCCAAGGAATGGAGGTATCTATTTATGAACAGAGACCTTTGAAACCCTGAGCTCCAAATAAACTTTTATTTCTTTAATTCTTCTTGTCAGGTCTTTGGGTCACAGCAATGAAAAGGCTGACAATGTGTAATAAGAATTGTAATGCATTCTGCTGTCATATATAAATTAAAAAAAGAATTTGATAATGATTAGTTAATTCTCCTTTCTATTTCATCAATTCCCTAATAAAAAATGCTAAAATTTTGAAAAAAAATTGAATACAAATGGGTCATAAACTTTTAATCAGAGAATAATTTTATCTTTATTATTCAATCTTCATAATTTTTAAATACATGAGAGTGGAATGCATCACAATTCTTGTTACACATATAGAACAATTTTTCATACCTCTGTTTGTGTATGAAGTATGTTCACACCAATTCATGTCTTCATAAATGTACTTTGGATAATGATGTTGATCACATTCCACCATGCTTGCTAATCCCCTGCCTCTCCCTTTCCCTACCACCCCTCTTCCCTATCTAGAATTCATCTAATCCTCCCATGCTCCTCCTTCCTATCCCACTATGAGTCAGCCTCCTTATATCTGAGAAACATTGGGCATTTTTTTTTTGTTATTGGTTAACTTCACTTAGCATTATCTTCTTCAACACCATCCATTTACCTGCAAATGCCATGATTTTATTCTCTTTAATGCTGAATTATATCTCATTGTATATATATACCACATTTTCTTTATCCATTCATCCACTGAAGGGCATCTAGGTTGGCTCCACAGTTTAGTTAATGTGAGTTGTGCTGCTATAAACATTGATGTGACTGTGTCCCTATAGTATGCTGTTTATAAGTCCTTTGGGTATAGTCAGAGGAGAGAGATAGCTGGGTCAAATGGTGGTTCCTTTCCCAGATTTCCAAGGAATCTCCATACTGCTTTCCATATTGGCTGCACCAATTTGCTGTCCCACCAGCAATGTATGAGTGTGTCTTTTCCCCCTTGCCAACACTTGTTGTATTTTGCCTTCATAATAGCTGCCATTCTGACTGGAGTGAGATGGTATCTTAGAGTAGTTTTGATTTGCATTTCTCTAATTGCTAGAGATGATGAACATTTTTTCATATATTTGTTGATTGATTGAATATCTTCTTTTGAGAAATGTCTGTTCATGTCCTTGGCACATTTTATTGATTGGGTTATTTGGTTTTTTTTTGTTTGTTTGTTTATTTTTTGGTTTTTTTTGGTGTTTAGCTTTTTGAGTTCTTTATATACCCTAGACATTAGTGCTCTATCTGATGTGTGAGGGGTAAAAATTTTCTCCCAAGATGTAGGCTCTCTATTCACCTCACAGATTGTTTCTTTTACTAAGAAACTTTTTAGTTTGGGTCCATCCCATTTATTGAATCTTGGTTTTAATTCTTGCGCTATAGAAGTCTTATTAAGGAAGTTGGGGCCTAATCCCACATGATGGAGATTAGGGCCTAATTTTTCTTCCATTAGACACAGAGTCTCTGGTTGTATTTCTAAGTCCTTGATCCATTTTGAGTTGAGTTTTGTGCATGGTGAGAGATAGGTGTTTAATTTCATTTTGTTGCATATGGATTTCCAGTTTTCCCAGCACCATTTGTTAAAGAGGCTATCTTTTCTCTGATGCATGTTTTTTGGCACTTTTGTCTAACATAAGATAATTGTAATTTTGTGGGTTAGTCTATGTGTTCTCTATTCTGTACTATTGGTCTACCAGTCTGTTTTGGTGCCAATACTATGCTCTTTTTGTTGCTATTGCTGTGTAGTA
This sequence comes from Marmota marmota marmota, assembly GCF_001458135.2. Classification (NCBI taxonomy): domain Eukaryota; kingdom Metazoa; phylum Chordata; class Mammalia; order Rodentia; family Sciuridae; genus Marmota; species Marmota marmota. The sequence continues at coordinate 20,698,055 of NW_026000068.1, forward strand.
TAGTTTAATGTTTTTTTTGTTGTTGTTGTTTTTTTAAGGTCATTTCCTTATGTTGAATGCCACCTGTTTCACTCTTCCTGCTAAGGATTGCTTTATCTATTCTGGGTCTCTTATTTTTCCAGATGAATTTCATGATTGCTTTTTCTATTTCTATGTGGAATGCCATTGGGATTTTGATCAGAATTGCATTAAATCTGTATAGTGCTTTTGGAAGTATGGTCATTTGATAAAATATTAATTCTGCTTATCCAAGAGCAAGGTAGATCCTTCTATTTTCTAACGTCTTCTTAGATTTTTCTCTTTAGGGTTCTGTCGTTTTCCCTGTATAGATCTTTCACTTCTTTTGTTAAGTTGATTCCCAAGTATTTTTTTTTTAGGCTATTGTAAATGGAATAGTTTTCCTCATTTCCATCTCAGAGGATTCATCACTGATATACAGAAATTCCTTTGATTTATGGGTGTTGAGTTTATAACCTGCTACTTTGATGAATTTGTTTACTAGTTCTAGAAGTTTTCTGGTGGAGCTTTTTGGGTCTTCTAGGTATAGAATCATATCATCAGCAAATAGTGCTAATTTAAGTTCTTATTTTCCTATACGTATCCCTTTAATTTCTTTCGTCTAATTGCTCTGGCCAGTGTTTCAAGGACTATGTTGAATAGAAATGGTGAAAGAGGGCATCCCTGACTTGTTCCAGTTTTTAGAGGAAATGCCTTAAATTTTTCTTCATTTAGAATGATGTTGTCCAGGACTTAATATAGATAGCCTTTAATGTTGAAATATGTTCCTGTTATCCCTAGTGTTTTGAACATGAAGGGGTGCTTTATTTTGTAAAATGCTTTTTCTGCGTCTATTGAGATGATCATATGATTCTTATCTTTTAGTCTATTGATGTGATGAATTACATGTATTGATTTCCTTATGTTGAACCAACCTTGCATCCCTGGGATGATGATCTTTTTGATATGTTTTCGTATTCGATTTTCCAGAATTTTATTAAGAATTTTTGTATCTATGTTCATTAGAGATATTGGCCTAAAGTTTGCTTTCTTTGATGTGTCTTTGCCTGGTTTTGGAATCAGGGTGATATTAGCCTCACAGAATGAGTTTGGAATGCTGCCTCTTTCTATTTCCTGAAATAAATTGAAGAGTATTGGTATTAGTTTTTCATTAAAGGTCTTGTAGAACTCGGCTGAGTAACCATCCAGTCCTGGGCTTTTCTTGGTTGGTAGGCTTCTGATGGCGTCTTCTATTTCATCACTTGATATTGGTCTCTTTAAATTGTGTATATCTTCCTGATTCAGTCTGGGCAAGTTGTATGACTTAAGAAATTTGTTGATGCCTTCACTATCTTCTATTTTATTGGAGCATAAGTTTTCAAAATAATTTCTAATTATCCTCTGCATTTCTGTAGTGTCTGTGTGATATTACCTTCTTCATCATGTGTGCTGGTAATTTGAGTTCTCTCTCTCCTTCTCTTCATTAGCATAACTAAGGGTCTGTCGATTTTATTTATTTTTCAAAGAACCAACTTTTTGTTTTGTCAATTTTTTCAATTGTTTCTTTTGTTTCGATTTCAATAATTTCAGCTCTAATTTTAATTATTTCTTGCCTTCTACTGCTTTTGCTGTTGATTTGTTCTTCTTTTTCTAGGGCTTTGAGATGTAAAGTGAGGTCATTTATTAGTTGACTTTTTCTTCTTTTAAGGAATGAACTCTATGCAATGAACTTTCCTCTTAGAACTGCTTTCATAGTGTCCCAAAGATTTTGATATGTTGTATCTATGTTCTCATTTACCTCTAAGAATTTTTAATCTCCTCTTTGATGTCTTCTGCAACCTATTGTTCATTCAGTAGCATATTGTCTAGTCTCCAAGAGTTAGAGTAATTTTTATTTTTTATTTTGTCATTGATTTCCAATTTCATTCCATTATGATCTGATGAAATACATGGTAGTATCTCTACTTTTTTGTATTTACTATGAATTGCTTTGTGGCATAGTATATGGTCTATTTTAGAGAAGGATCCATGTGCTGCTGAGAAGAAAGTGTATCCACTTGATGTAGGTTGAAATATTCTATATATGTCAATTAAGTCAAAGTTATTGATTGTATTATTGAGTTCTATAGATTCTTTAACCAACTTTTGTTTCAAAAGATGTATCCAGTGGTGAGAGAGGTATGTTTATGTCACCCAAGATTATTGTGTTGTGGTCAATTTGACTCTTGAACTTGAGAAGAATTTGTTTGATGAACATAGCTGCACCATTGTTTGGGGCATATATATTTATGATTGTTATGTCTTGTTGGTGTATAACTCCCTTGAGCAGTATGTAATGTCCATCTTTTCCCTTTTGATTAAGTTTGGCTTGAAGTCTACTTTATTTGATATGAGGGTGGAAACCTCTGCTTGCTTCTGCAGTCCATGTGAGTTGTATGATTTTTCCTAACCTTTCACCTTCAGTCTGTGTATGTCATTACCAGATGAGTCTCCTGGAGGCAACATATTGTTGGGTCTTTTTTTTTTTTTAATCCAATCTGCTAGTCCATGTCTTTTGATTTGTGAGTTCAAGCCATTAACATTCAGGGTTACTATTGAAACATGGTTTGTATTCCCATCCATATTTGTTTATTTTTGTTATTTAACTTGACTTGAGTTTCTTGTTTGATTAGTTTTTCCTTGAGGTACTACCTCCCTCTGCTGATTTTCATTCTTGTTTTTGTTTCCTCTTCATGGAATATTTCCAAGGATGTTTTGTAGTGTCTGTCAGTTTTCTAGCTATAAATTCTTTTAACTTTTGTTTATCATAGAAGGTTTTTATTTCATTTTCAAATCTAAAGCTTAATTTTTCTGGATATAAGATTCTTGGTTGGCACCCATTTTCTTTCAGAGCTTGATATATGTTGTTCCAGGAACTTCTATCTTTCAGGGTCTGTGTTGAAAAATCTGCCATTATCCTAATGGGCTTTCTTCAATATATAATTTGATTCCTTTCTCTTGTGGTTTTTAAAATTCTCTCATTATTCTGTGATGGGCATTTTCATTATAATGTGTCTTGGTGTCAATCTGTTGTGATTTTATACACTCGATGTCCTGTAGGCTTCTTGAATTTGGATTTTTCAATTTATTATTCATGTTTGGAAATTTTCTTATGTTATTTCATTGAATAGATTGTTAATTCCTTTGGTTTGAACCTCTATGCCTTCCTCAATCCAAATAACTTTTAAATTTGGTCTTTTTATGCTATCCCCTATTTCTTGAATGTTCTGCTCATGGTTTCTTACCATTATCACTGTGTGGTCTATGATCTTTTCAAGATTATATATTTTGTTCTTATTGGCTGATGTCCTATCTTCCAAGTGGTCTACTCTGTTGGTAATGCTTTCATTTGAGCTTTTAATTTGATTTATTATTTCTTTCATTTTAAGGATTTCTGTTTTTTTTTTTTTTTGCACCTCTATCTCCCTATTGAAGTGATCTTTTGCTTCCTGTATTTATTTATGTAGCTCCTTGTCAAAGTGATCTTTCACTGCCTGTATTTGCTCTCTTATATCTTTCTTGAGTTCACAGAACATTTTAATCATGTATATCCTAAACTTCTCTGTCATTCCTCCTGCTGTGGCTGCCAGTGATTCTAATGATATGGTGTCTTCATTGTTTGGGGCATTTTCTTCCCTTGTCTTTGCATGTTGCTTGTGTGTCTTCCTTTCTAGCTATGTGAATCTAGATTGTTATTATTTTTACCCTATAGGTTTGTAGTGCTCTTGTAGGGTTCCAAGACTTCTCCTTTGTAGGGAAGGACAATGTTAACAGATCCCAATATCAACAATATAACACCTATGAACAATTTGTTGTTCAGTTTAGTCTTGATGTACAGAAATGTTGGATTCAATTATTATCTAAAATATAATCAGTAATTTTATAAAAAGGTTTACAGTTTCTGACAGTGAACAATAAACTGGGGGTGGGGCTTAGGACAATATGCTGAGGAGGTAAGATGTGAGGATATAGAGTTAATATATCTTAGGAAGTGTGAAGGAGAAATCTAGTGAAGAGGGTTAGTAGCAAGAGAATAGACCAGAAGTAAATTAGGGTAGGCAAGTATGTAGGATGACAATAGAGTACATAAAACAAACACATATATATTTAGAAAAATACATATGTTAAAACAGTAAAATTTGGAGGGGGAAAGAAAAATGAAAGAATGAAAAGGAAAAGGAAAAATAGGGCATATACAACCCCTCTATATTATATTATTCAGACGACTCAGTCCTCAAAGTCCTATTTCATGCAAAGTTCTTGGTTTCACATATGTTGGGGATGTGAGGGCCGGAGGAGGGATAGAAGGAAAAAAAAAAACAAAAAAAAACAACCAACCAACCAACCAACAAACCAACCAACAAATCTCAAAGGAAGAAGCCACGTTTTCAGCTAGCTTTAGAGATCCATATGTTTTCTGCTTTTCTTCTCATCCAGTAGGTGGCGTCATCTGTTGTAAGCTGGTGTCTCTTCTCTCCAGATGGTGGAGGTAACCTGGGTGGAAAGACTGGTCCTGGTGCAGGGTGCCTGGATGCTGGAAGTAGCACCCACCAGTCCCTGAAGAAAGACTGAACCTCACGGGTGTCTTTTTGAGGCCACTCGTATGACTAGCATGCCCAATACTATCTTCCTCTCTTGCCTGGAAATTTCCCAGGTCCTGGAACCGCTCCCTGAGTAGTTCTCAATTGAGGAAACTCTCACCCTGGGGCTCCCATAGGCAGCTCCCTGGTCGCACTGCATAGCTGTGTTGGGCAGCTACTGTGTTGGGTTACTGCCACTGGGAAGGGGAAAGGTTGGAAATCTGGTACCTGGCCACAGGAGATCCCATCTGGGAACTGCCCCCAGCTGAATGGTGAGAATGTTGAGTCAAGATGCCGGCAGCCTGCTTTGAGTGCTGGGGTGTCTAGTAAGATGGGAAGAGCCTGGGTAGTTGGGGGGAGCCTGGGGAGGTGGGGAGAGCCAGGTGATGGCAGTTGTGCTGTGGGTAGGGGTAGGTAGCAGCTGAGTGACTTGCGTGGAAGTGGAGAGAAGTCTTGGCAACTTGCAAATGTGTTGATAGGTGATTCTGCTGAGGCACTCACCAAGTCTTGTGTGGACTGGAACTTCAGGCTTTGGGTCCTGCTCCAACCCTGGGCGTCCTACTTGAATCCTGAGGCCCGGAGCCCTGCATGGGGTCACAGTGATTTCTGCAGAGAGTAGCTGGATAGGGGTCCTCTAACATTCTCAGAGATGTAGTATTTCAACTAGGCGAGATCTGTGGGTCTGGCGGCTGGGGCTTGGGGCAGCTCACTCCCTTCCTGCCACCATGTTTTTTTTCCCTTCATGATTCTTAAAATTAAAATTACAAGAATCTAAAGATTAACTTTAATTAAAATGGATATTACAAACCAAGCAAAAAAAATAAAGTGTGCAATGTTATATATTTTTTAAATTCTCCATAGGAATAAAATACTCTTTTTGAAAATAATATAATTATTATTACATACTCATTTACATCCATCAAATTTCAATTATTTTAATTCATTTATATGGAATATTTAGTTGAATAAATAGGTATGAATAGAATACAACTTTTTATCAATTAAAATATGTTAAAGACAAATTTTTTAATTATTTAGTAAAATAATTAGTAAAATATGTCTTCAGGAGCTTTACTATAATGTCTTGAGTCTTATTACATAGGAGGTTATTATAATACAATTTATGAAGTATTGTCAAAGAATGATTGATCTTTATAGATATCTCACTTAAAAAGAGTATTTTCAAATAATGAAGCTGATTTTTCTATAAATATTTATTTTCATATTTTGTCATTTTTTGTGAAACTTTTTCCAGTGTATATGCTGAAGTTCCTGGTCTCAAAAATACACACACACATATGTTTGTATAACAAATTCTAATCACCTTTCAAGTGATTTTTTAATGCTACTTACTTTGAAGAGGAAAGGAGATTCTATTTTGATCTCATTTATTTATAGAAAATACATCTAATAAGTTATATAACTCCTAAAGAACACCAAACAATGATTTTTACATTAGTCTAGCTTTCTTATTACCACATAATTTGGTTCAAAAATACATATGATGCATAGAGGTGTATAGAAAATTAAAATTACAGTTGGATAAACTCAGAGTTCAAGAACTCTATTTAGTGGCAATGCTTTAATTATTGAAAAAAGCAAGAGAACATTGCTCTCCTTTTCCCCATCTTTCTTATCGTGTCTGGTATAATTCTCATACTGTCCTTGATTCTCCAGAGCATATTCTATAATTTTTGCCAGGAAGTCTATCCAATTTCCACATCTGGTGCATCAATAAGAGAACCATATATAGTTTAGTGAAGGAATAAAAAGAATAAAATAGCCCTTAATAATTAAAAGTGAATTATGCTATTGCATATTAGTTGTATCATTGACATTGTTATTATACGTAGAATAGAATGTTTCGAGTGTTCATTTGACAACTTTCATGCATCCACATATAAAGAAGGACATATACATGTGTAATTGGAGTGTTTAAGAATCATCCTTTAAAATGTGAAGACAATTCAGGAACAGTGGTTAGAAATCAAGCATCTTGGAGGCAAGAGATCATATTGATATGCAGATAGTCCTATCTCCACTATTTTAATAGATACCTAAATATGGTAGAAATAAAACAAACTTTACAACTGTATAACCATCACCAGCATATTTTGTACATTTTTAGTGGAATGTTGTCAGAGATTAGATAATGTTAATACAGTTCCAATTGTATTTAGAGTGTTATTGTCTTCAGTTTGGGGGTGTATGATGTATGATTTTGACACAAGTGCTTAAAATCTTTCTTGGAAGCTTGGCCTTCAAAATTATTGATGGTTACATTTGATGTTTTGAACAAATTAGGTTAGCAACATGGCAAACTCAAAGTTATTAGGTATGCCATAATCCATTAACATATCTGTCACCACTATATAAGAAGACATTATCTCCCCAAGTGTCTTTTGATACCCTTGAAAGCTCATAGATACTACTAGGCAGGTATCTGCTGATTTTCTATGGTAGACTGTGTATTTCTTTATCGGTCTGTATCTTTGGTGAACCATAGGCACATTTCTATAGAGAAGCTAGCATGTATTATGTGAAAAAATTAGAGGTATTAGGAGTTGATAGATGGGCCAATACAGTACTAGTTAATATTTTGTTAAATCTTAGTGGTCTCAAACTGGTGATCTCTTGGTATTTTTAATAAATAGATTGTTACCTTGGATTAGTACTTTCATGTCTCTGAAGTAACAAATGCAAGTCATTCCTATCTTAATTACAATAAATGTATGAAACAATAATCACACAAGGATGAATTTTTCAGAACTAGGAGTCTCCTTGTGTAGGCTGCTACTAAGTGTTGTATTAAAAGAAAAGATTACAGTAGTGTGTAAAAGACTTGGCTTCTTTAAGGTAGTCTAGGATCTTACCATAGAAAAATATATTGCCTTTCAGTATATTGACGATTTGTATAGCATTAATGCAAATACATTTTTTTTAAATGCAAAAGTCAACTGCTGAAGTGGTTAGAGCAGAAAAGTGATTTTTAAATTTCTTGGAGTACCTTAAAATACTCAATCTTAGGATATATTTAATTGGCCTGTGGTGAAAACATAGATTATGATTCAAGAACTCTGCCCTGGGCTCTATGATGTTTATTGTTTATAGATTGCCATAAAAGTAGTTTCATATCAGGGCCTTGGACTGGTAAATCACATGAGAGGTCATGATAAAATATAGGGATATCACTCAAAGAACCATGATTTTTTTCCATAAAGAAGTTCAACAAATGAAAGATAGCTAGAACTGATTTACTTGTTCAGAGCACTTTAATTGGCTTAAGAAAAACTGAATGAAAAGTAAGAAATAGCCCTCAACCCAAAGCAATATCAAAATATATGAGTTAATAAAATATGAGAAAATTTCATAATGCATTTGAGAGATAACTTCAGTGATCTTTCAGGTTAGGTGACAGACTCACTGGTGATAACATTAAAATAAAGGTATACAGAAACCAGCCTTTCTCTTCATCTTCTTCCTTTTTTAATGATAATCATGTTTTTTTACATAAATTTGATGAAACTCTGATGCAATATAATGACAGGTTAATTTCTTTGTCTTGGACTCAGAGGAAATATTTCTTTTTTTTTAATCTTATTTTTTTTAGTGGGGTTCTTTTTTTTTTTTTTGTCTTTTTTGGAACTGGGGGTCAAACCCAGGGCTTTGCAAATGCAAGGCAGACGCTTTGCCAGTGAGCTACATCTCAGCCAGGAAATATTTCTTGATTAAGGGGAACACAGTCCCAATTAATAAGTCATTTGCAAAATTCTATGTGCAGTGCTGGTAAATGGATATTATGGTGTGATGATATTCTTAGTTGCAATGTGGTCGAGAGAATATATGTGCAGTATGAAAGTAGAAATGGATCTTCTAAACATATATCTTATATGTAATTCAGTGTGTGCATTACATAAGACAGCACATTAACTGGAGATCCAAAAATAGTAATTTAATGGACATTTAGTACATTTCATACATATAAATGGAAATCTTCTTTGATGATCTTAATCCGATCTTTCTAAATGTCCACAAATCATTTTTAATAATCATTAAAATTACCTAATTACACATCCTAGTTTTTAACTATGCTGTCTACCATGTTATTTACATAAACACATACAGAAAAATATCTGATAATAAAATTTATAGTGTGTAAAATAGGGTAAGAAAACACCAAATAAGACTGTTCAGTCAGCTCAGTGGTTTACATTATCTATTGACATTGAAGAGGAGATGGAATTATTTGATTTGCAAGTAATATTTTTGTTACATGCTATAAGAATTACTACATTATTACTTTACTATTTTTTCATACAAAAATGATAAAAGAGAAATAGGAAAACTTTACAGTTATGAGTTAAAATTGCACTGCTGTTTTCAGGCATGATATTGGACTTTCCTTAACTCCAACTTTAAAGAACAACATATGAAATTTCTCATTTAGCCAAATATTACATGTTTATTTAATATTTTTTTTACTACATTAACTAAGTGTTAGCATTTGACTCTATATTATTGCACTTTTAGTAAAAATGTTTCACCAAACAAAAACTGGTTGCAAATAATTTATTTAAGTTCTCTGCTTGGTTTAGTACTCAGAAATCCATGCAAGAAGAAAGCTGTTGAATAAAACCTTATAAATATTATAATAAATATTATAATACTTATAAATATTATAAGTAAATTAACTCAGCTTTCCAATATACCTATAAGTATACTATAGTATTTTATACCATTTCTTTTATTGCATATTTCTATTTATTATCCTATTCTATTTGACTGATCTGCAAGTAAATTTTATTTTATAACAAATTGACATGAAAACATGACATTTATTATCTGGATAAAAATTATTCAATTTCTTTCCCAGTTGCCTAATACTTGCTAAGGATATAAAATAAACATATTCGTGCCACTAAATTGAGACTACAATTCGGCATTTCATTAATATAAGGGTAGAAAATAACCATAGGGTAAAGCTCCAGAAATTTCAACACCAAACACCCAGATTTTCAAAGTTCACAAAAAGAATATAAGATTGATAGCCAACTACCAAAAAGCATTTTTTTCTGCACCTAATTTTTTTAAATAGGTAATATTTGAAGATCTTAGTGCAAGGTAAATTACTATTACTATTATTATTATAACAAGGCCTGAAGAAGAGAGGATGATGGATACTTTTTTTTTAAATCTGATTTTCAGTCCCTAAGTTATTTGAGCAAGGAGAAAAAAATAAGCCCTGTATTTTAGCTGTCAAGGCAATTGCTTAAATATAATTTTGTGGTTGGGTAGCTCAAGAGTGGATTCATTACAAAACTTCTGATTTTTGGCATTTGCTCTCAAAGTCCTGAATAGGAAGAAAGGATGACTTGTTTCACAATGTGAACTTAAAAAGCAATATAGAAAGAACAGCAATCTGCATCTCATCTCCTTATTAGGATTCTAAACAATTTTGCAGTCCTCTGTTTAAAGCTGCACAGACTACAGGGCTGCAGATGTTTGCAGGGAAGGGCATTTGCTTTCACCAGCATTTCCTTGACCACAGGGGATTCCCAGTTGGCTCTGGACAAAGGCAACAGAGGCATTGTGTCATGTGAGGTGTCATGCAGCTAACCTCTAGAGATGCTGAGCTTTTATGTAGTCTGCCTATTGCTTAACCGCCTTTCCCATGAGCAGGTTTCTTTAGTGTACTCAGGCAGTTTGCAGAGCATGGTAATAAAATGCTTAAGCTAACATTATTAAGAAAATGTAAACACTGTTTTGATAGATGTCATGAATTGGCTCAAAGTACAGACTCGGTTGCAATGGAACAGCTGGCTACTTACTGATTTTAAAAGAGCAGAGAGCCTGAATATATTGTCTTTTATCTCCTTCTTTCTCCAATAGAATCTGGAGATGTCCCTAGAGTATTGGTGCAGACACTTGCTTGGATAAAAGGAGGGATCTGCTATGTGATTAATAGATATTTAGAACTCAGATACAAGCTCTGCATCAATAAAGCTAAAATTTTTTAGCTGACTTTGATCCCTAGTCCTTCATCTACTTTCTTGATGGAACTAATTATTTATAAATACAGTCATTTTTCATGTGATATTTCATCATAATGCTAATATGTAGCTCCACACTTGACTCATGAAGGTTTTCCAATTTTATTTATCCTTAAAAGACTGCTTTTTTTTTCCTCACACATTTTAATTTGAATTCTTATGGTTGAGCTATCCTATTCTTTTTGAGAATCTACTTTCAGTGCCTTATAAATTCCTTCCCCCCCCCCCGTAGGTCTTATCCTAGAGATAAGTCCTTTTATTTTTTTTAATCCATTCATTATTTTTTGAAAATCAAATGTTAAAAATCAGTGATGGGTAAATGGAATGCTTAATTTCCTGAAGACCATGCACACTGGCACTATCTTTCTATTTATTTATTTATTTATTTATTTATTTTAGGGTTGACTCTCTATATCCAATATTCATGCTAGTAGATATTTGGCCTTCCTTCCTTCTCAAAATAACTAATGGAAGGTGGAAAATCTTATCAGGACTCTGTGGTCTGTTTTCTGAAACACAAACAATAAGCAGACTTTAAGCTTTTCCTGAACATACATTCTTCTTTTCATTAGCCACAAACACACAAAAGGAAGCAATCCAAGACCCTATAAGACCCTGATGAAAAGGTTACTTCTTTTCACTAGGCTTTTTCTATATCTTTATTCTTCCTTTTGTTGGTCTACCATAATCTTCAGACAGTACTTTCTCTATGAATAATTTCATTGGCTGGTCCTACACATTGGGGTTATAAGAACAGGATGCTGTCCAGACCAATAAAATCCATTATAGGTCAGGATCTATTTCATTTTTCTTTGAGAAACTGTGATCATCAGAAATATGAGAAACCATCTGATGGTCTCTCACTGACATACCTCTTCGTACAGGTAGGAAGTGTGAAGACAGAATGATACCTCTGAATCCAGAGTTTGTCCTTGACAAAATTCACCTGATGTAGCTAATGCCATTAAATTCTCCAAACCATAAGATGTGCTTTTCCAATGGCCAGACCCTATTTACCACAGAAGAAATAAAAGAATTCATGAATGTAGTATAAAACATCTGTCATTGGTCTGATTTTGCATCCTCTGATTAATGTTATTTTCCCAGGTATCTCTATTAAAATGGATTCTCCTATTTAGTACTTGGTGAATTACAGGTATTTTTAATGCATAAAAATATTGTTGTAATATTACTATGGGTTTAAAAGAGCTGACTTTTAGGTCATAAATACTTGTAATGGTGAAATATCAGTGTAGTAGAAAATAGGAAGAGAGAGGTTAGAACTTTAGAAAACTATAATGTAACAAGAGTGTCTGATTATGAACCTTGTACTATTTCTTCTTATGATGAAAGAGAAAATCAAATGTTTACCTGAGTCATGTAGCTTGTGCTATGTCCAAAATTTAGGTGTTACTAATGTGATAGTATTATGAGGAGGGCTTCCAGTAGGAATCAAATTAAAGTCCTTTATAAAAGACTTCCAACAGCATCTGGCTACCTTGCCCTTCAACCTTCCAAAATGTAACAAGAGAGTAGCTCTTACCTAATAACTGAACTTGCTTGATCTTTTCAATCTCCAGAAATGTGAGAAAATACATTTCTGTGTTTTATAAATTTCCAGGCCTCAAGTATTTTGTTATAGCAGCACAGGTGAACTAAGACAGCTTATTACTGTCAATGTTTATATTTTACTGTCAAATTTATTCCTATCTCTGATGTTCATCTATCCAAATACTTAGTGTTAACCTAGATGCCCAGATCACCAATATTATAGTTATCATAATAACTACACTATCACCACCACATTTAAGAGCACCACTAGTAATAGCATGCCTATGGACAAATAGCTCTTTGCTCTAGATACTTTTTTAGCCTAATTAACAATTACAAGGAAGGTATGGGTTTTATTCAACTACATTACAACAGTGTGGTTTATAGTACATAGAGAACTAAATTTTGAAATCTCAGGAAAAATCAGAACTTTAAGTGTGGTTGGTCTTCTTTAAAGGTGGGGATTAGTCAAATATTTGGTGACATTGTTTTTCCAGTTTTGAGATAATGTGGTTCTATGATGTAAAGATTAGTGAAAGTGATCTTTAAAAATGACTGCAGCTTTATTTGAATAACTTTATATTCCACAGATATGGAAACCTCAAACCAAACTTAAAAAATGAGAAACAAATAATAACATCTTGCCATAGAAATTGAAAGACAGAACATATGCAAACATCTTAATATCTCTTCAGCTAAATTCATCAAAGTTTATGAGGGTTGTAGGACACAATTCTAATTGAAAATTTAAATTTGAATGAAGTTCCCTCTTTAAAATAACTACAGCATGATGGCACACCTTTCTCCTGGATCAATACCATAAACATTGAAAAGACTGGAAATAGCCTAGTGAGATATACATTGTATTACAGTTCACCATTAATACATACAGTTGACACATTCATACCTAAAATCCAAAATCTCCACTAAACAGATGAAAACCTGCATTCTGGTTATCTCATTACTGCTTGGAAGAGCCAGATTAACTTTCAACTTTCTTGATTTCTTATTATCAAATAAAAAATATATATGTAGTCAGGCACAGTGGCACATGCCTATAATTCCAGTGGCTTGGGAGGCTGATGCAGGAAGATTGTGAGTTCAAAGCCAGGCTCAGCAAAAGTGAGGCATTGAGCAAATCAGTGAGATCCTGTCTCTAAATAAAATACAAAATAGGGCTAGGGATGTGGTTCAGTGGTCAAGTGCCCCTGAGTTCTATTCCTGGTATCCCTGACCCCAAATATATACATTTATATGTATATGTACATGAGAGAGAAACAGAGATATATAATTATGTATAAAATATGTAACTATAAAATTTTTATTTTCTCTCTACTTGTGTGATACATAGATATAACCCAGGGAGTTTTCTTAGAAACAATATGCCAGATATAGAAAATATCCATGCCTAAATCCTTAACTAATTACTTTCAAGATATTTAATCATCTGACATAGGAATATCTTAAACAAATAATGTTAGTATATGGGTTGTTCCATGCATGAACTCCATATTGTAACATCAAACAATAGAACATAATTCAAACGGATATGTTCATGTTAACCCTGGAAAAATATTTTCTCCCTATTTCAGAACTCAGTGATACATTGCACAGATTTCACAATACTATTATGTTTCAAAAATTCAGTATGAAAAAATCAGATCTTTGAACCTTATTATACAAGTATGAAATAGGTGATAAACTCAAAAAAACAGGTTTGAAAAATAAATTAAAGATTAAATGGATAAACAAAAGTCACCCTGATGCTATTGCAGATTTGATTGGATCTTTTAGAGATGGCTATTGCTGCTGACCTCATCAATGACCTTGTGAAACTGGCTCCTTCAGATGAAGGTGACAATGCTATTACTGATAGACACAAATAGCACCAAGTTGTAGAAGATAAGTTAAAAAATTCTATGGAAGTGCTCTGCTCAGCTCTATGTAGAATACCTCTTAGAAATAAAATTTCTACCAAATAAATGCATATAGAAGTCTCATTAAATAAGAGCTGAACTCAGATTTATGAATCTCTCAAATACTCATCTGTCCTTCTATTCTCTTAGAAGCTATATTTATCTCTCTGAAAGAAAAGTAAGTCTATTGTTTCAGATCCTTTATAAATGTAGATCCAGAGAAGGCAATGGTTAAAAAAGCTAACTATATAGCTTAAAATATATGGTGAATAAAAGTAACAACATTCACAAGTCTGTGCTTTGTACATTTAATTTCCTAATGATCTCCATTCTCACTATGTATCTTTCTATAACTGAGCAAGGGAAGCTCAAAAATTTTAGACATTCCTTGAGGTCCTATAGTTGATAAGATTTGAGGATCCAAATCTTATCTTCTCTCTTTCTGTATTTCTTTTCTCATTGTGTTTTACATTTGTTCACTTTTAGTTAGCTGAATCATAATTCTAGGTACAGTTTGAAGGGCTGGATAAAAAGTGAGATATCCTTAGAGAATACGGGCAAATTTTCTCTAGGTATAACTTACTCCTGCCTATTTTCTGAGGATTAAAAAGGGATTATGGATATCATCCAATATTCTCATTAAAAAAATAAGAAGAATGCTTCTTGATTTTTATCCCTTCTGCTCCAGATGCTCAAATGTATATTTTGAGGTGTGGAAGCCAGCTGTCAAATGTGAAATCACCAGATGTTCCCATTCTAAGTGGATTCTAAAGGCATAACATTTGATTATTGAGCTTTAATTTATCAATATATGAGATACAATCAGCAATAGGTGGGGGCTTCACCTTACTGGCATTTTTCTACTGCCCCTGAGGTAGCAATAATGTCCATGGAGACATATTTGGGACTCATGATTTTGACAATTTCTTTTATCAAGTATGGGTTGAAATGCTCAGATCAAAAAGTAAAAAAAAGGAGTTGACTTCCATTTTTATTTCAGAGCAAGAAATATCTAAGAAGGTTAAAATATATGATGAGTAGCCTAGCACAGTGGCACTCACTTGTAATCCCAGCAGCTGAGGAGGCTGAGGCAGGAGGATCATGGGTTCAAAGCCAGCCTTAATAGCTTAGCGAGGCCCTAAGCAACTCAGTGAGACCCTATCTCTAAATAAAATACAAAAAATGGCTTTTATGTAGGGCTCAATGTTTGAGTGCCCCTGAGTTCAATCAGTGATGCCAAAAGTATAAAAAAATATATATTCATGATGAGGTAGATTTGCCTCATGGGCCCAATGTTTGTAAGAAAATTAAGGGCAAGCATCTATCATTGGTTAGTACTTTCACTAATTTATTATTTATCCACTAAGACATTATGTCATGCAATATATGATTTGACCTTCAAAAAATATAACATGAAATAACATAGGTTTATAGAAGTAAGAAAAAAATTATTACTTATTGAGTTCCTTGTGTAAACTAAGTTAAATAATCAGAGATTTAAATATATGACATAATGTTATTCTCATGCTAGCACAATTTCATGTACTAGAAATTATGTTGACATATATATATATATAGAGAGAGATAATTCTATTTTATGTATATATATGTGTGTGTGCATGCGTATATATAGATAGATAGAAATAGATAGATAGATATAATTCTCAATATATTGGGAGATTTTCATGTTCACCCATGTTTAAATAACAATTAGTGAAATGCAAACAATATGAAATAGTGACTTGCAGATAGCTAAATCCTGTGTTTTTGTGCTATTGAGAGGCAAGATCCACTTTGAGATGATTTGGCTAAAATCTTCTGAGAACTGGACAAACAATCATGCCTGGAGAGGGCTTGGTGTTCCATGGAGGCTCTTTGAATTTTTGGCTTATTAGTGATTTTTATATGTACCTGTAGAAGCTACTAATATCAGACAAATGTCAGAGAGAGAGAGAGAGAGAGAGCGTGAGAGCACAAGAGCTGTTTTGTTCAGCTTTTTTGGTCACTGTGACCAAAAGACTTGATAAGAACAAGGTAGAGGAGAAAAGTTTTGGGGGGACTTATAGCTTCAAAAGTCTCAGTCTACAGTTGGCCAGTTCCATATATCTAGGCCTGAGGTAAGGCAGACATGGCATGGTAGAGAAAAGCAAGTCAAGGTGTGGCAACCATGAAGCAAAGAGAGCTCTTCTCTTCTCATCTGGGACAAAATATAAACCCCCAAATCATGCCCCTGTGACATTCCCCCTCCAACCACACCCTACCTGCCTAGAGTTACTACCCAGTTAATCCACATCAGTGGGCTAATCCACTTATTAGGTTACAATTTTCACAGTCCAACCATTCCATCTCCAAACAGTTCTTGCATTGTCTCATATGGCGGGGGTGGGGGTGGCATCCAATGTTTTAGTCAGCTTTTTAACTCATGTGACTAAAATACCTGACAAGAACAATTTCAGAGGAGGAAAACTTTATTTCAGGACTCATGGTTTCAGAGATATCAGCCCATGGATGACTGGCTCCATTCCTCAGGAATCAAGGTAAGGCAGAACATCACTGCAGAAGTATGTGGCAGAGGAAGGTGGCTCATATGCTGATAAGAAATCAGAGAGAGAAGCAGAAAACTCTACCTGCCAGATACAAACTGTATAATCCAAATGTATGCTCCCAATCACCCAACTCCTCCATCCCCACCCAGCCCACCTTCTGTTCTTACACAATTAATCCCATCAGGGGATTGATTCACTGATTGGGTTGAAGCTTTCATACATTTCAAACATCTCTCCTGAAAACCTTCTTGCATTGTCCCACCCATGAGCCAAACCATAACATTCAATATATCTAAAAGGTAAAATTTCTCAACTTATCCCTGGAAACTCAAGCCCATCTCACAATACAAATATATTTAGTTCATTCTTAAGAATTCCCATAATCTTAAGAGTCTCATCATTATGAAGAAGTCCAAGTCCAAAGTTTCTTGAGACTCAAGACAAATTCTCACCATTAGCCTCTATAAAATATCAAAAGCAAATTACATATATCAAATATATAACGGCACAGAGTAAGCATTTCTATTCAACAAATGAGAAATAGGGGCATAGAAAGAAGGGATAGGACCAATTTGAGACTTAAATTCAATTGGGCAAATAAGTTCTGTAGCTCTGTGTCCAGCATCTGTGGCATGTGGCATTCTGATGTTATATCCAAAGGGCTTATGTATCTTCTCCCTGATGGTCTAGTTGGTTGCCACATGGTCTCTCTCTTGACTTGGTTCTGCTCCATTCCTTGGACTTTCTTCAGCACACATTCTACAGGACTGGGTACTGGCATCTCTGAATATCACAAGTCTGCACTGAAGCTTATGATTCCTTTGCACATCATTCTTCCCTAGGTAGCTCACAGGGTCTCCCACCCTGATACACTTTGCCTGGCCTCAGATCTTCCTTTGAAATCTAGGTGGAAGCCTCCATGATCCCCTAGCTCCAGTATCCAGAATTCCTGAAGAACTAGCATCCCATGCTGAGGTCAATGTCTGCCACCATCATGAACAATAGCTGAATCTCCTGGGACAATGGCTGCCGCAGATTCTGAGTTACTGAGTGTCTGAGCATGTTGAAACACCTTCCTGGGTCTGTGTGTGCAAGCAGGGTACCCACAAGGTCTCTTCTCAAAGGAATTTTTACTTTTTGAACCTAAGATGCATGTGGTCTTGCCACTCTCCGAGATACCTTCAAGCCATCTTTCCTATAATATTTTCGCAAAGTACTTAGAATTTCTTTAGTAGCTATAATAGCCTTAACAAACACACCCAGTTAGCCCCAGTTTTATTCACACTTTACTGGCCAAACTTCAAGTTTTTAAAAATGTTTCATCTCTGTTCTCTGCTCCTGAGTATCACAGGAAATGTGGTTAAAAGCATCTAGCAATATCCATGCCACTGTGATTGTGGTACTGTTTTGAATATTCCCCTGCTAGATTAATTGGTGCACCACCTTTAAATGTACCCAATTTCTTTGCTAGAATGTAACATGAGTGGCCTCTAGTCCAATCTCCACTTGAGTCTTCCTAATTCTCTGAAATTTCATGTGCCCAGCATCTACTTTCAATATTCCTATCAGCATCTGGTCTTCTGAGCTTCTACCAGAATTTTTCATTAAGCTCTGGCTTGCCATGTTTTAAAGCTTCTCCAGCATGCATCTCTAAACTTTTCACAAACTAGCTTCAAAGGTTTCTAAATGACAATGGTCAGGTTAGTCACAGCAATAACCCCCCTCCCTGTCCCAATTTCTGTTTTCATCAGTTTTTTTATGTCACTGTGACCAAAGACTTGATAAGAGCTATGAAGAGGAGAAAGTTTATTTGGGGTTCATGGTTTCAGAGGTCTCAGTCTTTGGTTGACCAACTCCATAGCTCTGGGCCCAAAGGAAGCTGATGGGCATGGAAGAAGAAAGCAACTCAGTACAGGGGAAACAGAAAGTAGAGTGACCTCAACTCCCCAGGGACAAACCATAGATTCCAAATTCATGTCCCCAATGTCCTACCTCATTCAGTCACACCCTATCTGTCTAGAATTACTGTCCAGTTAATCCATATCAGTAGATTAATCCACTGATTAATTTATAAATCTCAAAACCTAATTACTTCACCTCTGACAACTCTTACATTGTACCTCACATGAGATTTTTGGGGCTATCTCATATCTAAACCAATAACAAGAGGTTATATAGGGACTGAAATATTTTGTGTTCTTATCACACAGATACAAATGAACTTCTAATATGTGGTACATAAGAAATTGTCACTAAAGTATTTTGCAGTAGAAGTGAAAGAAAGTTCACTCTAAATGAAGGCTTTCCATGATTGCCGTTAAAAATATTTCAAACAAATTAGAATAAAAACGTAAATAAATAAATAAGAAGATTTCAAGAGGATCAAACTTATCAGAAACAACTATCTGAAAGGAAAAAGATCCTAAGCTAGGACTAAGGAATAAAATACAGTCCAACAATCAATAAGGTAATATATTTGGTACACAATTAAAAATGACTAAATCATAAAAGAGGAAAATACATAGTAGAAAAATTAATCAATAGAAATAGACCCAGAAATAACACATATAATAAAATCAACAGATAAGACATTAAAAATGCTACTTAAAACATTTTTATATTCAAGAAAAAGAAACCTATGAACACAAAGATAAGAGATGTAGAAGAATAATAATGATTGATACCAAATTTCTAAAGCTAGAAAGTAAACTATTTAAAATTTTTTAAAAACATGTTTAATAATCATCAGGTTAGTGGATATTAGTGAATTAAAGTATAGCAATAGAACATATGCTAAATAAAAAAGAAACAGATTTATTAAGCTATAGGAATTTATCATCATCTTCCTTTATGTAATTGGGGTCCCATAGGAGGGAAAAGAGACAAGATGAAAAGAAATAAAATAAAACAGAGGAAATGAAATTACTAAAAACATGATAAAGACTATGAAATGTTATATCAGCATATCCAAGTCAGTTGTATAATTATAAGATATCTGTAATACTATGGTGTCAAGACATCTTAAAAGAAGTCAGAGAAAGAAAGATAGTTGGTATAGGCAGAAAAAAAAAGATGATAGTTGACATTTTGGTAGAACTATGAAAACCAGATAACAAGGGACAATTTTAAAACACTGAAATAGGAAAACAAAGTTAAATGACAAATGCATTTTTCAAAATTCAGTTAGAAATAAGTTGTTTTTTCCCCCAAACAAAAGCTTAGAAAATTAATGAGAAGCATTGGAGCAACATGACAATTGTTAAGGAAGTCCTGAAGGCAGAAAGAAAAGTGTAACAGATGGAAATTTAAATCTACACAGAACAAGTGAAAAGGACAAGAAAAATTAAATATAGGGGTAAATATGAGATACTTCTTTCTTATTGAAAAATAAACTTTTAAAAAATATAATTTATTTAAAGGAAAAATATTGCACATTTTAAAAATATGTAAAAAATATGTGATTTTTAGAGTACCTACCATTGATAACACAGATGTTAAAGGAGGAACTGTAAGTATGTTATGAGGGTTTATGTTGTATGCAAAGTGTTATAATAACATTTGAGTCTTTAAAGTTAAAAAAATGTATATTTTGTATCCTAAAGCAACCATGTAAAAAAGAAACAATGAGGTATACTTAGAAAAGAAATTTTGAAGATGAAAATAAGGAGGTAAATTTTTTTAATAAGACAGACACAGGAAAAAAAAGAAAGAAAGAACTATTGGTATAAATAGGAAAAAATCACAAAAGAGTAGATTTAAATCCAGACAAATGAAAAATAATATGAAATGCAAATATTATTAACATTTAAATAAAGATATAGATTGCTACATTGTATAAAAAGCAACACCCAAAATATGCAATTTAAAAAGAGCATACTTAAAATATGAAAATACAGGTGGGTTCATAGTTTATTTAAAAAAAACAAAAATATACCACACAAACAGTATTCAAAAGGGAACCAGAGTGGATATATTAATATTCCAAAGTTGTTTTGAAAGAAAGGAATAAGTGATACAGAAAAATAGATTATTGATAAAATGATCAGTTTATCAACAGAACATAATAACCGTAAATGTGTATGCACATAGCAACAGAACACCTACATAGAATAAACAAAAGCGACAGAACTAAAAAGAGGAAAAGGAATCTGCTATTGCAGTTGGATGTGCTAAAACCATCACTCAATAGTGTGTACAACAAATAGGACCAAAAAGTTAGAAAGATATGAAATACATGTATTATATAAGCAACCAACTGGATCTAATTAATATTTTTTTCTAGGGCATATGGACAATCAATAAGACGAAACCATGAAAAAAACTAGTGAATATAGGATATGTGAAATCAGACAAAAAGTGCTTTGAGCCCTAATAAATATAAATTATAAGTAAATAATAGATAAATGTCTGGGATATCTACCCAGACATTTGGAAATATATTTTTGGAAATATATTTTTAAAAAGCTTTCAAATGAGGCATCAGTTAGGGAAGATATTATACAAGAAAGTAAAAAATATTATGTGCTTAACAAAATTTAACAGTAAAATTTCTGTATTTGTTGGGTGATGTCAAAGTGGTACTAAAGAAATCTGCAGCATTAGTTATTGAACAATGGAAGCAATACTAGTAATCTTAATCCTCACCATAAAAAAAGCAAACAAAAACAAATCCTAGTTAAACAATATGAAGGAAATAATAAATATATAGAAATCAGTAAAAGACAACATAGGAAACAGCAGTGCAAAATCAATGAGAATGAAAGCTAATATAAAAAGATATATATTGATGCTTGTCAAGGCAGAAAATTATCTTGAGAAAAATGAGATAAAATATATAGTACGAGAGTAATTTGATGACATTTGGAGTAATATCACTACCAAAATTCTATAAATATTAAAAGGATAAAAAAGAAGTATCATAAACACATTTCTTTCAACAAAATTTAACAATTTGTATGAAGTAAACAAAATGTATCAATAAAAGAAATAAAAATGTTAAGTAAACAGGAGGTAGTCTGAACAGTTTTATATCTGCAAAGAAAATTCACAGGATAAAGCTAATTAAAACCTCAAGATCAGATGACTTTATTGGTGAACTATAATAGCTATTCAAATGTTAAGAATAAACTATGAAAATACCAATAATTCTACACTAAAAGCTTATCAAAGACTGAAGTCAGTACAAATCCTTTTGATGGACCATCACTACTCTATACTCTAATTAGTCAAAGATATTAAGAGAAAACCACAGACTAACTCACATAGGTTTACTTTTAAGTATTAATTGAATTCTACCAAGTAAAACCAGCAACATCTATGTTGGTATTAATCATCAGAGGTGAGTTTTATCCTGAGAATGCAACTTTAAGCTTTGGTTTAACTTTTGGAAATATTTCAATAAGATTTAAGAGAAAATCATGTGATTCTCTCAATTGATGCAAACAAAACACATGCTTAAATTCATCACATATTCATGACAATAATTTTCAGTGAAGAATATAGGGACACTTCTTCAACATAATAGAGGATCTACAAGAAATCTAGGTAGCATCAAACATAATAGAAGACTCAATCCATTCTTACTAAGATTGGGTAAATATAAAGGTTATCAATATAAGACTCTTTTTTTTTACAAAACTAGAAATCTTAACCAATGCAGTAAGGCAAGAAAATGCAATTACATATATATTAAAAATAAATAAATCTTTTATTTCATCAAAGATAACAAAGATAATAAGACTATATTCATAGCTGACATGGTATTTTAAAGCAGACAATTATGAGAAATTAATTCATGAAAATATCCACCCAAAATGATAAGTTTAGTAATGTTTCAGGATATAAGTTTGCTGTGATTTGGATTTAAGTGTCCCCCAAATGATTTTGTGTTGTGACTTTGTTTTTCAGTGTGTTGATTCTGTGGATCAGAACATTTAGGAGGCAAGGCCAATTAGGAAGGTCTTATATTGAAAGGGAATGAGGTATTTCTCATGAGACCTCAGTTACTTCTCATAAAATGATTATTATAAAAGCCTACAGCCTGGGCCATCCAGTATCTGTCTGAATTCCTATCTGACTTGTTCCTGTATGTGCTCTTGCCATTGAAATCTATGGCAGGTGCCCATGGAGGGGCACTCCTCAGAAGCTGTGCCATGATGTTTGAACTTCTAGTCCTTAAAACTGTGAGTTTAAAAGCTTTTTTTTTTTTTTAGAAGTAGCATTCCTCGGATATTTTGTTATGATAATTGAAAACTGACATATAAAGTCCAAGTAAAATATTTTCATTTGTATGTTCATGGCCAATTGATTTTATAGATAAGTACCAAAGTACTTATCAGGGGTGAAATGATAATCATTTCATAAAATGATGCTGGTAATTTGAATATTCATGGCAATGAAGTAAACCTTAACAGACTTTATCTCATACACACCAACTTGTAATGTAAAATATATTGAAAAAAAAAGTGCTAGGAAGGTAAAACCTCAAAAAAAAGTCAAAAATTCTTAATGGATTTAGTTAATGCTTTATGTAATTGGACACAAAAAATATGTTAAAAAGGAAAATTCAGCCAATTAAACTTCTGTAATTAAAAATATTTTCTCTATAACTAGTATCACTAAGAAAATCAAAAGACAACCTGCTGGCTAAGAAATATTTTTGCCAAACACAAATAATCTCAAGAATTAATACCTAAAATGTATAACCATTGAAATATAATAATATAAAGAGAGACAATTTAAATTTTAAATATCTAATAGATTTAAACAGGCTGTTTCTTCAAGTACATAAATAGGTAGAAAATTACAATGATTGATATCATTAATCCTAAGGAAAATGCAAATAATGAATGTAATATACCATCTATATATAACTTAAAATAGTGTCAAAAATTGAGGAGACAGTTCTGGTGATTGAAGGATACATGTAACTGGAACATTCATATATTGCTTCTGGAAATGCAAAACGGTACAGACACTTTGGAAGACAGTTTCTTTTAAAAGGAAACGTACCATATTTTCCAGCAGTTCCATTCATAGCTCCTGGGAAAATGAAAACATGCATTTATACAAATAATTTAATTCAACTATTCACATATTTATTATTAACAGTGCAAACTAGAAATAAGCTAAACATCATCAACTGATAAATACATAAGTCCACTGTGGCATAACTACATAGTAAACAAGATAAATGAATGAACCATTACTCTGGGCAACCATATGGGTAATCTCAAAAATTTTATACCAAGACAAATAATCCGGTCACAAGAGAATAAATAAATAAATAAATAAATAAATAAATAAGAATTTTTTCATTGTATAATATTAAGAAAAAGATATAAACCTTTTGAATTATCAGATATCAGAGATTGTAGGGAAAATTTGAATACAAATTTCCATAAGGAATTTTGGGGAGATATGTGGTAGAAATTATTCATATCATGATTATGACAGTGATTATACAACTATAATATGTATTTGCCAAAACTCATCAAACTGTGTGATCTTATTGATAAATTTTATTGTATATGTGTTTTATTTCATCAAAGATAACAAGATCTGATTTGGGGTAAAGATTTGGTTGTAGCTATGACATTCCCATAGAAATACCACTTAAAAATGATTTAACTTGAAAATGTTTCCTATAATATTATTCAGTATTTCACACAAGATGCTCCATAACTTATTTTATTATTGCCAATTTATCCTACCAAAGATCAACAAATTTTTTTCTTAAGAAGCCATAAGGCAAATATTTTAAATTTGTGTTTTATATGATCTCTGTAGCAACTACTCAATTCTACTCTGAAGTATGAAAATAGTCTTACATAAATGGATGTGGTTTTGTCCAAACGGAAGTTTATTTATAAAAACAGGTGACAGTCTAGTTTGCTAGGGCTCTCAGTAATTGAGGCTGACCTTCAGTGTCATTCTGAATAAAAAGACTTTACAATTTAACATTAGATTTGCTTTGTGAGAGGGATGGAGGATTGTTCCAGCTTTTCTATACATACATGTGTAGAAGATTTTTTTTGTGCATATGAAATTATTTAAACAATTTTGCTGTAACAGCATTATGGGAAATTTGCTTGGGAGGTTTTGTTTTAGTAACATACAGTTTCTAATTTCATAATGTTCTTTTGTTTTCCCCCAAAAGATTGCTTTTTAAAAACCTGTATTTCATGCAGCATGGAATATGCATGCATACTGCTAGTATTTCCTTCAATACTAACAATTTTTTTTTTCACTGTGGCTATGTTCTGGGTTAAGTCTTTGTTTCAGTCACTCATTCGTTCAATAAATACCCACACCTATTAGCAAAATATTTGGCATATTGAAGTGCTAAGTGCAATGGGAAAAAAAAAAAAAAAAACAGGGTATAGGGATATGGAATGCTCAAGGTGGAAAAAGGAACAGATTATAATATTTAAGTGGATGGCCAAGGTTGCCTTCCAGATGTTGTTATGTAGAGTAAGGTATGTAGGGTGTATGAGGAAAAAGCAATACAGGCAGAATAACAGTCACTATAGAACATGAGATGGAATCAGGGAATTCAGTCAAAAGGCGGCTGCTATAATTTACATGTGAGAGGCTGGTTGCTCTGAAGAGGGTGTAGAGGGAAGATGGTGTTCATAATCTGAATATGAAATGAGTAGAGGTTTAAAAGAATGTCCAGATATACATGATTTTTAAAGAAGACACATCAAGAATGACTCCAAAGAGTCATGTACTTGACATAGTAAATATTCAAATGTCAACAGTTTGACATGATTAGCAGTTTAAAAAAGTGGACAATGTGTAAATAATTATTAGCACACAAAAGAATGATGTTCAGCAATGTAGCCCAGAAATAAATTCCTTTACTGAAAGGTTCTTTCACAAAAGATATGAAGCTGTTTATGTAGCATTATTTTCTGATTTCTGTGTTTCTATAGCAATTATTATGATGACCATTTTAGCACTAACTGCATCTTGATTGAATTTATTTTTTTGTGTGTTTATCTTCATTTATAGTCTTAGGAGATCTTTTATATGAGGCTGCAAATATTATCAGACATTTGTTGCTTACACCAAGCATATTATTTTGTCGTCTAATTGATTAATTTTAGATAATGTTAATTGAACATTTTCTGAGTTTCTTAGCTTATAGAAAGTGCTTTACATGAACTATCTCATTTTAATCTCAACAAAATCATGGGGTGCCCCATCATCATTCAGTTTTAAGGATGAAAAATGGGAGCCTTAGAAACATTTAGATACATCCTTAATGTCTGTAGCTAGTGAGTGGAAGGGGAAAGATGTGAAAACCTGTCCCACCTCTACAATTCTACAACAAATGAACAAACTGAGCCACATTTACAAACCGTTGCCAGGGGCTGAAACTTAGAGGGCAGAGTGGATGGTAAGATTTTTTTTTTCCATTGTTTTTAGCAAGGATCAAGGGAGAATTTATTCTTTCCTTTGAATTGTTATTTCCTTAATTGTAATACTTTTGTTTCAGGTGGCACTTTGAGAGAGTGTATAGATTCGTCACTTGAAAAAGTGCTGGTTTTGGATTATTAAACTCTTATATGTTGACTAGTCATGTAGGTATTAATTACCTACTGTGTACTAAGTGCTTTCAAATTAATGGATATTAAAAGTGAACAAAGTATGCAGCATGGAATATTGAATTTGGTGAAGAAGACAGACAATAAATAGATAAACATTGTCTTTGATTAACTCACACACATTTTCATGAGCTTATGACCTTTTTTTTTTATGATTAACAACTTTATTCTTCTACCCGCCAAGTCTTATTCACTCTTCTGCTTCACAAAGTACTTATGAATTATGGTGTCCATTACTTTTCATGACCTTTTTCAATAGTCAACTCTTTAGTGAAGGTCAAAAAAAGTCAACCACTCTGGGACAATTTTATATTCTACTCCCTTCCATTTTTATTCTTGAAAATTTTCATTATCTATTTTTTTGGAGGGAAGGGGCTGAGGAATTTGGGGCAGAACAGGAAAAAAAAATGTTACTACCAGAACTAAAACACAAAAGATTGATTTGGGCAGCTTTAGGACAGATATGACTAAGAAAAATAGTCCCCAACAACAGGAGTCTGCCCAGAGGCAATGAAGCTGGGGTCACTATTCAAAAGAGAAAGAGGGAAAGGGAACTCCCTGGAGGCAGAAGGATCAGTCAGAGAGAGGGCTGACATGTCTAGGTTATGTCATTTATATCATTCAACATCACCTGCAGGGGAGCCTCCAGTCACAGAGCTCTGTTGCTGCTTTCAGACCTTATCTTACACATAACTAACAGTTATGGGTGAAATTTTCTAAGTGTGCAAATCAGGCAGCCTTTAAACAGTTAAAAAATGTGTTGTTTGGTCTAATTTTAAAAGAAATATCTTTAAGAAAGAGATAAAATTTTGAGTTTTGTCCCAGTGGACTTTGATATTAGTAGGTTTCCTCCTATTGTAAGGATGTTAAGAACCTACAGGCCATGCACAGATGCTGTCTCTGGTTTATTTATACAACAATTATATGTACATAGTTTAATTACTTATCTTGTTTACTGTTAGCCTAACTAGAGTAGACAGTGTGAGGATTTTTGCTTATACTGTTCATTACTCAATCTTTATGTCTTAGTGTTTTGCTAGGCACTCAGAAGACACTTAATAATTATTAGTTGCTTGATAAATTAGTTAATTCTAAGAATGTGAAACATAACTCATCCCTTGACATCATAAGGGCAGGTAGTTTGTTGAATAATGAAAAGAGGCATTCATTAATAATTATGGATATTTAAATTAACATTATTTTAATTAAAATTAATAAATATGTACTTATTTTTCAGACATATTAATGTTGGAATAAAACTTTGATTTGCAATGCCACACTGTATTTTAGCAAAATGAACTGTGAATTCATACATGGAATATTTTGGTAGTTTGGGTGAGAATTGAAAGGTATATGAGTGAAGGCCATCTAATTTCTTTGCATTTGTCCATTCTTTGACAATTAATTTTTACTATAATGTGATAAATTTTTGTCATTTGCCTTTGTCTAAAGTTCTTAAAACATTTAATTTGGTTTCAATTATTTCTTATAATACTTTCTTATATAATAAAAATCTGAGGTTACAATAACAAGTATGCCCAGCATAAATATGTTTGGGAAAAACACATTTGCTTTTTGGTAAAGATAAGCTCAACTTGTGAGGGCAGAATTGTGTCCAAATCTTACCCAGTGATCATGCGTTTTTATCAAGTTTTGCACTCTGAGTATAAAGCAGTAACTTCTACTGGACCAACAATGTAAAACAATGGTTTCAGAAATTGGACAACAAGCAGTGCAGGACTATGGTCCTCTGAGAAGGCAAGCAAGACAGGTTAACCCTGTGACCACCTTGCTTTCTTCCTATAGGCAGGGGGGTGGGGATCATACAGAGGGCACATGTATAATACTGACTTGAGGAGACAGAGATTAGACTTTAGAATGATTGATGTGGCAGGAATTTCTGGAATAGTAAGAGAAATGAAAGAAATACTTGAAAAAAGAACTGCAGAAATAAGCTTGTGTTCTTTCCACAAGTTTGGTCAAATCCTAAACTGTACATTGGTTGGTAGTATACCACAAGGGTTGCAAAGATTAGCTACAGAAGGGAGAAAAAATTACTGTGGAGCTGAAGTGTGACAAATCTGGAGAATTCACACATTTGAGTCTAACCACTCAGAGTAGAGTTGTTGCTAAAACTGTGAGGCATTTGATTGAGATCTCAGAGTACAGAGCTCTTCAACTGGGGTGGGGTAATATTTTCCTAGGGGGTTTATTATGATTTGGGTGTGAGGTATTCCCCTGAAGCTCATGTGTGAGCAGAGGAGAAAAGATCCGATTGTAAGAGATCTAAACTAATCAGGTTTGAAATGCATTTGACAAATTAATGATTTGGAAGGACTACTGTACTGAGTGACAACTGAAGGCAGGTAGGGTGTGAGTAGAGGAAGTGGGTCACAAGGCAATGACTTTGAGGATTATATTTTGTTCCTGGTATTTTTCTTGTTCTCTCTGCTTCCTGTCTGTCATGAGCTGAGCAGCTTTCCTCCACCATGCCCTTCTGTCATGATGTTTTATCTCATTCAAACCCAGAGCAATGAAGCTGGCTGATCTCTGAAATAGCAACCTGAGACTATGAGCTCAAATCACTTTTCTTCCTAAGTTGATTTCTCAGGTGTTTTGGTTATACTAACACAAAGCTGATTAATGCAGGGTTGCTAGAAAGAAATTTCATTTTTGTCATTAAAGGAGACCTTCTGACATCTCATAGGCAAAGTATAGACGTGCTGCTAAATATCATACTATGCACAGAATAGCCTCCTACAACAACAAAAAAAAAATATTCAGGTCCAAACATGAAAATTCCTGAGATGTAGTAACCCATCTTTGCAGCATATCTAAGCTGTCCCTGAAGTAAAGTCTAATTTAGAGGTGCTCAAATAAAGATTAAAATGGAACTGTGAAGATACAAACAGTTTCAGAAATAAATTAACTGCCCATCAGGAAAAATCAATACTATTTAAAGGAAAAAAAATATATAATCTGAATATTAATCAATGTTGTAATCACAATGGCCATCATTTGATTAAAAATCACAACTAGTATAGAAGAAAGAAAGTATCACCAATAATTAGGGGAAAAGAATATTTAATAAGAACAGACCCCAAAATTGACAATGGTGATGGCATGATCAACCAAGAACTTTAGAAATGCTATTACACATGAGTTTAAAAAAATAAACATAATAAGGTAAATTAAAGATATGAAAAATGAAATGCCTAAAATTATAAAAATACAATACTGCAACTGTATTCAATCAGAAGGGAAAATTGGCTGCTAAACATAATAACATTGAATCTCAAAACACTATTTTTAGTGAAACAAAAAAATCAACACCAAAGAGTTCATGAACCAAAATCTGTATTATTCCATTAATATGAAACTCTATTATAGGCAAAACTTGTTTATATTGGTAGTGAATGGTTGGCTAAGGCCAAGAATTTGTTGGGAAGTTGATTGCAATATGCTATAAAGGATGTTTCTTTATTCCTTTATTATGGTGACTGCTGAGAGCCACAGTGGAGTCTGTATGGCCCCTGGCATTTTGCCAACAGTATTGATTGACAGGCGAGGCATTACTATCCGCCTCTGCTGCTACTTTTGAGTTCTCACACTATTTTGGAGTTCTCCTGGGGATTTCCAAGGAATCCCCGAGAGTTCCCATTGGTTGGGGAAGTGCAGGAGGAGGGATTTTCCAGGAGAGATATTTCCGGCTGGGGGTTCCTGGAGGAGCGCGTGGCATTCAGGAGAATTCCCCAAGAGCGTGTGTGAGGTTTTTTCTTGCAGTTCAAAAATAAAGTTTGTTCCTGCTTCAGTGGCTCGTGATTTGTGCCCAGCCAGACAGCGGCAGGTGACATTTATACATATATATATATTTTTTTTTTCAGGGAAAACAAGTATTTAATATTTTAGAAAATGCAAAATAAAGTTCCTAAGTTATAAAACATAAATCCTTTTGGTTCAATGATCACACCACTATTTTTACCTTTCAAATGGCTATAGACATCACATCCTTAAAGTGAAGTCAAACTGCCCCCTCACACTAGAAGTTGTCGTGCCAAAACCATCAATTAGCCCATCATTCAGTGAAATTGTTGGCAATTGATATGAGGTAGGCAAAGGGGAAGCTGATTGGTCTGAAGAAAAAAGGGAGACTCTACACTTGCAGAATAAGTCAGTGGGAAGGAGTTCTTCACTGGTTCACTACAATATAAATCATATCCCTGTACATACTACATAAGGCTAAATCCCTTGTACAATTACATATAAATACATCCCAGTCACCCTGACCATTCCCAGAGGGGGAAAATACAGAGGAGCAGGGGAGAGAAAGAATGGCAGGAAGCACAGACTAGAGAATTAACAGAGAACATCTAGTTCAAACCCCTTTTTATGGATGGAGAAAATGAGGCCTAGAGTAGTCAAGTGTCTTGCCAAAAGACACACAGTTTATATCAGTCAATGTTAGAACTCCACATGTCCTTTTAATATGAACAAAAACAGAACTAGATGGACAAGAAGCTGATAGACCTACAAAGGCAGAGGAGATAACCTGGGTTTCTCATTTCAATTCTGTCGTCTATAGAGAAAATTGCCTATGAGGTCTTAGGGCCTTCCTGGCTGCCTCCTGAACTTTCAAGAATCAGATGTCTTCAGGGTCTTTTCAGGGTTCCTGTGGTTCTGGAACAGAAGGATCTAAAGGAACAGAGCAAGGCCACTTTATTATATATACATTATGAAACCCAATGAACTCTACACCTAAATGGATGCATTTTATTATATATAAATTACTATTCAATAAAGTTGATTAAAAATTGAAAGTGGAACACAAGGGGGATCCTTATAAACCCTATTCATAAGATGCTTCTCATTTTAGAATGACAATATATGATAGTCTGCTCAAACAACAGCCTGTGGACCAATATACCTGTTGGGGCTCTGAAAATGACCCTTTGGAATGTGGCACTTTGACATGCTGAGATGGAGAATGATTCTGAATCAAGGTATCTCTAATTGTACCATCCATAAAGAAAAGGGAAATGATATAGCAATATGTCCCTGAGTACTCCCTTTTCTGTTCCCAAAAAAACCTAGCCAAGATAGAGGAAAAATGGGAGCAATCCTGGGCTGAATGTACAGATGCATATTATCTTTTCTTAAAAAATTTGTTCACTATATAATTATTTTCATTTATTTCATATACATAAAATATTTAAAAGTTGAAATGAAAAAAAAAATAGTTTATTTCCCCATGCTCTTACTATAGACTATTAGAATTGTTTCAAAATTTTCACTGTAACATAATCATCATATATATGTATATAGCTTAATTTTTTTAATATGTGACAGTATTCCTCTAAGGTCACAACATTTTAGTCCAGGACTTCTTTTTCTTTTTTTGATTTTTTTATTTGTTTTAATTAGTTATACATGACAGTAGAATGTATTTATGCACTGATAAAAACTGCTCAAGACAAGGATGTCTTCTTTCACCACTTCTATTCAACATCACCCTTGAAATTCTAGCCAGAGCAATTAAACAAAAGAAAGAAATTAAAGGGATACAAATAGATAAAGAAGAACTCAAACTATTACTGTTTGCGGATGACATGATTCTATATCTAGAATATTCAAAAAATTCCACCAGGAAACTTCTAGAACTAATAAATGAATTCAGCAAACTAGCAAGGTATAAAATCAACACCCATAAATCAAATGCTTTCTTATATATCAGCAATAAGTCCACTGAAAGAGAAATTAGGAAAACTACTCCATTCAGAATAGCCTCAAAGCAAACAAAAACAACAACAACAACAGAAAAACAAAACAACAACAACAACAAAAAACTGGCAATCAAACTAACAAAAGAGGTGAAAGACCTCTACAATGAAAACTACAGAACACTAAAGAAAGAATTGAAGAAAACCTCAGAAGATGGGAAGATCTCCTGGACAGGCAGAATTAATATTGTCAAAATGGCCATACTACCAAAAGCACTATACATATTTAATGTAATTCCTATTAAAATCTCAGTGACATTTTTCATAGAAATAAAAAAGCAATCATGAAATTTATTTGGAAAAATAAGAGACACTGAATAGCTAAATCAATCCTTAGCAAAAAAAGTGAAGCAGGAGGCATCACAATAACAGACCTTAAACTATACTACAGAGTTATGGTAACAAAAATAGCATGGGCTTGGCACCATAATAGACTTGTAGATCAATGGTACAGAATAGAGGACACAGTGACAAAACCACATAAATACAGTTATCTCATACTAGACAAGGGTGTCAAAAATATTCACTGGAGAAAAGATAGCCTATTCAACAAATGCTGCTAGTAAAACTAGAAATCCATATGTAGCAAAATTAAATTAAACCTCTATCTCTCACCCTGAACAAAAATCAGTTGAAAGTGGATCAAAGACTTAGGCACTAGAAGAGAAACCCTGCGCCTAATAGAAGAAAAAATGGAAATAAAAAAATCTTTATTACGTCTGCTTAAGATCTGACTTCCTTAACAAGCACAAGAAGTAAAATCAAGAATCA
The DNA here is from genome assembly GCF_001458135.2 of Marmota marmota marmota. Taxonomy (NCBI): domain Eukaryota; kingdom Metazoa; phylum Chordata; class Mammalia; order Rodentia; family Sciuridae; genus Marmota; species Marmota marmota. Next base: position 20,730,893 of record NW_026000068.1, read on the forward strand.
ATAAAAGGGATGGATTCAAATTAAAAAGCTTCTTCTCAGCAAAGAAAATAATTAATGATGTGAGGAGAGAGCCTACAGATTGGGAGAAAATCTTTACCACATGCACCTCTGAAAAGGCATTAATCTCTAGGATATATGAAGAACTCAAAACACTTAACACCAAAACCACAAATAATGCAATCAATAAATGGGCTAAGGAATTGAACAGACACTTCACAGAAGAAGAAATACAAATGATCAACAAATATATGAAAAAGTGTTCAACATCTCTAGCAATTGGAGAATTACAAATGAAAACTACTCTAAGATTTCATCTCACTCCTTTCAGAATGGCAATCATCAAGAATATAGGAATTAATAACTGTTGGTGAGGATGTGGTGAAAAAGGCACACTCATACATTGCTGATGGGACTGCAAATTGGTGCAATCACTATAGAAAGCAGTATAGAGATTCTTCAGAAAACTGAAAATGGAACCACCATTTGACCCAGCTATCCCACTCCTTGGTTTATACCCAAAGATCTTAAAATCAGCATACTGTAGTGACACAGCCACATCAATGTTTATAGCAGCTCAATTCACAATAGCTTAACTAACTATAGAACCAACCTAGGTGTCTCTCAATAGATTAATAGATAAAGAAAATGTGATATATATATATATATATATATTCAATGGAATATTACTCATCTTTAAGAAGAGTAAAATTATGGCATTTGCCAGTAAATGATTGGAATTGGAGAATATCGCCAATCCCACAAAACCAAAGGCCAAAGTTTTCTCTAATATGTGGCTGTTGATTCACAATAAGGGAGGGGGAGGCACTAGGGAAGAATAGCATTACCTTAGATTAGGTAGAGGGAAGTGATGGGATGAGAGGGGAGGGGATGTAGGGATAGGAAAGATAGTAGAATGAAACAGATGCATATTATCTTGAAGGACTATGGCTTTCTCCTCTACACATTAGAAATTAGTGTAAGTTACTGTTTCTATAGAAAGCTACTTTCTTTCATGTACACCAGGACAGTTGCTCCTTAGGACTTTGGTCAGACAAACAAACTAAGTAAGCTAATACTGCTCATGTCACTGCTTCTGCAGCTTAACATATATAATCCTCTCTCCGTGGCAACTGGTACAGAACTGAGGGCAAGCATGCATGTTACTCCTCTAACAACCACTGGTGAAAAGGCACCATTAGGGATGGAGGTGCTATCTGATCAGTGCTATCACCACTGAACTCTTCTTGGAGCAGTCATTGATATCTTGTAAGTTTTCCCATGTCAATCATGGCTTGCACTGTCTCCACTTTCTTTGCCCTCTATGAAACCTACCCATTGCCTTGACACAACAGGGCTATGGACAATGACACTAATGTGTGCTTGTTTCTCTCTCAAACACGGGAAAGGTTTTTTCTCTTACTGAAGTTTCTTTATCTGAATGAAGCAAATCCTCCCCCAAAGAAGTGCAATTGTCTTGGAACTCTTCCCTGAAACTACTAACCAGAAGAGATTAAATTCACATGGCAGGAAGAAGATTGAGGAGTGTCACCACACCTAGACATTCTTTGGCACAAGCTTTGTTCTTTCTGTTCTTTATCTTACCAAGAGAATCATCCAAAACTGATTGTCCATTTCAAAAAAATAATTTACACCTTCTTGAAAATCACAACATCCTTCACATTCTTCTGCCTTCTGAAGAGGGTTTTTAAGCCTCAATCACCTGACTTTTCTTTGTATTCCATATTCTTTTTTTTTTCTTTAGCAATGAATTGTATTCCATATTCTGATATTCTGTATGGGTCCCATAACTATTCACACTAATAGATTTGTATGATTTGCCTCCTCTTATTCTATCTAAATCAGTGTGTTTCTACAAACCTTCAGATGACTTAGGAGAATCTTCCTTTGGCCCTACATGATCATTGACATCTTCATAGCATTCTCTAATTAATACATTGATGAACTCTCAATATTCATTAAGGTACTTTGGAAGTACCTTGAAAAGGTAAAATATATAAGTAAATAAATTATATTGAATATAGTCATACCTTAAAAATACATGTTTGCATATGAATAATCACAGGCACTGATCATTGCTACCACTAATTGCATTATACCTTCAGTGAAAATATTAGGTGTCATGAGGTGTGTGTATGTGTGTGTGTGTGTGTGTGTGTGATGGTTTGAATGAGGGATGTCCCCTAAAAGTTCACATGTGAGAAAATGCAAGAAGGTTCGGAGGAATAAGAGTCTTGACCCAATCAGTGAATTAATCCCCTGATAGGGGTTAACTGAGTGGTAATTGAAGTGGTAGGGTGTGGCTGGAGAAGATGGGAATTGGGACTTGGTTTGTGGGTCTATACTTGTGTCTGGCCAGGGGAGTCTCTTTCTCTGCTTCTGATCATCATGTGAGTTGTTTCCCTCTGTCCCACTCTTCTGCCATGATGTTCAACCTCACCTGGAGCCCTGAGAAATGGAGCCTGCTGTTTATGCATTGAGACCTCTGAAACCATGAGCCTCTAAATAAACTTTTCCTCCTCTCCAGTTGTGCTGGTCAGGTTCTTAGTCACAACAGTGAAAAAGCTTACTAAAATAACGTGTGTTTTCATTCGCCTATTAGCAGAGCTTTAAATTTTCTTTGACTTAACTTCATCATCATAACATTGGCAACTTTTTATTTTATCAGCCATAGTGATGTGTTTAAAACAAAAATTTTTGTCAGAGATAGCATAGCAGGCCACTCTATCATTGTCAATAATACTAAATTTCTGCACAAACCACAAAATTAAATGTTTGGGAATATTACAAAGTGATATGTTTGCATAGGCATCAATTGAACTTAGAAAAGAGTCCCAGAGGGGGTTCATTTGCATAGCATTTACATTGCCACTTTTGTCAATTAACTCAAACATAACTTAACTCAGTAGACACTTCTGAGAGAAAACTGAAGAAAAATATGTCATTTCATTTTAGCATCCACAACAGCAGAAACACAGACTCTACTGGGGAGAAAGAAAAAAGCAGAAAAGTCAGTCTAAACTTAATATATTCAGTATCTTACATATTTGTATTTCAGAAAAGTAAGTATTTACGTGTGTGTGTGTGTGTGTGCGCGTGTGTATGCATGTTTCTTTCAAACATACACTAAGCCTTTGGGAAACTGTTTTGATTTAAATTCTTTTCTACTTTTCTGTGAAGCAAACCATCCCTTTTAAACCTTGAAAATGAAATATAAAAATCAATTTACCAAAAGCTGGCATGTGAATTTTCAAATAAATATTTAGCAACACCCACAGCTATTTATTTTTCAATTATATTGATCTTGTATTCTGAGAAGAGATTTCTTCTACCTACAACATAATGTTGTGCAAAATTTGTGAGCTCGGTTTTAGAAACTTCGTAACTGCTTTTTTATTTTAATGTTTGCAACAGAAAAGCAAGATTTATCACTTAAGAATGAATTATAACATTTTCCTTAAAGTATTAAAAGTGGTGTTCATTCCTGATGGAAATAAGACAGGGTTTGCGAAGTCCAGGTGCAGTAAAAATATTAGACATTTTCCTTCACTTTCATAAACTACTAACTAAAATTTGGCATTAACATTTTCTATATATGTGGTGTGCTTGTATTTCCTATTAAAGCTTTGCAAATTTATAATATATATTGAAAAAAAAAAACATGATGTTTATGAGTCCAGAGCCTCATTATTTTCTTGTGAGATAAAGAACAGAATGATATTATATATCCTATGAATGATTATTGTTCTATTTTATGTCAATAGTGTCAAACAGAAATTTTCCTTATTTACTTCTTCTATATACATGTCATCTCCTTTTATCTATCCATCTTAACTTTCTATGTCTTTCTGCCACCATAAGGACCCAGCTCAAAGTGTCTGACAACATTTTCCCTTTGACTTTACTAAGAAAATTAGTTGAACTGACTGTCATCTGAAAACAAAATTAGAACTGTGAGGCCTCACCAGCTCCTGCACTAAAATAGCAGCTGCTCCATGGCAAAGGTGGAAGCTCAGATCTCTATGCTCTATGATGTAGCATAGTGCTTGGAACATAGAAATGCTTAATACTTATAATAATTATTTATGAATTAATAAATATAGCAAACTCCATTTATTTAGTGGATAAGATAAATATTCCCAAGGAATTTAAAACTTCTCAAACTTGAAGCTATAGTGATTAAAAAATATTCATACTAAAAATTCTTCAATATACTTTTTATTTCTTTCTAAAGTTACTTTAAACTATAATGGGCATACGAAAGAGTATAAATAATTATATTTAGCACATCAAAAACTTTTTTGCTTGAACTATCTAAGCACAGTAAATAGAAAAACAGATAAAAATTTTACCTCCCTCTGGAAAGACAGGATCCTTTATCATCTATTTATAGTGCATTTAAGTTTAAATAATGTAAGTATGACTAAAATCATTTAAAACAATTTTGACCATCCTTATGGTACACATATATTTTTAAAATGTGAAAGATTTTCTCCTTAAAGTGAATATGTACATTTACATACCTGTAGGCAATATATGAGAGCCCCAACTACTTTAGATTTTGTAAACATTTAATATTGTAAGGCTTTTTCATTTGTTTTTCTAGAAGGGGATTTTATTCTGGGCTCTTATATTTCAATTTGCATTTATCTGATTATTATTATTAAGACTAAGAATACTTTTCTTTGTTTATGGCTTATTAATTTTTTCTCTTCTATGAAATTTCTATTAGATAGGGATTTTCAAATTTTCTACAGAGGAAAAAAAGTGTTGTTGTGAGCTATTGGTTATGGAACTAAATTCCTGTATTCAAATTCTGGCTCTGCAACTTACCACCTGTGGTATTGAGGTACATCTTAGAAGTCCCCATGTTTAATACATCATTTCTTAAATAACACACTAATTTTTAGGACTGTTGTGAGGGTTCAATAAGTTAATAACATATTTTCCTTAAATATATCCTCGTATATTTATATCTACAAGTGTAACTATTATTTCCTCACCAATTCTTTACTCTTTTTTTTTTATCTTTCAATAGTTTGACACTGTTTTTTTTATTGTATTTTAAAAATTTCTTAAACTTTTAGAATTTTTACTTAATCCTTTTTGGAATCTGGCTCATTAGGTTTGATAGTATGTCATTTGTTATTTTTTCAATACTCTCTTACATTTCTTGAAAATATGTTTGTATTCTACATGTGATAATTTTAACACTTGAATTTGCTTTCAGCTACATTATACCGTTTTTAGGTGTTTATTTGCCTTTTCCTCAAGGTGTATTTAGTCTATCTCCTGTTTTTAGTGATACTCAATGGTGAATCTACTTTCCTTGAAAGTTGTGAAAAATCTTTGAAAACTGAGCTTGAAAGTATTTTTTTCCCAAAAATTAATTTGCATGAGATTCTTCCATGTGTTTAATAACGATAGTAGTCATAATAATTTTTATTCACTTTCAACCATATTTTTGAGTTTAAAATATAAAAATTTGAGGAGGGATAACAAATGTGCTTGCGATTTATGTTTAGGGTTTAGACACAATGTTAACTGATTGAATCCCTAATTTTTTTCTCTCCTGGTAATTTTATTATTTTTTTTTCATATACTCTACTTAGGCTTCCTTCTTTGCAAATATCATAAATCAAATGAGTGTGATTGAAAAGGATCAGAACTAGAGCTGGTGACTTCCCACTGCTTTGTCCTCTGAATTACTTCACTTGAAGAAACCAAAGGCATTGAAAGTTGAATTAGTCACATTTTTGTTGCTCTGACCAAAATACCTGATAAGAACAACTTTTAAGAGGGCAGGGTTATTTTGGCTCATAGAGGTTTGATCTATGGCCAACAGGATCCAAGGCAGAAACCACATTGCAGAGGAAATCTGCTCAGCACATGGCAGTCAGGAAACAAAATGAGAAAGGGAGAGAGAGGGAGAAGGAGAGGGAGACAGCAATGGGGGTAGGGGTAGGTGTGGGAGGTTGAGGAGGAGACAGAAAGAGGAGCCAGGAACAAATGTAATTCCTAAGGGTTTGCCTCCCCTTAACTACCTTCTCTTGTCATGTCCATTTACCTAAAATCACCACCTAGTTGCTCATTAAAATTATTATTCCATCAAATGGATTAATCCACCAATGAGGTTACAGCTCTCATAATTCAATCTTTACACCTCTAAACATTGCTGCATTGCCTATAATAGGAGCTTTTCAGGGGATATTCCTAGATACAAGCCGTAACAAAATCAACCTGTGGACTAGCAAATAGTGGCTCTGCTTTCTTACTTTTTTGTTACTATGAATTTTATTTTCTTTTTATCTCTGGATTCCTAATATTTCTTTAAAATTTGAGATATGTCAGTCATGCCTTTAATAAGTACCTTTATATTTAATCCATCGTCAATCAATGTAGTGTATCTGTTTAGTTTCTCGGAACATTTATTCCTCAACAAGCATCTTATCTACTTTCTCATTAGGTAAATTTAAATTTATAAAATTATTTGACTACCTTAGTAAGTTTTCCATGCAGTCCTATTCAGGCAGTTCATATGAACTGAATACTAGTCAATAGAACCCATCAAAACCAGGCCACAGTTTACACTGTATAGCAGATCCAAAAGTAGGAAAAGATATAAGCTATTTAGAAGAAATGCTATCTATGTGTAAACAAATTTTTACATATTTATGGTAAACAAGGTTTTTGAGATAAAGGACAATTGAAAGCATAACATTTACAGGGAAGGTTATAAAGCACAAAAAAGTCCTACATAAAATTGTTTCCCTTAAAAAATAATCAATGTGAAACTTTAAGTTAACAAAGATGAAAGCAATAAGCCTGGTACATCTGAGTTTTCTGAAATTATAAGCAGATAGCACTTTGTGTTCAAATGAGAACTAAAGATATTTTAGCTGCAAAATTGAAAAGCTGAAATTTAATAACTAAGTTTTAGGAAAGAATAATGTGAGTATAGATATTTCTGATGTTCATTTTCCCTTTATATGTCCAATTAACCTTTATTAACTTAGAAAACATAGCTTTCTAATTTGATTGGCAGCAACAGAGCTGGCGCCAGTAAAAGGAGTTGAGAAACTCTGCTGGAAAATCATGGTTTATTAATACATCATTAAGCACTTTAAATGGATTTAAATGGTGTATGTCTAAGCAAGGAAATAATTCAGCATTTGTTAGTTACTGACAGAGTACAGAATTGAAATTTACATTATAAGCCTTGCATTAAAATTCCTAATGCGCCAGCTATTGAATTACATATCACACAGAGTGTATGTCTCTTTACCAAGGAGAACCATAAATGTTAACGATTATATACTTTTATCCAGAGAAAAACATATTATCATCCAGTAATATGATCTAGAAAAGTATGAGTACAAATAAAATAAAAATTATATGATTTATTTGCAATATACATTTGATGGGACTTAGTGTGTTTATGATGATTTGAAGCTATGTGATATCAAATGCAGTTGAAGAATACAATTTGAATTGTACTTTGCTTTCAATGAGCATCAGGAAGAATACCCATTATTTTAAAGCACCGCTATATTTTTCTATATATATTAGCATTCTAAATTATGTCTAGGAAAAACAATAGTGTTTAAGTTCACAAAACATTTTCATATTTATTTTATTTTCTAATGTCAATCCAAACCTTGGATGTATTCACTTATTTTTAACATTTACTTGAAAATATATGATAAGCTAAGACAAAATATTTGTTTGTTTCTTATTAATTTACACCCATACATAACTATAGCTTGGAGATGAGGTGTACTCTAATACAGGAATATTCAGAGGTTAAATGATTAGATTATGAGAGCCATAACTTAATGAGTCCATACTACTTTAAATGGACTGACTTTCTGGTAACTCTAAGCTGTTATCATGATGTAACCACCTTCCTTTGCTACTGCTTTTCTGCCACATTCGTAGTAGTGTGCGTCATTTCAGGCCCAAAGTAATGAACTTGGCCCACCATGGACTGAACTCTTGAAACTGTAAGACCAAAATAAAATACTCCTCCTCCTCTTGATGGATATTTTGTTTACAGCAACATAAAATTGACCAACACATATATAAAACAAAATATTGTTTTCTAAGAAATAGTTGACATTTTTACATCTTAAAACTTTTCACATTTTTCACCAACTTAAGTACTTGAATAAAATGGATATTGTTTTCATCACTCCTCTCCCTTTTCTTTTTAGGGGTGCTGATGAACATACCTAAAGCTAAAGAAACAGTGATTATCAAGGTAAATCTTAATGTTTCAATTCAGAGTGTATGCAGAAGGTCTTGCACATGATAAACACATGCTCTTTTGGATGAACTGCTGACCTGCAACTCAGCCCATCCAAATTTGTATAGCATCAGAAATATATAAGTAATTGAATTTGCATGACAATACTTTGAATCTCTCTCCCTTGCTGTGATCTGAATTGTCTTGCACACAGATATTTTATAAATATTTGCCTGGTGTACCAAGAAAGGAAACATATTAGTTAAGACAATTTGACTATCTTGACTAAGTCACTTGTTTGAAATAAGTTTTTCTCAAAAATAAAATTAAAACTGTTTATATCTGAAAAACTTTGAGGAACAAATAGGCACTAGGGAATGTTTGTATGTGAGGAAGTAATAATACTGATACTTAAGTTCATATCACCACCAAGTTCATATCACCAAATTTCTCTTCTTTCAATCAATGTTTCACTTTTTTCTCTCTGAACACAGCATAGACTCTGACATGTGTGAACACATCACACATTGCCACATTCATGGCTATATTCTATTTTCATTATCTCAGTATGAATGTGATTGCTAAAGAAACAATGGTTCTCAAGGTAAATGTAAATGTTTCAATCAGAGTGTGTGCACTCATTAGTGAGGTTACTAGGGCTAGGAGTAGAGATGACAATCTGCTCTTTTATAGACAAAGATGACACAATACTTGTGCAACTGACACAGATAACTGTAGAGTCATGCAACACACTTTAGGGTACTTTCCTAATATTATAATACAGTTTTTAGTGAATATAGCATGAAAGGAAATGTTCAAAAATTGGATTTTCTATCTTTTCCTTTTGTTTTCTTTTTATATAAGGAGACCCTGGCTTAAAAAGACCAAATTAGTCAATTTTGTAAAATTTGAAAATGTCACATTTTACTAACAAGTTTCTGGGCATCCATTTAAGCTTATCTGAGCTTACAGCCATGAATTACAATATAGCTTCCTTTAAAAAAGGTTTAACTCTTTTTATCCACACACAAAAATTGTAAGCATATGGTCACACAGTAATATTAATATATTCATAGAACATTCAAGGTCTTTTTATAGTGACATAGTTTAAAGTTGATGTACAAGTTATTATGATTTTTACATTAATAATAGCTTTTTAGATAAAGACTGACAAATGGACAAAAAATAATTTATTATGACTACTTCAATTTTGTCTCATTTAATTATGTAATCCCCACTCCAAAATATTTTATGTATTGGGAAATCAGTAACAGTGTTTACTTGACTTTTATTATAATGTATCTTTTAAGTAAATAACTAAAAAGCAATTCAAATTGTGAATAAATGTGGAAGATTCAACAACAAAAATGTCAGAAAAATAATGGAAAAATCCGGAGTATTAAGTCAATTCTTTAGAAAGAACAGAACCCCATTGCCTACAAAAGAATGTGTGTTTCCTATCTACACAGAATCTACAATAGTAAGTAAATGAGTAGCAGGCTTTTAGTGGATTTTGGTGATATGACAGGAAAAATGATAACAGAAGTATTTCTGAAACAGTGGAGAATTATGTATACATGTAAACTTTTTGCTGTAACTTCAGTTTATGAAAAATTGCATATGCACTTTCCTAGGTGTGAATACATACAAAAAAATGACTATCATTGAATTCAGTTTATATAGAAGATAGTGAAATCAGAAAGAAAAATGATCAAAGAGAGTACAGCCAAGAACAACAAATAAGCTGTATTTTTAAAACAAAAGTAAAGTGAAACAAAAAGTTAGATAGAGAAGATACTGAAAATAAAGTGTGACAAGGAAAACCAGAGTCATAAACTCACCATCAACTTTACGCCTTGCACTTCTGTTAGAAGTTGTAAGCAGGGAATGAAAAAATCAAATGAAGCCAGAGGGACACAGAAATGAGTGACATAATTATACAAACATTAGTAACTGGAAGTGTATTTTAAATACTGTGTCTTTGGAACTTTCTAACATCAACAATCTGCAACAAACCCTAATACTCTCCTTCTTACTTTCTTCGACTTGAAATGGTATATTTTGAGTTAGTGGAAGACAGAGTTGAACTTACTACTATGCTAGTGTTTAATCACAAAATATTAACTAATCATCTTGGAAATTTGCTTTGTTTCTCCTTTGTATATTTAGAAAGATACTACATGACAATAAGAAAAAAATGAATGAAAGAGAGGAAAGAAAAAGGGAGCAAGAAGTAATACTAGAAATGTCAAGACACTTTTTGTTTCTACAGATTTTTCAGAGGCACCTTAATGGTGTCTTGCTTTTATATAGGCATATATTGTTTTACATATTGTTTCATATGTATCTAAGTGTTGATGTTTACTCTTAGAATACTTGTTGAAAGCCAATCTTATTTTATTTTCTAGTAAAAGTATCAGGTGACTAAGTTTAAAAACAACAACAACAAAGTGTATACAGTAAACTAATATGTATTCATAAAAGTACTGTGTTTTGATGAATAACATACCATGGATATGAAAAAGGCGAATAAAAAATTTGAAGGCTATTATGTAAGCAATTAAAATGTGTAGCTATTATTTGTTCAATTGTTCTTCTGAAGAATTAAAAAGGAAGAAGGGAAGGAATGAAGTGAGGAAGGAAGGAAGGAAGGAAGGAAGGAAGGAAGGAAGGAAGGAAGGAAGGAAGGGCAAAATAAAGCCTTGGCCAATAAGGCTTTGGCTTTGGGGTCAAGAAGCAGAGATTAATACAAGATGATTTAAGTAACAAACTAGACTGGAGCAGGGAAGAGTTCTGTTAAAATCAGACATATATTTTTACAGTAAGGCTAGACTTCTCCAGATGGAATACTATGTATAGTATCATCTAAAGAGAGATATAGTATATGCTCCTAAGAGATTATTAGGATTATGGCAACGAATACAAATAGAAAGAAAATAAATGATAAGAAGCTTCTATGTCTCCGGCAGGATGAAGAAAAATCAGGTTTAGAAGTATGTATGCAGATAAGAAAACCCTATGGAAGAGCTATGGCATTAATCATGGAAGATTAAAGTTATACTGGCACCAACAAGGCTGACACTAGAAGGATGCCTCTGAAAGGTAGCACATTTGAAGAAAATTGGATGGATAACATATAGATATTATTTGTAAAGAAAATGTATCTGTATGTACCTTGGAGTTACATTTTGGAAACACACTAATAGAAATGACAAATGTAGTTGGTATAAAAAGAATCAACAGACATGAAAGAAAAAAGTTGATAATGCACAGTGATTAATGCCAAGTCAGTTTTGGGTAGTTAGGCATTTGAGATCATCTCACCATTCAGTTGACTTAGTGAACAAATCGTGTGGCCAAAGCACAGAATTTTAGAGCTTAAGACATAGATGGGTATATGTAGGACTTAACTGCAAAGGCAACAGTTTAAATTTAGTGGAACATTTGCTAAGTATTTAGTGAATATGCTAAACATTTTAATTTCAATTGTCTACAACCACCTGAGGTGAAAATCATGTATTTTTTTTTAAATTGAGTCTTTAGAGTCAAATAGCAGCTTTCCACAGAGATTAGTCATATTAAAAAGAAAAATGCATCAGGTCGATGAGTAAAGTAGGAACAAACAGACTAATTGGAACCAGGGCACAGAAGAAAATGAATCCTTCATCTGTAAAACAAAAACAAAAGTGAAAACAAAACAGTCCCTCTCTCAGCAAGTCTCTTTCCAAGTCAAAGAGTTTCTGAGTTTTTCCTCATGATTTTACCAAGTAGCATTTTAACCCTGTATTGCTTCTCTGCATTGATTAGCTGTGTTTGAAGTTGTGTGACACACTGATAATCTAGGAATCTCCAATAAATTGACTTAATTTTTCTGGGTTTCCTGTCCCTTCACTTCAAAATGAAGCCAATCAAACCTGTTACAGACTCTATTCACCATAGGAATAAAACTGTATGTAAATAACTCAAAATAGTATCTATCAATTGCAAACTTTGTTTTCTTCTCATTGTTCCAAAGTTGTCTGCTCTTTAGCTCTAGAGTCTTTATTTACCATAACCTTCAGCTTTTGCAACATGCCAAAATTAAAATGCAATATATAAATCTTACATCTAAATTTTGAAACAAACCAGTAATCATAAAATAAATAAGAATCATTGTTAAAAATCTATTATGTAATGTCAGGTTACAAATCCAGATGGTTTTAAACATGTGTTTAACCTATTCTTTAAAGTTTATATCTTACCACAATTTTATGCCTTATTTTGGATAGCCAAGATCATGGAAGAAATTATGCTAATTCATCCCAATTCACTTAACAATGTTAAATAACTCTAATAGAACAATTGATAAAAATAATGTATGCACACAAATGCACTCATGACATAAATACATTCTCATGATATATATTACAATCAATAGATCATATATATATATATATATATATATATATATATATATATATATATATTACATATGTTTACAGGGTTGTGTGTAGGGGGGTATTGGTTCTGGGAATACTGAAGTTGGTTCTCTAATCAGATTTAATTTAAAGACAATGGTGTTTCTAGTGATATGGAAAATACTGGTAAGCATGACACAGCAAAAAGGGTTATTTAAATTATCACCATTTTTTTTTAATTATCACCTTTCGATAATTAAGTACCCTTAGAAGGCAGGGCTCTGAGACAACAAATATTTGCCACCTTAGAAATTTTAATTAAAATAAACACAGGATTGGTTGGTTATTTCTAGTTGTGCTGGAAAACTTGAAAAGAATTTGATAGTCTTAGGACCTTAAATTCCACCACACAAGCTGCATGGATGACCTGAAAATTTGTGACTGCTTAGAAAGAAACCTGTGTTTCCTATAGCCACAAGGTCAAGATCTCTTGGGAAAAAGAAGTCCAAGTTGTAATTTTACAGGTGACTTAATTACAATGTAAATTGCATTTTCAAACCTGCAGGGTCACCTTTTCAAATGTAGGCATTGATGGAGGAGTCAACGGGAATCCTGAATAGGATCCTGAAAACTGGAATGGAGATCCATGGGTAGATTCCAGTAAATCTGGAAAGTACCATCAAGTCTAACATGGTTGCATATGGCCCCTTCTACAATCATAAAAGTGGTGCAATTGCTAGAGAGCCTCCTTGGATTTAGAAGGCCTTTTGTGAATGTGCTATTTCATTGTGTGCACAAAGTGACTTGAAATAGTGCTAGTTTTACGTGGAGCCTGGGATAAAGGAAGACTCTGTAATGGGTCCAAATTGCTATGCAAGCTGTTCTGCCCATGGCCTATATAATCCAGCAAATCCAATGGCACTTAAAGTGTCTATATTAGGTAGGGATTATGTTTGGACCTTTTTCCGGCCTCTACAGATAAATAATAGCACAGACACAGAATTTTGGAGCAAATCCCTCCCATCCTCTGCAGATAATTATTATTTAATAAGTCAAAGAAAGAACTTTGATTTGTTATTGGGCCTTTGTAGAGATTGGACACTTATTTGAGGGTCATTTTTACCATGTTACTTGAACTCTCCTCAAGAACTGAGTGATATCTAACCCACAAAGCCACTAAGTTGGATGTATATAGCATCACTCCATTATGAAATAAAAATTACATGTATGAGGCAGAGCTGGATGGGGCCCTAGCAGGCACAATAGATGTTTTTTAGTTTTGTTTTATTTTTGGTATAGGGGATTAAACTCAGGGGCATTTAATCACCAAGTCACATCCCAGCCAACACCCCCTCCCCCTTTTTTATTATTTAGAGTCAGGAACTTGCTAAGTTCTTTAGAGCCTCACTAAATTGCTGAGGCTGGCAATCCTCCTGCCTCAGCCTCCCAAGCTTCTGGGATTACAGGTGTGAGCCACCGTACCCAACAAAAGTAGGTTTTTGAAAAAGTAAACCAATATCCATGCTCCTCGCTCCTGCTACACTGCTTTCTCTTTCTTAGTCTGTATATATAGTTATTTCTGATTCCTTTGTATATAATATGCAAACTAATGGATGATAGTGGAAATAGGCACCTGTGGCACCATTCGATATTCCTAGTGATCAACTAGCAAAATTTTATTTCCTGTGCTTTTATTCTCTCATTGTCTATAGGTCTTGGCCACATAGGGTAAAATGAGGAGGTAAAATGTTTCTCCATCAGGAGAAACAATAAAGGTTTCATTTAATTGAAAGTGAAGGCTATACCCAACCTTGTTGAGCTCCCAATATCTCTGAGTCAACAAAGAAAGGAGTTAGCATATTGTTTAGGGTGTTTGATCCTGTCTACCAAAAGGGAATTGAAATGCTGGTACATAAAATAGGTAAATAAGAGAATATCTAAAATATAAGAGATCCCTTAGGAGTTCCTTAGTACTACCAGTTCCAGATTAAAGTCAATGGAAAACTTCAACAACCCAATACAGAAAATAATAGCAATGGCCTAGACCATTCGGGAATGAAGGTTTGGGTTGGTTTCCTATCAGATAAAGATCCATGACAGCTAAAGTGCTTGCTGACATCACAGCACAGGGAATGCAGTTTGGGTAGTAGAAGAAGGTAATTATAAATACCAGTTACAAACACAACACTGGTTGAAGAAATTAGGACTGAAGTTTTTATATGTCTTACTCATTATGAGTATATTTGCGTGTACATAGATTGATGATAGAGAAAAAAAACATATTCATTTTCTTTTCTCTCTTATCTGTTCCACATCTTAGTCATTTGGATGTCTGTAACAAAGATACTATAGACAGGGTGGCTTATAAACAACAGAAAGTAATTTCTCACCATTTTGGAGGCTAAGACATTAGCAGATTCAACGTCTGGTGAGAGCCCACTCCCACTCCCTGTTTCATAGGTGGTTGTCTTTTTACTCTGTTCTCACTGGGCAGATTGAGGCAAGAGAATTCTCTAGTGTCTCCTTTATAAAAGTCTTGATATCATTCATAAGAAGTCCTCCTTATAACAATCACTTCAAATAGACCAACTCCCTTCAAATATCACATTGGGGTTTATATTTTAACATGTGAATTTTGAGAGGAAGCAAACATTAATTCTCTACAATTATAATAATCTCCTTATAATATAGCATAATTAACTTTACATAATCATATTTAAGTATGGTTAAATATAAAATATTTCTGTTACAGGATATCGAGTAGACTGAAAATTGCCTAAGTACATTGCATCCTCTTCTGGGGGAGGGGGTGTGTCAGTGCATTTGGTTTTATACAAGATCTATTGTATTACTTTGGTTTGTGGAATATATGATATTGTCATTTTCTTTATTTGGAGATTAAATATGGCTTAAGGAGGAATGTATTCTCCAATTTACAATGCATAGATTATTATAGTTTAATTTATGTGAGAGGATATAGTGGATATGATATGTTGTTTTAGGTTAGCTGTTTGAACAAACACTTATCCAGATGTTGTTGTAAAAACATTTTTAAATGTGACAAATATTTACATCAATATATTTTGAGTGATGGAAATTTCTCTCCATAATTTAGGTGGACCTAGTTAATTAAGTGAGGAAGCTAAGAACAAAGTCTCATTTTGATCAAAAAAGAAGTGATTTGACCTCAGGATTGTAACATAAAATACCCTGCCTGAGATTTCTTCCATTGAAATTTAGGGTTTAAGAGTCAATATCACTTCTTACCTGACTTTCCAGCTTGTCAGCCCATTCTATATATTTTAGAATTCTGAGCCATTGCAATTTCATGACCAAATTCCTGAAGTGATTATCATTCTTGTTGTGTTTCTTAAATAGATGTGTATGTATGGTGTATATTGCACATACATAAACACACACACACACACACACACACACACTTTGTTTTCAGTGTTCTCCAGATTAGGAAATATATAAGAACACATATTCGCAGTTGTCTACAGGACCAAAGAAGTAATTTACAAAACAAATCCTAGATGTTAAAAAATTTTGGAAGTATATAGGACAGCATGCCATTACAGAGGAAGGATTATTGCTTCTGCCTCCTTTTTGCCTTTACAATCTCGTGTGAAGTGTTCTCATAGGAAGAATGGCAATGACATCCCAATGTATAAAGATGAAGCATATTGGCAAATATAGTAGTTTTTTGACTTCATGATAAAGGCCAGAATATGAGAAAAATGGGATGAATGCTATTTTGACCACAGATGGATACACTTAAGCATGTGTCACATCTTTTATTTCACACTGAGGTTGTGAGCCAGTATTTTTATTGTCTTTCTAAATGATCTCCTTCTTTTGCTAATAGTTTCTACATGTAATTAGAAACACAAGTATTGAAAACAAGATCAACTTTATACCAATCATAATTTGAGCAGGCTTGATATGAAGTTTGACTTTTTATGAAATGTACTGTGGATCACAAAACTTCTAAATATAATTTGGGTGTTTAACTCTACTATATGGAAGCAAGCACATCCTTCTAAGGAATGGAGGCAGAGGCATGTTCAAGTACAGTGATTCATTTTGTTAACTGAAGAATCATCAATAGTTAACCCCTTCCAGTCCACTGTTCAGTATATAGCACGTTATTGAAGTACAAGTGGCCATTCTTCTGTTTTGCTACTCAACATCTGTTCAGCTTTGATCTCAATGTCATCTCAAACCTACACTTACCTCAAAAACTAGTTGATCTGTCCATTGTACCACTGCAGAACTCTGTCCATATTTTGTAATAACACTTTCCATACTTCCATTGTATTTGTCCATGTGTTTCTTCCTTTAAAGAGGCCTATTTGTGGGTAGGACTCATGTTTCCTATAACTCTTTGTAAGCTAAAACTTACAATAGCAGGGATCTAGAGTGTTTAATTTTTCATAAACAGCAGAAAAATAACTTTAAGACAGGACCAACTATCTTTGGGTAGAAAGAATGAGAACCAGTAACGGTATATAAAAGCTGCCCTTTTTCTAATGTAGGGTTTTTTTTTTTTTTTTTTTTTTTTTTTTTTTTTTTTTTTTTTTTTTTTTTTT
>NW_026000068.1:20748169-20804767 GCF_001458135.2 Marmota marmota marmota
TTTTTTTTTTTTTTTTTTTTTTTTTTTTTTTTTTTTTTTTTTTTTTGTAGTGCTGGGGATTGAACCCAGGGCCTTATGCATGGGAGACAAGCATTCTACCAACTGAGCTATATCACCAGCCCCTCCAATGCAGGTTCTTAGCAATTTTGTTGAAAACCTATTAGCTATGGATGTATTGGTTTATTTCTAGGCTCTGTACTTTTTTCTCTTGATCTGGGTATCACCTTCTATGTCAGTACCATGCTGTCTTGCTTCCTGTAACTTTGTAGTATATTTTGAAGGCAAGTGGTTTAATGCCTCCCCAAATTGCTTTAGCCATTTCTTACTTTTATATTCTATGAAGAATCTTTTTGATAGAAATTATATTGAATTGGAATGACACTTTGGGTTGTATGGACATTTTAACAATATTGTTTCTTAAAATCCATTAACATGGGCTATCTTTTCATTTTTTTTGTTGTTTTTTTGGTTTGTGTACATTTCAGTTCCTTCCATTAGTTATTTATGGTTTTCATTACAAAAAATTTTTTTTTCTATTTGTTTAAATTTATTTCTATATGTTATATTTTATACCTATTGCAAGTGGGATTTCACTCTTCTCTTTTAAATAATTTGCCATTAGTTTAGAGCAATGTTAATGATTCCTATAGGTTGAATTTTCAAATTTTTTATTTGAAAATAGGTTTTTTATGTTTTATATTTCTTTATAATTCAATGTCCTGCATCTTTGTATTTGTTTATTAGTTCCAATATTTTTCAATGTAGTTTGGGGTTTTTCTATAAATATGAACATGTCGTGTGCAAAGAGGGACAATTTGAATTTCCCTTTCTGAGTTTGAATATCCTTTATTTGTCTTGCCTGATTGTTCTAGCTAGGACTAGCAGTACTATGTTGGATAAAGTAGTGAAAGTTGGCATCCTTGTCTTGTTCTAGTTCATATAGAGAAAGTGTTTTTTGTTTTTTTTTTTACTCTATTCATCATGTTGTTAGTATGTGGCCTTATTCATGCTAAGAAATATCCCTTTTTTACCTGATTTTTTCATGTTTTTATCATGACTATATTTTGGTTTTATCAAATTCTTTTTCTGTAACTGTTCAAATGACCATATTTTTTTTGTTCCTTCATTCTGTTGATAGGGTGTATCATATTTATTGATTCACATATGTTGAGCCATTCTTGTATCCCTGGGATACATTTCACATAATCAAGATAAGTAATCTTTTTAATGTGCTAATGGATTCAATTAACAAGTATTTTACTGAGGATTTTTGTATATATGTCCATCAAGACTTTGGCCTATAGTTTTCTTTTTTTGTAGTATCCTTGTCTGGTTTTGGTAACAATACATTTATGATTTCATAGAATGTGTTTGAAAGAATTCCCTATTCTTCATATTTTTGAAACACTCACGAATAATTGGTATTGTTCTTTAAATATCTGTTAGAAAACAGAGGTGAAAACACCTGGCCCTGGGGTTTTCTTTGATGAAAAATTTTTATACTACTTAAATTTTTTTATTTGAAATTGATTGTTTATGTATTACATTTCTTCATAATTCTATCTTTGTAAGGTTTATGTAAGGTTTCAGGAACTTGTTTCTTCTAGGTTATCTTTTTTTTTCTTCCATACAGTGTTTGTCAGCTTTTAGCCAGTATTCTACTTTCTTCAGTCATACTAAACTGCCTGCAGTTACCAATCAATAGTGCATGCCAATTATTAATCCATAAAATGGATTAATCCACTGATGAAGTTATAGCTACCACCATTGCCTAAAAGTTTCACCTCTGAACCTTTCTGCCTTTGGAAGTAGTGCTTTGAAAACATAAAATTTTTAGGCAACTTTAAAGATACAGACCATAACATATACATTTATTGATAATAAATTCTAATCATTTTTATTTGTATTGTTGTGGTATCATTTCCTATGTCTTGATTTCCATCTCTGATGTTTTAATCTTCTCTCTCTTTTTCTTTTAATCAAGTTAAAATTTTGCCAATAATATTTATCTTTTTGAGAATCTGGTTTTCCTTTCATTTATTTCTTTGTATTTTTGTTTCTATTCTATCTATTTTTGCTATAGTCATTATTACTTCTTTCCTTCTTTTAATTTTGGACTTGTGTTGTTCTTTTTATTTATTTTTTCCTGGTTTCTTTTAGATATAGAGAAAAGTGGTTTGCTTGAGATCTCTGTGCCTTTTGAATGTAGCATTGATTTCTAAAAATATTTCTCCTAGTACTTCTTTTGTTGTATTCCATAGGTTTTGGTATGTTGTATGTCTATTTTCATTTGTTTCAAGAAATGTTTTAATTTCCTTGCTTATTTCTCTCTTGATCAATTATTTATTCAAGAATAAATTGTTTAATTTCTCAGTATTTGTATGGCTTCAAAGTTTTTCTTCACATTGACTTCTAGTTTTACTGTATTTTGATCAGAAAAGACATTCAATATAACATCAACTTTTAAAAATGTTTTGCAACTTATTTTGTGACCACCATTTAACTATACTGAAGAATGTTCCACGTACTCTTAAAAAATTTATATTCTATAGTCATTGGACAGAATGTTCTGTAGAAATATTTGATCTAAGGTGAAACTCAACTCTGTTGTTTCTTTATTGGTTTTCTGACTGGATGTTCTGACAATTTTTTGAAATAGAGGCAATAGTCTGCTACTATTGTGTTGAAGTCTATTGGTCAAACTCTAGGTCTATTAATATTTACTTTATGTTTGTGTACTCTAATATTGGCTGCATTTGCATATAGAACTGCTACTTCTTCTTGCTATAGAAGAAGTAACTAACTAACATTATTTCTTATTATGTAATTACATCCCCACTGTCTTTGGCTGCTCTTAAATTCTGTTTTATTTAAATTTAGCTACTCCTACTTTTTATTTTGGATTCCATTTGCATTTAACATCTTATTCCATCCCTTCACTTTTAGCATATGCATGCCCTGAGAGAGGTAGAGTGAGCTGTAAAAAACAAATAATTAAATGTTGTTTGTATATCCATTCAGTCACTCTACATTTTTAAATGGGAAAATTGAGTTAGGGTTTAAGGTAATTATCTATAGGTAAAACCTTCCTACAGCTATTTTTTAACTTGTTCTCTAACTTAATTGCAGTTTCTTTTTCTTTTCTTTTCTTTTCTTTCCTTTTTTTTCTATATTGTAGTCTTACTCTGTAGTTGAAAGACATAGTCTATTTTAATTCCATGATATTATTTTTATTTTGCTGATTAGAGATTTTTTGCTTTATGCTTGCCAAAAAGCTTAAAAAATTCTTGTGATTATAGAAAGATGTTTTAAAATATTAATAGTAAAACATTATCATAAATGTAAGTGAAAGAACAGAAAATATAGAAATTTAAATCTCTACACGTGCATTTCCCTTCTCTCCATATTTTGAATTTTTGATATCTCATTTTACATCTTTCTATATTGCCTATATCTTAGCATATTAATGTGCTAATTGTTATATTATTTGTTTAGTCTTTACATTAAAATTATGTAAATTATACAACATGTTTATAATATAGAGAACTCTTAATTATTGAGTACTCTTATCAATAAATTTTATATTTAATGTTTTCTTCTTTCTCATTAATATTTTCCTTAGGAATACAGTGGGATGAATCTAACATAAATTTCCTATGTACATGTATGAATACACCATAGTGAATCTCAACATCTATCTACATCCATAAGATTAAGATCCTAATTTGAATAAAATATATTCCATACTTGTATGGATATATCAAAATAGACTGTACTATCATGTATAACTAAAAAGAATAAATAAAAATTTTACAAAAAGAAAAATGAAAAACATTAGAATTTCTTGTAGAGTAGATATGGCACAGGTAGGACATCTTTATCTCTTTTTCATTTCATTTGGAGAGCATTTCTGTGCATGTTATGCTTGGATGACAGTTTTTCTTCCTTCAGTACTGTAAAAATCTTATACAACTCTCTCCTAGTTTATAAAGTTTCTGTTGAGAAGTCTGCTATTGGAAAAGTTTGGGCATACTCATGTGCTATGTTTTTTTTTGTTTGTTTGTTTTGTTTTGTTTTGTTTTATCTTTTTGACTTAAGAATCTTCTCTTTATCTTTCAATTTGGAAACCTTGATTATAATATATCTTGTGATAGATTTGCTTGAGTTGTATATGACTGATTTCTTCTGACTTTCTTGTACTTGGATATTTCTATCCTTATTTAGATTTGAGAAGTTTCCTCTTATAATCTTTTTGAGTAAGCTTTCTCTCTCTTTGGTATTCTTAAGCCCTTTTGAAATCAAATAATCTGAATATTTTCTTTAAATGCTACCTCAGACTTTCCTTATGATTCCTTCATTCCTTTTTATTCTTTTTTTCTCCACTTGTATTTTCATATAGCTTGTCTTTGAGGTAACTACTTGTTCTCTTTGATCTATTCTGCTATTCGTGTTTTCTCTTTCTTTCTTTCTTTCTTTTTTTTATTAGTTACACATGACAGTACAATGATCTTGACAATTCATACATTTGAATCAAATGGGGTATAATTTCTCATTTTTTGATTGTACAGGTTGCAGAATCACATTGGTCATACAGTCACCTATATTCATACAGCCATAATAATGTCTATTTTATTCTTCTGCCCTTCCTACCCCCATTTCCCTCCTGCCTCCCCTCCCATCACATCTCTCTACCCAATCTAATGTGACACACTTCTTCTTCTTTGTGTTTTCTATTGTGTTTTTAATTTCACTTAATGTATTTTTTTAGCACAGGGATTTCTGTTTGGTATTTTAAAAATTTTCTTCCAACTGAGAAGATAAAAAGAACACAAACACACTCACACATTTACACACATTATGTATAATACACAATATATATTTATATAAATGCATATATAATACAGTATATATTTCATTATATGAATCAAAATGACAATATTGGGAATGGCATTTTTAGTTTATAAAAAAACTGTCAAACATGAATTAGTATGCATATACTTTGTATACAACCAGAGGTATGAAAAAATTTGTTCTATGTGTATAATAAGAATTATAATGCATTCCACTGTCATATGTAAATAAAAAAAGAATATAAAAATTTGAAAAACACGTCAAAGAATATATGTATGTGTGTTATATATGTATATCTATATATTTATGTAATATATATTATTTCACTTTCAAATTTTTTTACTCTTTTCAGTATCAAAAAAAAAGTGATGCTTGAAAACGCTATTTGTTTTTTAGTAAATATATTCTTGTTGATGGCCTTTACCTCTTGAGCAGTAGCTCCATCTTCCCTCTGCACCTATGCAGTCCATTCTCCACATTTGAACATGAAAAATTAAAAATGCAAATTCAATTAAATTACTCATGAACATATTATATATATATATATATATCAGCCTTATTGTTATTACAGTATAAATAGCATAATCATTAATGTTAATATGTTCTTCAAAGTTGACCATGAATAAACCTCTGTATTTTTAATCATACCTCATATCGCTTTATCTGACTTCATTCTTCAACCATAGATGGCTTTTTTATATTCAATTCCTTGGATATGGTATACTTTCTCCTGTCTTGGGTCCTTGGCACATGCTTGTATGTCACTTCTCCAGGAATGCCAAACTAGATTTCTCAAACTACAGCCCCATCTCCATTATATCAACTCTACATAAAAAGAAAGTCCACAAAGAAAATGGCTGTCTGTTATCCCTTCAAATTCATAACACATGGGATAGAACCTAGAATATAAATGAATGCTCAATAAAACATGGGTGAATAAATGACTAAATGACTGTACTTCAAGGGGTGCACAGAAAGTTACAACAAACATATGTGTGTGTGTGTGCATGCATGCAAAGATTTAAAATTTTTCTAAATAACATATAAAATTTTACAAAACAGATGTTAGTTAAAACTGATGAAGTGGAATTCTATCTTATTTCACCATTAGTAATATATTTTAACTTTAATTTATTATGTTTTCTATAAAATGTCAAATGAGATAATGAAGATATCTTCTGTATTTTTTTCTGTGTCTTTTATATTTTTTGAAACCTGTTTCTCTTTTATTTTCAGTAAAATAAAAAATATGGCCATTATGTTCTTTTATTTAAATTCTAGGGATGACTTTTTTTTAAGTCATCCAACTTTTAATTTTATTTTTACTTAAGTTGTTTCCCTTCCCTACCAAAAAACTCAGTTATCCTTGCCAAATTATCCAAACTAAAACATGAATTCTACCTCTAAATGGTAAATGAAAATAATATATAGACTAATTAGCATATTAAAATACATTTTCTGACATTTCAATTTAATTCATGTTTAAACATTACTTGAAATACAAAGAACATAGCTTGATATATGAGCTTCAAAGGCAAAAATAACAAAATATTTTTTATGGTGAGTTACTACCGAGTTTCCAAAAGCTATAGCATTCCATAAATGTTTAGTCAAGAGTAATATTTTAACCCACTCCATTAAAATATTTTAGGGTGTGAGAACTAAAATTAGTTTTGTTTTTGATATGTTTATGTCTACAAAAATGCTAAATTTCATGAAAATAATTCACCTGTTGTATGTTCTCTGAGAAAGGGAGAATTACATAACTTAAAGTAATTGTCTTAGGTCTTACATCTAGCTTGCAGACAAAGAGATGTAGGCTCTCATTTTCTTATTCTATTGGTCACAGGTCTTCTCATTACACTAGTATTGTCTCCTTGAAATATTAATCATAGCAAATAACAAATCCTTGTTAGAGCATCATCAATCTTGTACCTTCATGTGTATGGTAGATATGGGTTCAGAAAGTCCTGATCAGTTTCTCTCCATCTGTGTCCAGTGAACAGAAGTGAGCCAGTTCATCGGTTCATATGTATATATATCATACAATTATATCTCTTTGATTTTTAAGTGGAAAGCTTTTTTTTTCTTTTGTTTTTAATTTGGTTTAAAATTATTATTGATTGAGGGTGTAGCTCAGTGGTAGAGTACTGGCCTAAAAGTAGAGAAGTTCTGGATTCAATCCCCAGTACCACAAACAGTAAATAAACAATAAATTAAAATCATCATTTGATAGTGATCAATAGTAGTTGGTACTTAATCAAAATAGAAAACACAAACATGCACATATAGATTTAGTTTGAACCACCCATTTTTCCATAGTAAAGTTACTGAGCCATATTCTTTTATTTACAGTGGCTATAGCATTGGTTTGCTAATGGTGTCTTAGCATGCATTCAATTTCATTTTTATTACTCTCTGGGATATTTCTATATTTATGCAAGAGAGTTTATGAACACCTTCTGCTATTTTATTATATTTTCTTCTTACTAAGGCCATATAGTTTTCAGTGAAAATAATAGCTGGTTTCTACTGTTTACTGTGTGCTTTCTTTCTTGTCCATTTTTCTTCAGTTTTCTCTTGCTTGTACGTATATTCTGTAGCTTCATTACCCTGCTATGTATTTTGCTGTTGCTTCTGTTTTCTCACTCTTTTGCATAATGCTTAGTCTCCACAAAGCTGCTTTTATTCTCTTACTTTTCTTTACCTTTGTGTTTTCATTTATGTATTGTCTCATTCTTTCCTAACTGAATGTTTGGTAGGTCTTGTAAGTTATTTGGGGCTAGCACTCTAACCTTCTATATCATCACTGATTTCATAACTCATTTTTTGTTTGCATTTTTTTCTGCCTCTGTAGTTGGTAAGATTCTTTACATTTCCACGTGTGTGGAAACAGAATAGAAGGATGTAAGGATGACCATCCAGCCTTGCTCCATTCTTCTACAACCTGAAGTCTGACTCTAAGATGCTTTCTTAATTATTTCCTTTAAATCATGACTTTGTCAACAACCTACAGGATAAATAAAACAATGTAAGCCTAACACTATATCGACAGTGAAGTAGACTATATGAGTTGCATAAGCAAATAAGTTATTTTTCTTGTCCAGTACTTCCAAAAATGTAAGAAGTAGGTAAGAAAAAAAATGATTTTCATAAAATGTTTTATTCATATTAGATGTGGCCCTTGCAAATTATTTTAAGGTACTTTAACTTTACGAATAATAGATAAAACTGCCAAAGTGAGAAATTATTTTTATCTGATTTTTGCAAAGTTTTCTTTCTAAGTAAAAAGAACAACTCTGATAGTCTGAGATTCTAATTTGTTTCATTGTGTTATTGAGCCACATATATTAACCATTGTATAACACAAAAAAATTTAGTTTCAAGATCAAAAAAGAAATATTAATAGTAAGATATTGATAACAGGAAATTAAAATTGTGCTGAATGTTACACAGAAACTTCTAAAACATATCATAGTCTCTTCCCTCACTTCCCCTGTTGTGTAAATAAGGGTTGATCCCCAAATATGGAAGAGCCTTTCTGTTGAGTGAGGACCCAGGTACACACACAAGGCAGTTGATGGATCTCAATTCTTATTATCATGGAATTCCAAAGTCGGCTATGGGATAGAGTAGAAAAATCTGTTTCTAGAGAAAATTTTGAAAGCTAGGTCCTTCTCAAGGTGCCTTATAATTACGTCACCATGAGAAACATAAAACAGCCTCTGTAATTTCAATTTCTCAACTGTAGTATAAACATAATAGTTCCTGTTCTTATGATTATTGAAAGAAAAGTCCAGTTACTTGAATTGCTAAAGCACTCATCAAGCTAGATAGATTTCATTTTCTTTATTATTATTTTTCTTTCTTACTGTCTTCATTTTATCCTTTACTTTCTTTGCTTACTATTCTTCCCAATTTATTTTCTCATTATTCTTCATTTCTTCTTTTAATTCTTCAGGAGCAAATACATGATTCTATTACATCAAACGCATTCTTCATTTCAAAGCTCACTAAACCCTATGCCAAAATAGAATGTTATTGTAGCATTTTAAAGATTGTGCCTAGATTTCATGCCATCCAGTAATGAAATGAAGGCTTATATCAAATGACTTTTCATTTGCTTGTACCTGTTGTGATATGTGTAAGCTTCCACTTTGGACAACTATGTGGTATTGCCACATATTTAGTATGTTGTCACATACCCTCTGGTAGAAAGGGTTTACAGAACACAACTCTCGGGCCCTTTGAAAACAGTGGACATAGGACAAAGAAAAATGAACATAATGTCCCTTAAGGTAAAATCTTTGGCTAGCAATGCTCAGCTCAATTTGTTATTGTTAGAGACACCTGCAGTAGACCTTGATATGACAGCATATTACATATGTATGTGTGTGTGTGTGTGTGTGTGTCCCATGGGTGTGTACCTCAAAAGTAAACTTTGTATGCAATTATGAAAAAAAAAGTCAAGATAATGGGCCTCATAAAAGAAACTTAACTTTTTTAATAGGAAGAAAACTTTTTGGAGCTGCCTTTTATTTCATCTTCTACAGAAGTACACAGTAAGAGGAGACCCTGAGGACAAAGGGGAAACAACATGATATTGTAGCAGTATATTGTCAGAGACAACTATGTATTCTGTACACTAGCAAATGTCATGAATGGGTTTCAAATGTGGATTCTGTGAACATATTTGGAATCATGGGGACCCTTTCAAAGAGCTGAAAGTTTACCCTGGAGGCTCACTAAGGAGTCAGAAGTCTGAAATTTAGCAACCTATGGGCAGATATTTCCCATGATGGAGACACAGAAAGTTTTATCATTCAAATTCTTCTTCTTCTCCTTCTTCTTCTTCTTCTTCTTCTTCTTCTTCTTCTTCTTCTTCTTCTTCTTCTTCTTCTTCTTCTTCTTCTTCTTCTTCTTCTTCTTCTTCTTCTTCTTCTTCTTCTTCTTCTTCTTCTTCTTCTTCTTCTTCTTCTTCTTCTTCTTCTTCTTCTTCCTTCTTCTTCTTCTTCTTCTTCTTCTTCTTCTTCTTCTTCTTCTCCTTCTCCTTCTCCTTCTCCTTCTCCTTCTCCTTCTTCTTTTTATACCTGTAGCACTCCTCCTGTTAGAATATGAGGGTAAAAGAAGAGATCAGGAACAAATAAATATTTTTCTACTTTATCATTCTTTATTGCTGGTGACATTACAGACTGACCATTTTCCCTTTGTTGAATAATGGAAACAAATTGTAATAAACACCTTTACTACCAGGAAATGATCAAGAATGTTCCTTCAAAAAATTTTTCATATTTCTTTTAACACCCTTATTTTAAAATATGAAGTAGAACAATCACAGATGCAGACCTGTCAAGGGAGTGCAGAGTGTCCTCTGGGCCCCTATTCTTCATCCGTCATTCTGGATACACTCAGATTTGCCTTCAGACTTGTTATTTAAATCATATTCCTCGTATTTAATGATGCATAAAAAATTCTGCAATAAAACCCATCATAGTTGTCATTTATCTATGTTCAGTTCTCATTGTTATCCATTACAAATACAATTTGAGTCGCCCCATTTTTATGCACTTTTCCCATGAATGACTCTTGTTTTACTTTTATCTTTTTCCTTTCCTCACTTGTTCCTGTCTTTTTACTCTATGTCTTTGAGATTTTTATTCATAGACATTCACTTACCGAATGCTGGAATTTTTTAATAACAATTTGAGGTGATATCCATGACACATTTCTTATGTTAATCTTAAAGTGCAACATTTTGAAAGGATGAGTGGTTTGTAGTCATCTTTTTTATATATGATGGATTTAGTTTCAAAGAGGGTTTGGGTGTAACTGCAGAATAAGATCCTGAATACCCCCCAAGGATTTTTACAAGTCTCTTATTCTCATAAAATCAAAGCAAGCAAGGAAAGTTGAGCACCAAAAATGAGAAGGGAAAATGCCAGTGAGAGGTATTATTTACCATGTCAATTATACGAAAACTTTTAATCAATACTATTTATATTTAAGAATAAACTTGGAAAAATTAGGTTATATATTTCTTTCTTAATATGTAAAGTGACTTCAAATTGAGACAGTTAACCAGAAAATGCAATTCCAAAAATTTTTACCAGAAACTTGATAATGAGATAAACTTGTATGTGATGTAAGTATTTTTACTTCATTTTAATTTTTTTGTCTGAATATTTCCTTTGTATTTATTTGACATATTATAGAAGTAGACACAGAAAAGACAAAGTACATATTCTTATAAACTGGGTGAACATTCATAAAGAACAAATTTGGCTTAGAGGTTATTTTCATCCTATTAAGTAAAGTAGGTTTGTAACCTTTACTTCTCTGCTTCTAAGTTTTTTGTTAATATTTTTGCTACAACCAAGGAGAGAGAATTTTTAACCACACATAGGGGTCTTGAATTGATTTTGTGTGTTTCAAAGTGCTCACCACTTTCCTTGGATTTAATTATAATTATGTCAATTTGTTATATTTACTCTATAATTACAATAACTGCTCTGCATTTATTTTTAGTACAGTTCAGAGAGGAGTTGAGTGGGTTGTGTATACTATATGTTAATGACACTTTAAGAGCACATAGAATCAGTGTGTATTTGATCAGTGAAGCTATGCATTAAGAAATCTCTCAGGTATGGAAACAAAGGTGAAAAATGTGTTTTTAAATTTGAATTTCGAAATCAAACATGAATATTACATAACATGAGAGAAAATAGGATATGCAATATATAGGTAGTGTTTATCTTTTTTAGGCAGACTCTGTCTTAGCAATTATTGCCCCCTGTCTTACCCTTTTTGTAGAACTAATTGGCATTCTGTGTTTTGCTTCTTGGAAACAAGGTATGGGCAAATTGGCTGATTCAATGGTCTTGAGCTACATTAGCATGTTGGTCAAATATGGAATTAAAAACTAAGAAAGAATATCAATTTCACTTGCCTCTCTTTTCCAAGATGTAAGAGACATATTGGCACTCAGATATTCTAAATCTAGAAAAAACAAAACAAAACATAAGTCAAACTCAGGATAGCATTGTGGGTAAATGGAGTAAATGAATGTCTGAATAATTTGGCAAAAACTTTTGGTTTTTCTGTTGACTTGCATACGTGTGATCTTGTATATTTCACTCCACATTGCCAAACTTTGATTTTCTTAGATGTGATATGATTATACTGCACAATGATAACAAAAATTAATATCAATATATATGGAATATATTTATCACATACATACAAATGCTGTGTAGATGGGCTGTTATCAAAGTTCCTACTAATGAAAGCATTTTCCTTTTTCTCTAAGAGCAGAATTAGTCATATTCTCTGTAATAAAGACAGACTATTTTTCATGTTTGATTGCTAAAAACTCTTAAGGAATTTTTCTTCTTCTATTCCAGACCAAATTTGTATATTTTTCCTTGAAAATCTTTTAGAAGTATTTTTGTAATTTTATTTCATATCCATTGGTGTTTATGTCATTGCTTTCCACATAAGTTCCTGAGATTGAGATGAGGAAAGATGGGGAGAAGGGGGGTTAACCATCATCTAGCAAGGCCTTATAGGACCAAATAAAACAAATCTGTTATACAGTCAGCACAATAGATGGTTTTCTGTAATGCTCCCTCATTTTTGGAGAATGTTGAGAAGATTGCTTAACAAATAGAGAGTTAAATGATCAAATTATTCTGAAATGAAAAAAGAACCCTGGCTTTTTCCTATCTTAAAATAGTTTAAATATTTGAAAGGGATAGATACAGAAGTAAAAGTATTCTTTTTTCTTTAATCCAAACAGAGATATGAGAAAGTTCATGTTTGAATATTTCCAACATAACAGGATTCAGTAGTTCCTTCAGAAATGGGAACTATCTGTTAGGATTGAGTGAAGACTATGTTAGGATAAATGTAGTGCTATACTCTGGAAATCATAACAGTCAGAAGAAAAATTCTACACTTCTATGGTCCTAGATTAGTTAGGTAATACATGGTATCATAGCCTTATTGTGGCCTGTTGAGATTCCAGGTCATGGGCAACTCTCAGCGTCTCCAGTAGTAGTGGGTATGGAACGATATGCACAATATAACCATCTGCCAAAGCTTAGAGAGGTGGGATAGGCATTCCAGAAGAGAAAAAGAAGCAAAAGAAGGGCACAGAATGTCCAGATGTGCACATTTCATTAGGATACTCTGAATTTTCTGAATATGTTGAGCAGATACAATTATTAATGGTGCCCCATTCACTTTGAAGCGGGTCTTGGATTTGATGAAAATATAAATAGTTATCTTAGCCAAATGAAGACATTAAGTAGCTTCATATGAATTTAGTTAAAAATTAAACTTAATAGAATTATTTTTATAACCATATTATATATTATACTTTTAGTCATAATAAAGGAAATAAAAATGTTCAAGTCAAATTAAAATCATGTTTTCAAAAAATTTGGTGCAAGACCATGGCAAATCTCTTATAAATGTAGAAAATATCTTTTCTTTTTATCTGGTAAACAACTGATCTTCTTAGTGGTAGTTTTTTTTTTCCTATATTCCCTTCACATCCATCTCATTAAATAAGCTTCTTTCCTTGAAATTTAACCAGTCTGACATGGTGTCTGAAATCTTATTGAAATGTATTTTGTTTAATATTTTTTATCTTGTTGCAGAAAATAAAAATTAAAAAAAACACTACAAGAGCTGTTAGAATATTTCACTGCATGACTGGTGGCTGAGGGAATTAATTCAAGAGTTTGTTTTTAATTTCTACATTTCTAATGAAAGCACAATCTTGGGGAATTATTTTACAGTCCCTAATCCCTAAGCTATGTTCTATCTTACTGAGATCTAAATTGGAGGAAACTTTTTTCTTAAGAGAATGTCCAATTTGGAGAATATTCAATTCAACAATGAAAAAAATGCTGGATGTTCTCATGTAAAACACTATAAATATGTTTATATCTAATCTTTTGGCTTAACATCCTGTTGAATCAGAAGGATGATACATAAAGTTCATTTACTGACATGTCTAAATATGCAATATATTTCTAAGAATATGTAAATGGCCTAATAATCTTATTTTGTAACATTCCTTAATGTCTTAAAGATTATATGCAAGCTATTGCCTGTAAAAGTAGATGAGAAAAATTGTGCTTATTAAACATGTCTATCCACAATTTAAATCCTTTTATGAGTCATTAGAAAATAAGAGTGAAATGAATAAGCAATGCTGTCAAAATGATGTGGCATTAGCATCTACAGTGATACTAATAAGAAAAGAGGATTAGAAAGACATTAGAAAACTAACTCACAAAGAAAATAATGAAATGAGTTAAAAGGCTATTTTGAATATTGGCCATTTTTCCATGCTTATTTTCCATGGATGAATATAGATGTGATTGAATGTGATTGACAGGTCTTATGAGACACTGTAGATATTTTAAAGTCCAAATATTTGGATGCAAGTATATAGAAGCAAGCAAAAGGGAACCCAGGTGGTCAGAGAATAACATGATACGGATAGTAAATTATGAAAAATTGAATAAAATCATCTTTCATTTTTTCTTTTCATTTTCATGCTCAAAAGCCTAGTAATCATCATTGGGGTATAACAGTTAAGAAATAAGCAAGCTGAAATGGGTATATTATTTATTATATATTATTCATCTTGCATAAATTCATTCCACATGGGCCTCATAGCAGCTTCAAGAGGCAAGTTAATATTTCAAAATAGTAACTTTAATATGACTCACAAATGTTTTCTATTTGTCAAAATGAATGTTTTCACAAATTTTCTGCAATAACATTTTTTTTGAGTGAGGCATCTTTTTCCAGTTAACCAGAGACAACCACCATGTTTGACACTTTCAGCCTCCTTACCTGACTGGCACCCCTAGGTTTATTAAGGAAAATATTAATAACTTGATATAAGAGGAAAAAAATTTGAGGATTAAAAATTGAAGTAGCTTTCTCAAATTCAAATAACATGTGGCATAGAAAGGATCTCACAAAAGTAAAAGATCCCTCTGTTAACTTCCTTTTCTTTCCCTGTATGTCCTCCTGTCTACTACTATGGTTGGAAGTACAATGACCCTCCAAAGATGTCCATATCCTAGTCCCCAGAAACTGTCAATATGTTACTTTCCATATATAAAGACCAAAAGGATTTTGGTTGGCAAATGGTATTAACGTTAATCTTAACATAAAGAAATAATCCTGACTCATCTGAGTGGTTTCAAATGAATTATATGAATGCTTGACTAGTGAATTCTTCCTTCTGGGTCAGAGAAATGAGGCAAAAGAAAGCAGAGAGATTTATTGTTAAAGGAACTGAACTTGGACTTGCTTTCATTGAAGTTAGAGGAAAGTGCCAAAAATTGGGGGTAGCTTCTAAAAGCTGAGAAAGGTCTTCCAAGCCAGAAAACAAGAATCTAAGTCCTATAACTGCCTGGAACCAAATCACTCCACCAACTCAAAAATGTACAGTAGCAGATTCTCCTCTAGATACTCCAGAAAGAAACAGAGCCCTATTATTACCTTAATTTAAGTATGGTAAGAACTATGTTAGGCCTTGGACATAAAGAACTGTAAAATAATGAATTTATGTTGTTTAAAGCAACTTAATTTAATTGATTTTTTTTTGGCAGCAATGGTAAACTAATGTAACTACACAGGAAAAAAAATGGATTTCTGGTTACCAATTGGACCACAACTGCTGCTGGATGTCATCACTATATTAAAATATCATTTTGTGCTTTTTATTGTCCTATGCAAAAGTAGGAAGGATTAAAACCTTATCTGTGCCATTCTGCTTGTTCTCTCAGTTTGTTGCACTTGGAGCAAACTACAGAATGTGTGTGTGTGTGTGTGTATGTAGGTGTGTGTGTATGTGTGTGTGTGTGCAGTACCCCACTCACATGGGTGGTAGTGTAAGAACAAAGTTAGATCACATCAGTTGTAAGATTTAAAGTTACTTAGGCTCTATAAAGTAATATTTAGAAATGATGGTATATCTAATTATGAAAGTTCTTTGGTTTAGGTTGACTAATGTGACTAATAAAGATTTGTTATGGGCTATGTTATTTTAAAAAAAAATCTGAAACCATTTGTGTGTTCATCTTAGCTCTGGAATATTTTGGTTGTCTTTCCTGGCAAAGATTTTGAATACTTTTGTGTCCCCTGTTGCCTATCCTGACTTTTTAGAGATTTGAACCAAGTTTCCTCTGGATATAAGTCAAGTTGCTTTCACAGTCCACTGTTGTCTAGCTCATCACCTGAGCTCCAGTGAAAATTAACAAGTTTGATAATTGCCACTCACATCTCAAGACTGAATGCAATCTGGTTAGTGTCATAATTGATAGGGTTCCAAAGACACACAAAATGATACAGGATATACTCATTTCTGGGCTCCATTGACATGACGCACACTTGCTAGCATGAAATAAGAAAACAACTAAATCACACTTCCTAATAAAAATACATTTTGATTTTAATTTATAGTGCCTAACCCAAAGCAAGAACAGTTTTTAATAATAAAAAGGCAATTAACAAGTTAACCTTAATATAATCATATTGTAAGTGGTTTTTGTTGCTATCAGCAATATTTCAACTATAGCGAACAATGAGAAGATAAAAGGAATCTGGAAAGTGCACAGTGCTATTTCCTCACCTTTTTAGGGTATGAAATTCTGCATTAGGAGAGGAAAGTCCTTCTCTTCAGGTTGGATTTGCTTCCAGGAGACGCTAAAGCTAGTTACTGAAAGGGAAAGTCCTTGAGAAGGTGATGATGTTTGTCTCCAGATCAGCCTGAAGGTTCAATAGCTTTCCAAGGACTCTTTCGTATTTCCACTGTATTTAAAAATATGCTAGATGAAATAGAAGTTTGGTTGGCAAAACACAATTACCCTTTCCAAATGTTACTGAACTCACAGACAATTGGATGCTGACATTGAGGTCCTCCTTTCATTAAGGAGGCAACTCCAAAGGGACTTTCCTGAGTGCAGAACCTCATCTGTTGTTGGTCCTCTTGAAGCTAGAGAATTAGGGATTCGTGATCACTTTTCTGATAATAAACATATTTAGAAATACTAAGCATACTGCATATTTTTAATAAACTCGTTCAGGAATAATTAGGTACCCTAAATTCCCACTATGTGTCATGGACTAAAATTGTTCTTTATATTTCTCACCTTTTTCTTCTTAAAAAAATCTAGTATTACAGGCACTATTATTCCCATTTTCAAGGAAAGACTACTTGAACCCAGTGAGGGTGAGACAATTTCCCAGATTATAATAATTAGAAGTGGCATTTGGGGTTTCAAACCCAGGAAATTCACATTTGCAGACAAATAAATCTTTCTTAGATCTTCATATGTGTCTACTTTTTATTTTAATTTCTTTGTGCTTAACCTTCAAAGGATTAGCTTTCTGTATAGAGATAAAACTTATCTCTTCTGTAGCATTATTTGAAGAAGGTATCAAAAAATTCTTTTAGGTAACTTAATCATGAGGATTTCCAGGTTTGAGGGAAACACTGTCCCCACTAGACTAAGGGAGTTGTTCCAGAGTATGATAATTACCTATTTACCTGCCAGTTCTCCTTCATGGGGCTGAACAAGGAGGCAAGCACTGTGTGCTTCTTAACATAATAAGAGACATTAAATGCTCAAAGATGTCATGTCAAAATATGAAATTAGTTTCAGTGATGCAAGCCCATTATCCAACAAGAACACATTTGAAACATTTCTCAATATAGAATCCAAAGGCTTAACAGCAAACCTAAGAAATAAAATGAATCAAATTCATATGCCCTATCTTTATCTTTCTAATGTCAAAGTAATGTCCTTATTTAATTGATTGCTACATTTCCAGAATATTCATCTGTAAATGCATAGTATTTGATACTTAAGGAGAAGTAGGAATTCTCAACAGTTTGCTCTTACCAATTCAATAAAGTAGTTGTTCCATGTTTTAGTCACCCTTTTTGTTGCTGTAACTAAAAGGACCAGACCAGAGCAATTGTAGAACAGGAAAAGTTTATTGGGTGGCTCAAAGTTTCAGAGGTCTTACTCCATTGAACGCTGGCTCCATTCCTTGGGGCTTGAGGTGAGGCAGAACATCAAGGCAGAAGAATGTGACAGAAGAAAGCAGCTCACATGAGATTAGGAGGCAGAAAGAAAGTCCACTAGACAGGTACAAATATATACCCAAATCCAGGCCCCAATTCCCACCTCCTCCAGCCACACCCTATCACTTCAGTTACCACTCAGTTAATCCCAATCAGGGGATTGAATCACTGAGTGGATTATTCTATTATAACCCAATTTCTCCTCAGAACTTTCTTACATTGTCTCACATGTGAGCTTTTGGGAGACATCTCACATTCAAACCATAACCTTCTATCTCCTGCCATACCTTTGCAAAGCCTTCACCAATACCATGCCCTCCACTTCCAATACATGTTCTCCACTTCCCACCTTCTGATAACCCATGTCCCTACCCTCTCGGCACACACAATGTTTTTCTTATTTCCTAATAATTGTGGTTATGATGACTGTGGTAAAAGTTTAAATAAGAGAGTTTGGGTTGTCTGGACTTGAACATTTTCATTAAAATAAATTGAAGATGTACAGGGGGAAAAAAAAGAAAAAATAGATAGGATAAACACTTCAGGAAGAGGAGCAAGTAGGTAGGACCAAGAAAAGACCAAATCTTGAGTCTCTTAAAAAATAAGTACGTATCTGGATAAACCAAATGTAGCAATACTTCAAAGTACACTCAGTTTCCATACTTTCATTTGGTAAGACTATGTACATGTGATAAAAAATTCCTATAAAATACTTTTTTCCTCACTTATCCACTTCATCTATATACCTACTATATTTGATGCTATTATTGATATTGTTTCTGGTTAATTTCACATACACATTGTTTTAGTCAACTTTTTTTTTTTTTTTCTGCTGAGACTAAAAGGCCTTGACCAGCACAATTGTAGAAGAGAAAAAGTTTATTCCAGAGCTCATGGTTTCAGAGATGTTAATCCATAGAAGGCAGGCTCCATTCCTAGGGACTCAGGTGAGGAAGAACATCCTGGTGTAAGAGTGTGGCAGAGGAAAGAGGCTCACGTGATGATCAGGAAGCAGAGAAAGAGACTGCACTCCCAGATACAAAATCTATACCCCAAAGCCATGCCCGAAATGAGCCACTTCCTCCAGCCACACCCAACCTGCCTCCAGTTACCACTCAGTTAATCCCTCAGGGAATTCAAAGATTAGGTTAAGGCTATGATCCAATCATTTTCCTCCAAACCTACTTCCATTGTCTCACACATGAGTTTTGGGGGGATACCATCTCTAAACCACTTCTAAACCATAACAAATCCTATATTCATATTATACCTGCATCTTTCTAATGGTAATATTTATTATAGTGATTGAAAGGCATATTTAAAAAAACCATAAATGGTGTAAACAATTAGCTGATTTACAACTTGGTTCAGATAACATCCCCAATTACCAAAATAATTAGTGAAATTGAATTCAAGATTTAAAAATAAAAACTCAGTTTAATTTAAACTTGTCCTTGAAGCTACTTTCTGACCCATTTTAGCATATTACCTGTTGAAATATTCATAAGAAAAGAAAAATTTTAGGCATTGTGTTTAAGGTGACTTTTTTCTCAGTTAACTTTCATTTAAAAAAAAAAATACCCTTCTCTCTTATATTCTTTCCCCTAGATAAAAAAAGTTCTTGAACATATCAATACCAATTACTTGAGTTCATTTTGTGTGAGAGATTGTGTCCTTTAGCAAAGACGTGCAAAACCTCAGTGTTTCTCTTCTTTTTGGACTCCTTTGCAATATGAGATACTGTGCAATTCATTATTCCTATTTTGTGATGTTCTGAAAAATGTAGACATTAGAATATAGCCGTTTCGAGTTTGGGAGTGAGATTTGCTTTAAAATACAAACAGCACTCCCCATAAAAAGAACCATGAACATTAAAGACTATGTCATTATCATTTGAAATGCTGTTTCACAAAATGAGCTTTGACATTAATGTGGGTTTTACATAATAGGTGTTCTTACTGATTTGTAGCACAAATATGTGCATGAGTGGTGGGTATGATTTCTCCCCTTTGAAAAAGACAACATAATTTTGGGGGCTCAAAGGAAAGGACAAAATGATGCATTCCGTGTCTCTTTCTCTCTAATGGGATTATGCTTTTCTCTAGGAGAGATTCTTATAATTTGTATGAGCCTCTTTCATCATCAGATATTTACTTATTATACAGCAAAATGTTGTGTAGACAAAGTGTGTTAATACAGAGTATTTCCTTCCATGTGCTACTTAAAATGTATGGTTTTAGGAGCAGTTACAGTTACATGCTCTGTCTTAACCATGCTCAATATGTTTCATTTTTGTGTATTTTTTTCAAACAAAAATAATGTTTTATATTACAAAATGAAAGAAAATGGAGTATGCATCTTTTGTTTCCCTGATTTGAACTCCCACTTTCGTCTCAGCAATGGCTTATAAACTCAAGGAGTGATTGTGTTCCTGAATTCCTAGTGGATTATGAGAGTTCTTATATATTGAGACCAAAGGTAGATTTTATTTGAGATGCATTGGATCTTCTGAAAATCCTATATCCAAACTTTTAAAATTGTGGCTCTAGGACCATCCTTTGGTCTCAGAAGGACCTTGTGATGAGGGTCTATGACATACATATTGTAAATGTACTTTAAACTATAGGTTAATCTTATAACTGTCACCTAGAGTTGTTCCTTTTGTCTTTAAATGCACTTAGTATAACTAAGTATCATTTTTAGCAATATAAATAAATTAGTAAAA
The DNA here is from genome assembly GCF_001458135.2 of Marmota marmota marmota. NCBI lineage: Eukaryota > Metazoa > Chordata > Mammalia > Rodentia > Sciuridae > Marmota > Marmota marmota. Next base: position 20,768,863 of record NW_026000068.1, read on the forward strand.
ATTCTTATCACTTTGGTAATGGCAATTTTATATCTATTTTTGTTCAATGACCTTATAGAAATCCAAATGTTCAAATTAACGTTGAATTCTGTGATGTTTTGCAGGAACATATAAATTACCATGGAAAGAGAGCTTTCTTTTCCACGGGATCTCTTAGTCTAAATCCAATAAAGCCCCAAAGGAGAACAAGAGGACAAAGTTATTTCCCTCATTGAAGTCTCAGGGTCAGACTTAACCAAGCCCCTTGTATGCCTTTCACACCATTCATAGAAAACTTTTATCTTTCTTAGATGTATGTGTTTTCATTCCGCAGTACCTATAGGATGTTTGAAGTGAAGTAGGTAAACTAGAAAACATTCTGACATGTTACAACTATAACAGAGTTTTAAATTTAGGTCAGTTTAACATATTTATTAGGTGCCTTTTATATTTTAGACTCCATGCTAGGAGCAAGTTGTAAGCAGCTATCTAGGACACAATCCCAGAACTCCAGGAATCACAGTCTAGTAGAATACATTTGTAAATAAATTATAAAGACAATAACACGAGATGTGACATGAAACCTATTTTTTAACCCAACATGAGATCTGCTTTAAGTGCAGAACTTACTTCCAAAACATTCTACTAAAGCACTCCATATTTATTGATCACAGAGTGAATGAAACACTGCTGATTTGAATAGTTTTTTTTTTTTTTGGCTTACTACATAACATCTTCAAAAGATCCAATTAGTCAAGGCAAGTACACAGTAGGCATTATTCATGAAAATCATGGCCCTCTTCAATATTCCTTCTGAATCTCTCATGGGTCTATTTGCCCTTTATTCATAATTTGGACATATTTTTTTCTAACGTGATGCTATTCATAGTATTAAGACCTTTTTTTTTTTTGGGGGGGGGTTGTTGTCTCTGTTTTTTCTACTACAGCTGCAGACAAAATATCTTTCTGCCACTACTAGATATTGCAGAATACATGGGAAAGTACAATACTCTTTAGCAGTATGTTGGTATTATTAAACATCAGCTCTCTGTCACATACAGACAGACACTCCTGAGTTGTAATATGTGTTGATTTCCATGGTGTAAGAATTTTCACTATGACTTTTATTGAGCTGCCAGAATGATGCCACTGAACATGATTTTGGCAAGATTTTGTTGCTCAAGAGGAAAAAAAAAATTCCTCTAACCCCAAACTGATTTTCCCTTCATGATACAAATGTGGTATGGTTCTTAAATGTAAGTATCAATTATGCAACTGGAGACTAAGAATTTGTGACAAATAACACCAATTAAAAAGAATGCTGCTGGAATAAAAGAAGAAATGAAGTAATGTGAAGTAAAAGCAGCTCCTGGGCAATGCTTGAACAGGTGAGTTCAGAGTTAGATATACATGAGGCCATTCAGATTTAAGTTGGTGAATACCAAGCAGAATTGCTAATCTCATTCATATAAAAGCTGCTTGTCATATGTAACATAGAATGTAAAACTTACAACTGTCCACCAATATTTTTGTTTCTCTTCATTAAAATACAGATGATTCTAAACTTATTATAGGATCAAGTCCTGGTAAACTCATCAGAAGTTGAAAATAGTGTAAGTAAAAAAATGCACTTAGTATATCTGACCTACTTTAGAAGCACAGCACATTGTAGAGTATCAGTTGTTTATCTTTGTGATTATGAGACTGTGAATGGCAGTTTGATGCCATCCCCCATCATGGAGAGAGGGAATATCAATTCACAGAGAGCTACCCCAGGAAGACATATGCATTCAAAATTCTAAGTATGATTTCTATGAATGTATATCACTTTCTCACCAGCATAAAGTCAAAAAATTAAGTAAAACCATTGTATGTTGGAAACCATCTGTTTTCAGAAGATTGCCACTTGTAGCTATACTAAGGTTCAACGTGGCTATGTATCATTGTTCGACTAATAAAATGTGAACAGAAGTGACATGTCATGTGTGGGTAGAAAAATATAAGGACGCATGTTTGACTTTCTACTTTTTATCCTGCTATAGTGACTTTAGTACAGTGTGTTTATATGACAGGACCACGAATATTCAGACTAACACATGAAGGACAGAAGCCTTTCAAAGTGTTACAGATATGCAGCCAAGATTCCTCAAGGTGAAATTAACTTTTAAATGTTAAGTCAGTGACATTTTGTGTGTTTATTACTTCAACTTATCCTATCCTAGCTGAATAATAACAACAACAAAAACAATAATAAAGGTTTAGCAATAGGAGCATACAATAGATACTGTTGTCAATAAATCTTCTTACTGAATTTATAAAGTCTGTAATTATATGGTCCTCAAAAAAAAATTACAAATCAAAAGATTCTCTATGTTTTCCCCCAGGAAGCTGGCATTGGAGGTTTGGAAAGGGCCAATTCTCACTTTCTTAGTAGAATTTTCATGTACATAGATTATAGGTAAATTGTATTATGTTATCTCCTGAATTTTTCAAATGCATAACAAGATCAAGTTAAACCCCACATGAATACTACAATTAACATAAAGTGAGTAAAACAAACATGAAGTATTTATAAAGTATTTTTATTCTAATTTGTCACTATGTAAAGCATTGTTTTTTGGTGATAATGAAAATACATGTTCTATTGCTCTCATTTTAAAGTGGATAGTGTAGTAAGAGAAAATGACTGTAACTATCTTAAAAAGAAATGGGAAAAGCTGGGTGTGGTGGTGCATGCCTGTAATCCCAGAGGCTCAGGAGGCTGAGGCAGGAGGACTGCAAATTCAAAGCTAGCCTCAGCAAAAGTGAGGTACTAAGCAACTCAGTGAGACCCTGTCTCTAAATAAAATATAAATTAGAGCTGGGGATATGGCCCAGTGGTGGAGTGCCCCTGAGTTCAATCCCTTGTAACCTTAAAAAAAAAAAAAAAATTCCGAGTAAAGTCTTCAAAGTAAATCCACTTGTGTCCCAGTCTTAGAAATTCTAAGACTGTGGTCTCCACAAGCTGATTCTTAGGTAAAGCAAGGGTGGAAATATGAAACATCTCTCATTACTAAATCCAATAGTTTCTGTACATACCAACAACTACATCCCAATAACCAAAATAATACGTAGAATCAGCCTGAAAATGTTACTGCTACAAAACAACAGAATAGGTTTATTTTACTTCATTGGCAAAAACTGTATCATTTCTATTTTAGAGTTTTCTCAGCTTTGCTACAAAGGATCAACTGCAGGCCTCAAGATTTTTTTGTTTTTTCGTATTTGGTAGTTTTCAGGTTTATCATTTCTGATGATTGTCCTCATTTTGAAGATAGAGATATGACAATTTCCTGCCAAATTGAAGTTTCAGATATTGTGCCTAACTTGAATCCTAATTTTAAAAAATTACACATACACACACTGTGTACATATACACTATCCAGCACTGTGTCCCTTAACATCAGGGACATATTCTGAGAAATGTGTCCTTAGGGGATTTCATCATTGTGCAAACATCATGGAATGTTTTTACACAAACTAGAATGGTTACTCTATTATTAGGTGACATAATCTTATGGCACTATCAGTCAAAATGCAGCTTTAAAAAGGTGGGATTCATTCCCACCCCCAGAAAATACTTAATACGGTATTTGAATCGGCTTGACATTTCATAGCCAGGTAGCTTTCCATGCAGCCCAGTCAGTGCCATAGAGAATACTGCCAAAGTAAGGGAAATTTAGCACAATAACATCAGAGTGAAGAGAAATACATGCAAAGGCTATGGGAACCAATGGGAATTATTTGATGCCAACATTCGCTGAATAAAAATATTTGAGTTTTTGATAAGATGATCCTTCCCTAAAGGAAGAAATGTAAAACTCTAGCTCTCTAACATGAAGTCAAATCAACAGAATGAAAATAGTAAGCTCCAGAGAGAACTAGCATTGAAAAGTTCAGTTTACTTTTAGTTCAGCATGGTGTCCACTTGTTTATACTGATATTACAATAATACCATTTTTTTTTTCCTTTGGAGCCCAGGAAATAAACTCTAAATGGTGATTCCCCCATCTATAGACAGAACTTTACCTAAAAGTAGAACAGAGTTAGTTAATGTAATATAATTTGTGAAGTGTTACAATATGCCCCCTACCTTGTTCATGCCAAGGACATGCATATAGTCTGTCTATGCATATAGACTGCTTCAGTCAGATTTTTTTTTTTTTTTGGCTCTGACAGGAACATTTTTAGAGGAGGAAAAATGTATTTGGCACTCATGGTTTTAGAGGTCTTATTCCACAAATGGCCAACTTTATCTGGACCTGAGGTGAGTTAGAACATTGTAGTAGAAGGGTATGGAGGAGGAAAACAGCTCAGGGCATGACAAAAAGGAAGCATTGAGAGACAGCTCTGCTCACAGGGAAGGCAAGATCACTAACCTCTCTCTTCTAGCCACACTCTAACAGCCTAGTCACAATCTCCTCAATCCATATGAGTGGACTAATGTGCTGATTAAATTAAAGCTCTTATAACCCAATAATTTTACCTCTAAACTTTCTTGTTGTCTCACACGTGAGCATTTGGGGGATATCTCATATCTAAACCATAACAGGCAAAGATGAGGACCTTATTATTTTGCTGGATATGAATAACTAGAGAATTCTTGATTGTAGATAGCATGCCTTAGTAAAGAAGTGTCCCACCCAACATAAACAAATTTATGTTGATTTCTGCAAGACCTGTGTGAGTGTATGAGATACACTTCTGTTTTCAAATTTAGGTGATTGTGGGGTTTTTTTTTGTTTGTTTGTTTGTTTTTTACAAATGCTTATATTTCTCCTAAACAGAGTAGGACTTGATGATTCTACTATTCAAAAGTGAATTTAAATTGAACCTAAGCCAACTATTTTGGTTTAAATGGCTTTTATATTAACTGTTTCAAAATGCAAATGAATATGTCTCTAGTTGGAAAGAACAGAACCATGAGATTCATGGTCTTGTTGCTCTATCATGGGGAATGACCTATACTTTGTTTCCACTGTCCTCTGCTATGGTGCACATATGATATGGAGAGGTGTCTGCTGATAGGAGAACCACTCTGATGCAATAGATAGCAAAAGGATGGCAATTTAGGAAATTTTTTATGTAATCCAGTTTCCAAATGTCTATTGCAAGAATTTTTTTTACTTGAGTTTCTTTCCTTCTTCCTTCCTTCCTTCCTTTTCTAATAAATTTATTTTTAGAGCTATTGTAAGTTCATAGCAAAATTGAGAAGCAGATGTGGAGATTGCCCTCATGTCCCCATCCCTACACATGTATAATCATTAATATCTCACAGAAGACTCTCACATTTGTTCAAATAGAGGCGCCTTCTCTGACACGTTGTTATCACCCAAAGCCCATATTTTATTCCTGGTGTTGTACATTCTGTGGGTTTTATTAAGGCTATAATTACATGGACCTACCATTACAGTGCCATATACAGTATTTTTACTGCCCTAAAAACTCTGTGTACATCTATTTATTCTTCCCTCCCTCCCACCTCATGGCAAACTCTAAATTTTTTTACCTTTTCTAGAATGTCAAATACTTGAAATAATACAGAATGCAGTCTTATCAGAGTGACTTCTTTTACTTAATAATATGCATTTTGGTTTCCTCCATATTATTTTATGGCCTATGAACTCATTTATCTTTAGCAGTTATCAAAATTTTATTGTATGGATGTATCACAATTAATTTCTCCCACATAGATTCAGGCAACAGGAGTCCTAAAGCTCAGGAAATAATGCCAAGAAGTAATAAATGGGTTGCATCAAATTAATAATTTCTGCTCAACAAATGAAACAAGAGTATGAAAAAAGATGGCCTACAAAATGGGAGAAAATCTTTGCCTGTTACTTTTCTGACAGAGGATTAACACCCAGAATATATAAAGAGCTCAAAAAGAGCTTACCACCAAAATAAAAAAATAATAATAATAACCCAATCAATAAATGGGATAATGCACTAAAGAGCCACTTCAAAAAAATACAAATGACCAATAAATATGTGAAAACAATTTAATATTTTTAGCAATCAGGGAAATGCAAATAAAAACTGTACTGAGATTTTTATCTCCCTCCAGTTAGAATGGCAGTCATCAAGGATACAAATAATAATAAATACTAGAGAGGATGTGGGAAAAATTAATACAATCACAATGGAAATCAGTAGGTATGTTCCTCAAAAAACAAGAAAGGGAAACAACATATGACCCAGCTATACCACACCTTAGTATTTATGCAAAAAAGTCAACATAATATAGTAATGCACATGTTAAGGGCTGCAAAATTTATTATGATCAAGTTGTGGAATTAACCTAGGAGTTTCTCAACAGATAGATGTATAAAATTTTAATATATGTGTGTATACATATTATGTATAATATAATACACATATGCATATACAAGGGAGTTTTATTCAGTTATAAGGAAGAACAAAATTATGTTATTTGCAGAAAAATGGATGAAAACCTTGAAAGCGTCATGTTAAGCACAATAATAAAGACTCATAAAATCAAGAATTGCATGTTTTCTCTTACATGTGGAAGATAAATGAAAACAAAACAAAAGTGGGTGGTCTTATGAAAATAGAAGGGAAACAGGTATAAGAGAAGAAGGGGACCAGGGAAGAGAGGAGAGAAGGAAAAGTGTGATGAAATTGAACAAAAATGTTTCATTCATGTATGAATACGTAACAATGAATCCTGGTGGTGTTTGTAGATATAATGTACCAATACTTTAAAAAAAAAACCTTAAAATGAACTAGTAGCATAATAAAATAAACAGAATAGACAAATGGATAAAAATACAATCCATAAGTTTTTGAAAAAACATATTTTAATAATGAATTATATCTATCCACAATATTAGGTTTTGTTTTATTTGTACCAGCATATAGCATAACGTGGTTCACTTTATTGTCTTATACTTTTTATTTTTTCCCTGTCTCCTCCCCTGTCCTCATTCTCATCTCTTCTAAATCTTTATTCTATTTCATGAGGTCCTCTACTTGTCCCTTTTTTTTCCCTCTCTACTTTCCATATATGAAAGAAAACGTAGGACCCTGGACTTTCTCCATCTGGCTTATTTTACTTAGCATTATGCTCTTCAGTTTCATCCTTTTTCCTGAAAAAGACACAATATCCTACATTTTTAATGGCTGAGTTTAATTTCATTGTATATATACCATATTTTTTTTTTATCCATCATGTATTGATGGACTACTATGTTGGTTCCATTATTTGATTATTGCAAATTGTCCTGCTATAAACAGGGTATGCATGTATTACTAGATTATGCATTTGTGTTCATAGCACTTGCTCCTGGGATTATTAGACTTGGTAATCAATAAAAGTCATAACAAATAGACAAGTTATCAAGAATTCAGATTTCTCTAAGATAAAAGGAGATATGCAGTTTCTGAGATGAAAAGATCATGTAAAAGACAAATAAGGTATTTTGATTTTGATATCCTAACACCACACACACACACACACACACACACACATGACAATACAAAAATGTCCAAATACAAAATATCCTCTGAGAATCAAGGCAAACTCTGAGTGTGAGCCCCTGTAAAAATCAAGATTAAGCTTTAGATTTTATGATGAAATAAAAACCTTCCATGATAAACAAAAGTTAAAAGAATTTACAAATAGAAAGCCTGCACTAGAGAACATCTTCGGCAAAATATTCCAAGAAGAGGAAATGAAAAACAATGATGAAAATCAGCAGAGGGATTTATTACGCTAAAGGAAAATCTAATCAGAGGAGAAATCTATTGACATTAAATACCAAAAAATTTAAAAAATGGCTGGCAATATAAATCATGTATCAATAATAACCCTGAATGTTAATGGCCTAAATGCACCAATCAAAAGACATAGACTAGCAGATTGGATTTAAAAAAAGCAAAAACCAACAATATGCTACCTCCAAGAGACTCATCTCATAGGGAAAAGACAGCCACAGACTGAAGGTGAAAGTTTGGCAAAAATCATATCACTCACATGGACTGCAGAAGCAAGCAGGGGTTTCCATCTTCATATCAAATAAAGCAGACATCAAGCCAAAGTTAATCAAAAGGGATAAAGAAGGATACTATATACTGCTCAAGGGAACCATACACCAACAAGACTTAACAATTTTAAATATATATATGCCCCAAACAATGGAGAGTCTACATTCATTAAACAAACTCTTCTCAAGTTCAAGAGTCAAATACACACCTCTTTCACCACTGGATAGATCTTCCAAACAAAAGCTGAACAAAGAAACTACAGAACTCAAAAATATAATCAATAACTTAGACTTAACTGACATATATAGAATAGTCCATCGTTCAATGAGTGAATACACTTTCTTCTCAGCAGCACATAGATCATTCTCTAAAATAGACCATATATTATGTAACAAAGCAATTCTTAGCAAATATGAAAAGTACAGATACTACCCTGCATTTTATCAGATTATAATGGAATGAAATTAGAAATCAATGATAAAATAAAAAATAAAAGCTACTCCAACACCTGGAGACTAAATAATATGCTACTGAATGAACAATGGGTTGCAAAAGACATCAAAGAGGAGATGAAAAATTCTTAGAGGTGAATGAGAACACAGATACGCATATCAAAATCTCTGGGACACTACGAAAGCATTTCTAAGAGGAAAGTTCATTGTATGGAGTTCATTCCTTAAAAGAAGAAAAAGTCAACAAATAAATAACTTAACACTACATCTCAAAGTCCTAGAAAAAAGAAGAACAAATCAACACCAAAAGCAGAAGGCAGAATATAATTAAAATCAGAGCTGAAATCAATGAAATTGATTCAAAAGAAACAATTGAAAAAATTGACAAAACAAAAAGTTAGTTCTTTGAAAAAATAAATAAAATTTACAGACCCTTAGCCATACTTATGAAGAGAAGGAGTGATAAAACTCAAATTACTAACATACATGATGAAAAAGGAAATATCGCAACAGACACTCTAGAAATAAAGAAGTTAATTAGAAATTATCTTGAAAACTTGTACTCCAATAAAATGGGAAATATTGAAGGAATCAACAAATTTTTAGAATCATATGATTCGCCAATTGAATCAGGATGATATACACAATTTAAACAGAACAATTTCAAGCAGCAAAATAGAAGATGCCATCAGATGCCACCACCTCCCTCTTTCACCAACCAAGAAAAGCCCAGGACTGGACAGATACACAGCCAAGTTCTACAAGACCTTTAAAGAAGAACTAATACCAATGCTCTTCAATTTATTTCAGGAAATAGAAAAAAAGAGGAAGCACTTCCAAACTCATTCTATGAGGCCAATATCACCCTGATTCCAAAGCCAGGCAAAGACACACCAAAAAAAAAAAAAAAAAACTTCTGGCCAATATCTCTAATGAACATAGATGCAAAAATTCTCAATAAAATTCTGGCAAATTGAATACAAAAACATGTCAAAAAGATCATGCACCATGATCAAGTGGGGTTCATCCCAGGGATGCAAGGTTGGTTGAACATACGGAAATCAAGAAATGTAATTCATCACATCAATACACTTAAAGATAAGCACCATATGATCATCTCAATAGATGCAGAAAAAGCATTTCACAAAATACTGCACCCCTTCATGTTCAAAACCCTAGAAAAACTAGGGATAACAGGAACATATCTCAACATCAGAAAATCTATCTATGCTAAGCCCCAGACCAGCATATTCTAAATGGAGGAAAATTGAAAGCATTCCCTCTAAAAACTGGAACAAGACATGATGCCCTCTTTCACGACTTCTATTTAACATAGTTTTTGTAACACTGGTCAGAGCAATTAGACAGATGAAAGAAATCAAAGGGATTCACATAGGAAAAGAAGAACTCAAATTGGCACTATTTACCAATAATATGATTCTAAACCTAGAAGACCTCAAATTTTCCACCAGAAAACTTCTAGAACTAGTAAATAAATTCAGCAAAGTGGTGAGATACAAAAGCAACACCCATAAATCAAAGGCATTTCTATATATCAGTGACAAATCCTCTGAAAGGGAAACGAGGAAAACTACCCCATTTATAATAGCATCAAAAAAAAATAAAATACTTGGGAATCAACTTAAGAAAAGAGGTGAAAGACCTCAATAATGAAAACTACAGAATATGCTAAAGAAAGAAATTAAAGAAAACCTTAGAAAATGAAAAGATCTACCTTGTTCTTGGACAGGCAGAATTAATATTGTCGAAATGACCATACCACCAAAAGCACTATACAGATTTAATGCAATTTCAATCAAAACCCCAATGACATTCCCCATAGAAATAGAAAAAGAAGTCTTGAAATTAATCTGAACAAATAAGAGAACCAGAATAGCAGAAATCTACATCGTATAAATTGAATTAGTTTCCAACTTCCTGAACAAGACTCTTAAAGTGCAAGAAATAAAACCAAGAATTAATAAATGGAATGGACTCAAACTAAAAAGCTTCTTCTCAGCAAAAGACACAATCAATGAGATAAAGATTGAGCTACATTTTGAAGTAAATTTTTGCCACATGCACGTCAGATAGAGCACTAATCTCCGTGATATATAGAGAACTCAGAAAACTTAACACCAAAAAAACAAACAACCCAACCAATAAATGGGCTAAGGATCTGAACAGACACTTCTCAGAAGAAGATATACACTCTATCAACAAATATATGAACATATGTTCAACATCTCTAGCAATTAGAGAAATGCAAATCAAAACTACTCTAAGATTTCATCTCATGTCAGTCAGAGTGGCAGTTATGAAGAATACAGACAACAATAAATGTTGGCGAGGATGTTGGGGAAAAGGCTCACTTACACATTGCTGGTGGGACTGCAACCAATCTGGAAAGCAGTATGGAGATTCCTTACAAAAATGGAATGGAAACGCCATTTGACCCAGCTAACTCATTCCTCGGTCTATACCTAAAGGACTTAAAATCAGCATACTATAGTAACATAGCCACATCAATGTTTATAGCAGCTCAGTTCACAATAGCTAAATGTGGAAGCAACCTAGATCCCCTTCAATATATGAATGGATACACACACACACACACACACACACGAATATTACTTAGCATTAAAGGAGAATAGAATTATAGCATTTGGAGGTAAATGGATGGAGTTGGAGACTATCATGCTAAGCCAAGAAAGCCAATCTCAAAGTTCAAAAGATAAATGTTCTCTCTGATAAGTGGATGCTGATCCATAATGGGGAGGGGGGCATAGGAAAAATAAAGAAACTTTGATTGGGCAAAGGAGAGGGAGTGGAAAGGAGGGGGTATGGGGGCAGGAAAGATGGTAGAAAGAGATGGACATCATTACCCTAGGTACATGTATGACTGCACATATGGTGTGATGCTACATCATGTAAAACCAGAAAAATGAAAAGTTGTGTGGCAATTGTGTAGAATGAATCAAAATGTATTCTGCTGTCATATATACCTAAATAGAATAAATTAATTAACTAATTAAAAAAAAAGAAGTAGCCAAGCCTCCTGTGACCCCAGATGCAGCATCCTCTGAGTGTCTAGGCAGTTGAACATAATGTAATACAATAACTCCCTAGCTCCCCCTTGCAAGCAGGATGCCCCCATGTTTTTTTCTCAGAGAAGTTTTTACTTTTACACTCTTGCTTCTGTCATGAGTGTTGTCTTCTCAATTCTGAGATTTCCTCAAGTCATATTTTCTTTTCTCTGGGTAAAGTAATTAGCATCTATTTAATGGCTGTAATTTCCACAAATTGCTTAGACCCAGTTTTACTCACATGTTTCTGGCCAACTTCAAGTTTTTCAAATCTTTCTCCTTTGCTTTCCGCTCCTGAGAACTTGACTGAAAGTTGCCAGCAATATCTGTGCCATCACCTGAATGCTATAATGCCTTGAAATTTCCTGCTAGATTAATTAGTCCATCTCCTTTAAATTCAGCCTCACAGAAATCTAGAAACATGGACAAAATGAAGATAACTTCTTAACCGGCACAATACAAGAAGGGCCTCTAGTTCAGTTTCCAAAGGAATCTTCCTCTGAAATTTCATAAAATCAGTTTTTACTCTCCACAATCCCATGGGCATTCTGGTCCTCTGGGTTCCCACCAGAATTTCCCATTAAGCTCCACTTAAAACATTCTAAAGTTTGTGTCACCTTGTATCTCTAAACTTTCCAAAATTTCTTCCACAAACTTCAAAAAGCTCCAACACTTCTGAACTATATGGTCAGATTACTCATAGCAACAACCCCACTTCTTGGTACCAATTTCTGTTTTAGTCAGTATTTTTATTGGTGTTAACAAAAGACCTGACAAAAACAATTTTAGAGCAGATAAATTTATTTGGTGCTCACAGTTTGAGAGGCCTCAGTCCATAGACAGTGACTCCATTGCTCTGGGCTGGAGGCGATGTAAGACCTCATGTTGGAAGTGTGTGGTGGCTTAGGACACAGGTATCAAAAAGCAGAAAGAGAGAACTCTGTTCATGAAAGACAAAGTGTAAATGCCAAAGGCTCATTTCTAATGACCTATCTCCTCCAGCTGTACCCTGCCTATAGTCACCACCCTGTTAATCCATTCAAGTGGATTGAGCCACTGATTAGGTTAAGGTTCTTATAACCCAATCATTTTATCTCTGAACTTTCTTGCATTGGCACACATGTGAGCTTTTGAGGAACACCTCCTAACATACACAGCTATACAATCCAGTCTTTGTGCTCTTTTTTCTCTATTGTTCATTAATGATTTACAAAACCATCGCAAAAACAAAAACACCTATGACATTTCCACTTTTACACAGTCTCCTCTCTCATTCTTTCATTCTTTTATCCAAAGAACCACTAAAAACAGAAACAAAAAGAAAGGAGACCTGATTCAGAAAACCATATAAACCAATGTGCAGATAAATATAAATTTGAGAGAAGTTCATACACAAAATGATATGTGAATATATTTTTAGAGTTAGATTCAATGATCAATCAGATATATAGCTTTGCTAACAAACACAGGATCATAGCATTCAAAAGTAAAAAATGAGGTAAATAAATGTGATTGATTATAGAATAAGGGATAGAGTGATTAATAAATAAAATATTATGTATATGGAAAACAAGATAGACTAGTTGCTTAGTGGCTCGTGAAGTAAACAGAAAATACCAATATGAGGAGTCTAAAATGATAGCAGAAAAATATTAGTACGGCATGTTTGATTATTTATATCAGGGAAAATTCAGTCAAAAGAATCTGTTTGTAGGGTTGTTAAATGAGAAATGGAGAAGGAGAAATAATATATACTAAAATATTCACTATCAGTTATATCTGTTTCAAGTAATATTTGAGGTCCCAATGAGATCACTGAAGATCACATTTAAATACATTTTATATTTTCCAAGTTGCCTCTGGTGAGTGAGAGACTGGTATGTACATCATTTGCATTTGAGTTGTTAAAGGAGGTGATCATACTCTGAACCATATTATCAGACTATCCAGTGATTTATTTAAAATAAAAGGATATTATATTTAAATTATGTTGTTATTTGAATGAAATTTTTTGCTTACTAAAAGATATACATTATTTACGTCCTTGGGAAAAATAATACTCTTCCCTAATTTGTAGATTTGTTTGAAAATATAAATTTAGTACAAATTTTAAACATAAATTGTTTCAACTGCATAATATAATAACCTAACAATCCTTTTTAGCTTTTCACTTGCCTTTCTATTACCTTTGAGTCATAATATTGGAACTATTTTCTTATGATTTAATATTACATGCATCAAAAGAGATAACACAAAAAATAAAAAGATATATTTTAAGTGTTTAAAGTATGATAATTTCTAGTTTATATTTTAGTCAGAGATACAATTCACCAACTAGGAAGACAGTTGGACTTTTGGAAAAAGTGGGTCCTTTGATATATTTTTTTTTTTCTGGTGTGTTTGTTGCTGCCAAGTTCTGACTGTGCTTGTCCTGAGTCAATGTGCAATGTACAGTTGATCCTTGCATTTAATGCTTCTAGATGCAATTAAAATATATCCAGGGTAGAGCTTGCCAAAACTTCTCATATGAGGAAATGGAAACAAAACACTGTACTGCTTAACATGGAATTTAGCATCTACCATCAATTGTCTGTAACTCCATGACTGCTGTACAATGCAAATTTTAAGTGTGCAGGGCCCACTAATCTCAGCGCTATTGTGGTACAATTATGGTACGGTTTGACAATCCCCAGGGATTCTCCATTTTTAATTCCCAGACATTAGAAAAATTTTTTTTCCTATTTTACCACAAATTTTTCTGTTATTCTTTCTAAGGAAATGTTCAGTTATTTTATTTTAAAAAAATTTAAACCCATTTTTTAATATTAATAGGTCTGAGGAAAAGATAGGCAGCAATACAATAAAAGTAGGGGACTTCCATGTGTCATGTTCAACAATATAATCATCCAGACAGAAAACAATAATGAAATGTTGGACATGAACTACGCTTTAAAACAAAGGGACTCAACCTCTCATCCAGCAGCATTAGTGAACACATTAAGAATATTATCTAGGATATATTATATGTTAGGATTTAAAACAAGTCATATAATTAAAATTTGAACCTGGAAGAAGTCTTTTCTTTCCACAATGGTATAAAACTACAACTCAATAACAGAAATGAGTCTGAAAGTCCCATAAGCACATGGAAAGAAAATGACAGGTTCCTAAACCACAAATTAGCAAAAAAAAAAAAAAAAAGAAGAAGAAGAAGAAGAAGGATGAAAGGAAATTTTTTTTAAACATCTTGAGGCAAATAAAAATGAAAATAAAATATATTGAAACTTATAAGATGCAGCAAAATAATCAGGCTTAGGAGGAATGTTAATAGCAATTTATGTCTACATAAAAGTTACATAAATACATAATATAAGAAGAGACTCAAATAAATATCCTCATGTTATGTCTAAAGGCATTAGACAAAGGACAACAAATTAATGTCAAATTTAGCAAAAAGAATGGGATAATAACATCAGAAAGAAATAAATGAAATAGAGATTAGAAATAAAATAGCAAAAGTCAGAAAAGTTAAGAGGTAATTCTTTGAAAAGATAATCAAAACTGACACACCTCTAGATAGATTAAGAAAAAAATAGATCAGACTCAAAAAAATAATAAAAAATAAAAGATAACTGTTACAACTGATACCACAGAAATATAAAGGATAAGAGACTGCTTGAACAATTACATGTCAACAACTAGTATAACCTAGAATAAATAAATAAATTCCTAGTAACCCTCAATTAACCAAGACTCAATCATAAAGAAATATAAAAATCTTAATAGCTAATTATAAGTAAGAAGATTAAATCACTAAGAAAAAATTCCCAGCAGGGCTGGGATTGTGGCGGTAGAGCACTCACCTAGCATGTCGGAGGCTCTGGGTTCGATCCTAAGCACCACATAAAAATAAAATAAAGATATCGTGTCCAACTACAACTAAAAAATAATTAAAAAAAAAATAAAGACTTCTCTTTAAAAAAAAAATCCCAGCAAAGAAAAGCTAAAGACTGATAACTTCCTGAGTAAATTCTATTGTGGATATGAGGATTAACCAACACCAATATTTCTCAAACCATTCCAAAACTTGAGAAGGAGGAAATAACCACCAAATTTATTTGGCAAGGCCAGAATTACCCTCACAATGAAGCTATACTAGGACAAAACAAGCTAATAAAATTGTAGGTCAATATCTCCGATGAACATAGATGCAAAACCTTAACAAATTACAAGCAAAGCTAACTTAACAGTAAATTGCAGTACACGGGTCATTCACAAATCACAAAGATCAATGTCATTTATCTGTGAAATCCTTATGGTTCAACATTCACAAATCAATATGATATATATCATATCAACATAATGAAGGACAAGAACCTTAAGAATAGCTCAATAGATACAAAAGTGAATTCAGTGAAAATCAACATTCTTTCATGATAAATATTCTCAATAAATTAGAAGAAATATAACTTAGCACAATAAAGACCATCTGTCACAAGCCCATAGTTAATAATGTAATTAATGGTGAAAAGTTGAAAGCTTTTCTTTTAAATTCCGGAACAAGATAAAGGTGTCCAACACTCATCACTTCTATTCAAAATAGTATTGGAAGTAATTAGGCAAGAAAAGAAAATAATTTCATAGAAATCAGAAAATAAGACATTGATTTGACACAGTTTGCAAATGACATGATCTTATGCATAGAATAACCTAAAGTTGCCACCAAAAAATCTATTAGAAATAGTAAGCAAATCCAGAATGTGGCAGAATCTAAAAACAAAATATAAAAGAGTGTTTTTATTCATTAGCAACTAAAAAAAATAAATTAAGAAAATATCAGTTATAACAGCATAAAAAATCTTAAGAATAAACATATCAAGATTTGTGCACTCAGAAAAAGAGATGATGAAAGCAACTGAAGAAATAGAAAGTTTCACATTCTATTCATGAATTGGAAGAATTAACAATGTATATATCATCAAAGAGATCATTAATAAAATTTTATTTAAATATTTTAAAGAAACAAATTAGTTAACTTTACAGAAATATATATGCTTATATATTTATTATATATATTATTTATAAATATATATGCAATAAAGACCATCTATCACAAGCCCATAGCTAATAATATAATCAATGGTGAAAAGTTGAAAGCTTTTCTTTTGAGTTTAGGAACAAGATAAAGGTGTCCAACACTCATCACTTCTTGCATATATGCAATCCTAAAATGTATAAAAAGTCACAAAAGACCATGAAGAGCAACAACAATCTTGGGCAAAAAGAACAAAGCTGTAAATACCACATTACCTGATATCAAAATATATAATCAAAATTTGTGCTTTCAAATTTGCTGAGAGCACAAATTTTAAGTATCATAATTATGAAAAAATATGAGATATAAATGCACATATTAATTAGCTTTAGTCTCATTCTACAATGTGTACATATTTTAATATATGTTGTACAAATAAATATAGACAATTTTTATTTCTCAATTTCAAAGTAAGCAAAATAAATAAAAAAGCATTTCATAGAAAAAAGAAAACAGCTGTTCTAAAAGCAGACACATAGAGCAAATGAAAAGAAACTAGAGTTCAGAAACAAATCCATACATTTACAGTCACTTGAACCGAAAAAAAGTTTCTTTAATAAATAATGTCAGGAAACCTGGATCTCCACATGAAGAAGAATTAAATTGTTCTCCCATCTTATGCAACATACATAAACCAACCCAAAATGGACTTAAAAGTTAGACTGGATACTATAAAACTACTAGAAGAAAACGTGGTGAAAAACATTCATGACATTGGTCTGCACAGATTTTTTGTTGTTGTTATGACCCTAAAAGCCCAGTCAACAAAAAATAGATAAATGAGGTTGCATCAAACTAGAAAGTATTTTAAAAGCAGAATAAAGAGTGAATACATGAAGAGACAACCTAGCAAATGGGAAAACTATTTCCAAATCATACATCTAATAAAAAGTTAATATCAAATATATATGTAGCTCAATAACAGGAAAGCAAATAACTTGATCACAAAGTGTGGTGGGCACAGAGCCAAAATAGACATTTATAAAAAAAAATGGCCAACAGATTTAGTATATTTTAGATATGCAGATATGAGATGTCACCAAAAAAATATGTATAATGTAAAAATTTTCAAAGTTGAAATAATTTGATTATGACAGATGTAACTTAATCAGTGGATTATTCCACTAGAATGGTTTAACTGAATTGTAATGTAAGCCGGTATGGTGTGGCTGGAGGGGTTAAGTCACTAAGGCATGCCTTTGGAGTTTATATTTTATCCCTAGTGAGCAGAGTTCTCTCTCTACTCCTTTGTTGCCATTTTCTGAGCTTTCTTTCTCCATGCTCTTCCATCATGATGTTCTGCATTACATCTAGCCCATAGTTATAGAATTAGCTGATCATGTACTGAAACTCTGAAACTATGTACCAAAATGAACTTTTCCTTCTCTACATTGTTCATATCAGATAGTTTGATCACAATAAAACAAGGTATGTGAAGAAATCTTTGACATTGCTAATCATCAGGGAAATGCAAACTAAAACCACAATGAAATATTACCTCACATTTGTTAGAATGGCAATTATTAAAGAAAAAGTTAATGGACATTGATAAGAATGTAGAGAAAAAAACAACAATTGTTGGTATTGATGTAAGGTGATATCATCATTTTGGAAAAGAGTATGAAAATTCCTAAAAAAATAAAAATTTGAATATAATATGATGTATAAATTCCATTTCTGAGTATAATACAAAGGAAATGAAATCAGTTTATTAAAGAATATTTACACTATTCATAGTAGCCAAGATATAGAATTAACCCAAGTGTACAAAATCTGGAGAAAGGAAATGTGGAATTTTTACCTATTTATTTATCTATGGGGAGAGAGAAAAACAGGGGTATTTATATTCAGCCTTCCAAAGGAAGACAATTCTGTTATTTGTGACAACATGGATAAATCTGGAGATATCAGGTTAAAGTGAAATTAGCCAGACACAGAAGGACAATACTGTATGGTCTCTTTATGCGTGAAATCTAAAACACTTCAACTCAGAAATAATAATAAAATGGTAGCTGGGTGAAGATGGAGAGATGTTAGTCAAAAGGCACACTCAGAAAAATGAGAAATTATATCCCATCTATGTATGATATATCAAAGTGCATAATGCATTCTACTGTCATGTATAACTAATTAAAAAAATTTTTTTAAAGGCACAGATTTTTGGTTGGAGAGGTGAAATTAATTCTGCACATCTTTTATCAGTTAAATAACTTTAGTTATTATTAAGATAAGGTACACACTTGAAAACTGCTAAGAGAGTAGTACTTAACATATCCTCAGTTCAAAAAGTTGATGTGATGTAAAAGATATAATCACTATATCTTTGTGTGTATATATATATATATATATATACACACACACACACACACACACACACACACGCACGCACAAATATATATCAAAACATGTCATGCACTAAATTTTTGCTCAATTCAAGCTCAATAAAGCAGAAAACAATGTTTTCTATTTCCTAATATTATGGTAGGTGCTTGTTCTGATAACTATGACTAGTTGGTTTTCTTTATTCTTTGATGGATTAGTTTTTACCATATGTAAATATTTAGAAATAATTTTATATATATATATATATTTTTTTTTTAAATTCCATACATGAATACATTTACTATACATTTACAATATATATCTCAAAAAAACAAAAACAAAACAAACCCTCTTGTGCCTGTGTTTTCTCCCTTGGCCAAATTATTTTTATCCAAGCAATTAATACCAGGAACAAATGAAAAGTATCTTCATTAATATAAAATATTTATTGATCTTAATTCTTAATAGTAAAAAAAATCTTACAGAAATAAAAATCATCATATTATTGCATTTAATGATAAAATATGAAGCTTTTACCATAAAGAATTTTCACTGTCCTCATAAAAGTGCATCTTATAATAAATATCAACCAAGATGTTTAAATACAGATATGACTACAAAAGAATGGTTTTGCATATGTGTTAAAGGTCAAAGAAACAAATGATACCCAAAGAAAACTGTGGGAAACTGGGAGATTGCCTGATATGGGGAAAATAAAGTCCATAAAAAGCATCCAATGTGCATAGTGGAAATCTTTGAAGTAGAAAAAGATTAAAATTTTTGCAATGGGAAATAAAAATTCATGTTGAGTTGTCTAGTTGCTAATAGATCAAAATCTACTATGACCACCAATGAATCATATGTCAAAGGGCATGACAATAATAAGATTTTCTCTAACTAGATATTTTCAACTCAGCAGTCTCCATTCCAGCACTTGTTCATGTTTTTAACTTATAATGAAGTAATATGGATTTTAGAGGATACCCCTTCAAAATATCCTTCCTTTGTTCTCTAATAATTTCTTACTAGATGAATGTATATACAACACAAAAATGTATTCATTTCTGCTATTCAAAGGACTTATCCACAAATTTGTTACTTCTTTCTAAAATGTTAAACTTATACTATAAATCAAGCAAGTAAGGACACATGAAGGACATTATTTGCTATGACACATTTCTACAAAACCAAAACACTTCCATAAACTTAGAAACCCTGTCATGAGCCAGCCAAGGGCTGTGTGTGTGAGCTGTGAGCATTTGAGCACGTGAGGGGCCTGGACTGACATTGAAGCTCTGACTGGGCTGTGCAGCCTAAGTGTCCCTTTCACTCGCTCTGCCTTTGATCCCACACAGAGCTGAGGAGAGTGGCTTTCCAAGGTGTCAGTCAAATCTGCTGATCATAAGACGTCACCAAGCAACCCCCTGAAACTCAATCTCTTGCCTTATTTGGGTTGAACTTTCTCAAATGTCTTTCCCCCCAATAAATAGGATGATTTCAGGCATGCTCTCTCTCTCTCTTTTGCCTGCCTCTCTTGCCTCCCTTGAGGAAGCTGGGGTAGGGGAGCCATCACTGAACCCCAAGAAAAAGATACTTTCTGTGTCTGCGAGATTATTTTAGTGCCAGCCCAATTCACCTGGAGTGACCCAGACTGATTTAGTTGCATGTCGTGGCACAGCCCTGAAAAGTAGGACATCTTTTATTTCTATTGTGCTACTGCTTCTAGTTCTTTAAATTATTCAGATGTCATCTCAGACCTGTTCTTTAAATTATTGAGATGTCATCTCAGACCTATTATATTTCTTTCATTTATGAGGTACTGAAGATATGTTTTTTAAATCAATCATGTTGTAACCTTATTAAAATTATTTTAATTAATAAAAAAGAAAGGAAAAGACAAGAAAAAATGGGTTGCACATAGTTTTTAAACAATAGTTGGCGACTGCATAATTCACAAATCTTCAAGTGAAGAAGATGCTATCTGCAGCACAGAGTCTGGATAGAGTCAATACCTCACACCACTGGAGAAAGAGGACATTGATGCTTTTATGTAAGAAAGCAAGGCATCCCATGGGAATTACTGTGGTAGGAGAATTTCTGCAAGATTTAAAATAGAGACCTGAGCTATGAGCCTGATTCTACTAAATTTCACCAACCAAGTTTTTTTCTAGGTTTCAGATATCTCACAGAGAAATGAGGGATACTACATTCTCTGGATAGCATGTATACTAGAGACATATGGGCATAATGATCTAAAATACTTTGACTTTTATCAATATAAGTCCTCCAAATAGCACAATAAATGGATATAACAATTTTTAAACAAACAAAATATTAAAAGGTTCTAGAAATTCCAAAATGATGTTATCCAAAACATACCACCTGCAATTTCTCTCACACTATAAATAATACACAGTCACCTTTCCATGTCCAAGGTTCTGGATGCTTTAATTCAACCAATCTTAAATCAAAAACATTTAAGCTGTGCCTCTACTGAACATATACAGACTGTTTTCTTGTCATTATGTCCTAAGCAATGCAGAATGATTATTTTAACAGTATTTACATTGTATTAGGTTATTATACAGAATCTAAATATGTTTTAAAGTATATAGGAAGATGCACATAGCCTATATGCAAATATTTTGCCATTTTATATAAAGGACTTGAGAACCCTTAGATTTCTGTATACATGAGAGCCTTGAAATCAACTGCCAGTGAATATCAAGAATCAACTATACATATTTTGTAACATTATGTTGAGATTAAATTAGGACCATCATAATGACCACACAGGTTCATGATTTTTGCAAATTTTATTTCATTAGCATAATCAACTTGTGTATACAAATGAGCCCCCAAAGCACTATTACACCAATCTTTTTGCTTTCTTCAACCACAGATAATTTATTATAGACCTGACACGAAATGTTCATCTCAGCCAGGCATTGCACTCTTATTCTTCCAATGGGCAAGTCATTTCTTTCTAATAGTTTCATGTTTGTGGATATCCTGGTTAATTCAACCAATAAATTCCACTGCTGGGTTTCTGGGTTTGGCAGCCCTCACACACCTGGACTCCACAGCATTTTTGATTATTCTACCTAACGCCTCCTATTGCACCACCCACAGCATTTCCCTACTGATGGTCGCCACTACACAGCAAAGGCAGCAGGCTCCCATCATACTGATTTCTTGAACTTTTAATGGCAAAGCTCTGAACCTGCCTGTGACAGAGGGCATCTGCAGGATAGAAACAACAACAACAACAAAAATTCTATCCTTTTAGCATGGCCACAGGCAGTGTCATTGTGCAAGGCCACTTCTGTAGATGAATGCAACAGATCTTTCACTATTTCAGAAAAATAATAGCCTATGTCTACCTTTTCTAGGTTCCAGAAATGCATCTAATGGGGATTAAATACAAATGTAAATTCTACAAACCAGTTTCATAGCATGCCCAGAACCATCCCTTTAGGATTAAGACAATGGAATCAAGTTGATTGTTGTTGTTTTTTTTTTTTTATTTTAATTTTTTTATTAGTTGCTCATGACAGTAAAATGATCTTGACATATCATACATTTGATTCAAATGGGGTATGAATTCTCATTTTTCCACGTGTACAGGTTGCAGGATCACATTGGTTGTACGGCCACGTATATACATACAACAATACTAGTGTCTATTGTATTCTGCTGCCCTTCCTTTCAAGTTAATTGTTTTGTCCCTGCTTGTACTGTAAAATTTATTTTCTCCCAAATAAAAACTATTTTTTTCTTTCTAACAGACTTCTCTAGAATCAGCCCACAATTTTCTACATATAACTACTATGTTAAAAGGTCCATTTTATATTCTTCCACAGAGGGTTCCTCTAACCCATAGACAAATTGGAAATTGCTATACAATTCACCAGGTGCTTTTAGATATTCCCTTAATTGCCAATAGGCCAAGGGTAGGATAAAAATGGTACTGGTGTTATACATCAGATCAGTAGCACATGGGGAGAAAAATAAAACTGGCAAAGCCTACTGTAATTGTGGCACACTTTATGCTTTGAATTTAGCCTTGCTGTTCTACCACTGCAACCTATTCTTAAAATAGCCATGTTTCTTTCTCTTCCTCTTTTCTTGCTCCTCCTTAATCTCTACCCTCCCCACCCCTGCCTCCTTAATCTCAGGGGAAACAGGATTAACTTTTTTCCCTATTTAGGCAGAGTTTTCTGTCCCTGAGTACACACTCACCATAGGAACCAAGTAATCCAGATTTGGGGGATGTTACCAGAAAATCTCAGAAATGACTATCTCCCTAGGCTGGGGTTGTGGCTCAGCAAAATGCTCACCTTGCATATGCAGGGCCCCTGGCACCACATAAAGATAAATTTAAAAAATAAAGGTACTATGCCCAACTACAACTAAAAAATAAATATTAAAAAAAAATAAATGACTATCCCCCAAATTAACAACTGAATTACACCTCCAACAGAGAACATATGGAGTTTAGCCTTTGAATCACCTCTTTAAAAGCCCCCCGTTCTTGCTGATGGGTAGAATCACAATCTCTGGGACAGGAGTCCCCTGTGTTTCTCCTTTGCTAACAAAGTGATAAAACTTCTTTTTCCTTTTCCTCAAAACTATGTTCTCATTATTGGATTGGCATCGGGTACAAAGACTGAACTTTCCATAACACTATCACAAGCTGCTAACAGTATTTTTTCCCCTCTTTTGCAGAATTGTACATGCATTTTAATTTCATTTTTCCCTTTTGCTGATATCTGTACTTTCCAGAAGAATTCCAATGAGGATGTATGAGATTCTTAAAGAAAAGGGGAAAAAAAGTTTCAGAATGACATTCTACTTGATTCCTACTCTGCTGAAGTAGGTAGCAAGTCTATGAATCCCAGCCTTAAGAGAAACTAGAAAAAAATTCCAGAGAAATTTCAGAAGGAAAACATCCAGAGAAAGAAAAAAAAAAAATGAAAACTCCCTAGGAGATGGGTGGCTGTTTTGAAACTGCTGTCTAAGGTAAAATCTATTGGGGAGAAGAAGTATAGAGTTTCATGCCTCTTCTCCACCATTAATGTTGGGGTAACTGTTGATTTCACAGTTGTGCCAACTCATTCACTGGCCCAGGTACATTCAAAGATTAAATCAGCTGGGCATGGTGGTGCACACCTGCAATCCAGTGGCTCTGGAGACTGAGACAAGAGGATCGAAAGTTCAAAGCCAGCCTCAGCAATTTAATGAGGACTTAAGCAACTTAGGGAGACCCTATCTCAAAATAAAAAATAAAAAGGACTGGGAACGTGGCTTAGTTTTCAGTTATTAAGCATCCTGGATCAATCCCTGGTACAAAAAAAAAATCATATTAGTGGAGAAAACCCAAGACACATCCATGTGTTTGATGACTTGCAATGAAGCAGGTTAGAGACCCCCCACCCACTCACCCAAAATACCCTTGCCATAATTATGCTCCTCCTCTTGTCAGAACAGCAGGATGTCTACAGAGGTTATTGTGGTTGGTAGTTTCCTCTCATTAATGCCAGGTTTTCACACAAAATATGTGAGTTAGTCTGTAAGCTTGTTACACCAAAAGCAATTATCTCTGTTTTCTTGGTTAAAAAAAAAAAAAAAAAAAAAAAAAAAAACTTGTGAAACCTGTGTCTGGTCTGAAGGATGAAACAGAAAAAGTACTTTTCATGTGAACTCCAACCCTCCTCTCCCCTACCAGCAGGTACAAAGTTCAAGGAACTTCCAAAATCTTGTTTCAGAGGAAGAATTCTTAGGCTAGAGCCAACTCTGAACCCTGCAGTCAGTAAAACCTGCTTCCTGAAAATTCCTCCAGTGTCCAGCCTCTTCTGTCTTTCTTCAGCACTAGACAATAAACATGGGCCTAGTTAACTTCTCCTTTGCTTCCCCAGCCAGTGAGGCCACATGTTCACTTTAACGTCTGGGCTTAATGAATGAGGTCACAGCTGAAGAACAGCTATAGAGAATGAGATGTACTCTGGAGTCAGGCTCCCTTCATCTCAGAGCTCAGTCCACGTTAGCCCCTGGACTCACAGGGCCTGAGTTTGGACTGAGGGCTGGCCTTGCTCTCATATCCCCTGTGCAGGAAGAGCTAACACAGCAGGCTGGGGCCTGCTATTTTCAAAGAACCTGATTACTCATTTGGCACATGACTCATGTCCTGGAAAACTTGACTTCTGAAACATTCCCTAAATGATAAGTCATATCCAAGTCTATAATATTTATACAGAAAATGATTCATGGTGAAACCTACTTATGTTCTGGGAGCCTGGCACTTTTGTGGTTGCTTGACAGCAAATGCCTACATAATCTCCTTAACTAAAAACCCTAAATTCTGAGTCTCGAACAGGCTTATGGGTGCAGAAATGTCACACAGCTGTCACTACATTTTTGTTGCTATGTGTTGCCCACTTGACCTAGCTGAATTTTTACCCCACCCTAATCCCACTTTGTCTCAGAGGACAGGATGCCTGAGGGTCAGAAGGTGCCCTTTAAGTGGGCTAATCAAAACAGGTTAGATCTAAGATAGCTGCCAGAGAGACACCAGGCAACCTGTAAATTTCATGATAATTCGATTTTCATACTTCATGACATATCCATCAGCTGCATTCTCTATTGAGCAAATGTAAAATTTCCAACAGGAAGCATCAGACCATAAATGGAGAGAAAGGGATGCTGCCTGAGTTTCAGGAAAGTTTTGACTACTCCAGAAAAAGAAACATGAAAATACCTCCCCTTGATTAAACTATCCCTTCCCTTCATTTATTTTAGCCTATAACTTTTCCACCCTCAGCAGACCAAGGAGTTGATTTGCAAACTGAGACTACCACCCTCCATACTCTGGCCAGGGAATAAACTTGTGAGGTTGTTGTCCAACTTCACTTTTCGACAGCAAGTGGAAAATGATCCCTTTTGAAAGGATATCTCTCCTACTGAGGGAAGAGCAACAATTTTTGAGTAACAATATTCTTTGTGACTTTTTATGGACGAATGCAGTTTCCTAAACCTGCAGATGAATCCTTCCAGACCATTTGTTTTCCCTTGTTGATCCTTCCTTTGTGTAATAGATCTCAGTTATGAGTGCAAGTGCATAATAAGCCCTTTGAGTCTTTCTAGTGAGTGCTCAAATGTCTGGCTGTCTTGGGACAGTGAAAACATTAACATAGAAACTAAAAACCGCTGGAAAAATAAAAGGTCCACAGCCAAAATGACATAACCCTTAAGGAACACCAGTATCCCTAATAAAACTCCAAATACTGGATCACCAATTTTATCATAAGCAAAATGTTAGAAAAGGATGGACCAGGAATTGAAAAGTATCTTTATAACATTCTAAAAGAGGTTAGAAAAGATTTTGACAATAGCGGAAAAGGAAACATAAAGTAACTTCTCACTTGTTTTTGGTCAACCTGCATGCTGTGGTATTATTCACTTCTTTTCAAATATTTAACACATTGTTTGCCCATATTGGGTTTGAATTAGGGTTAATCACTCTGTTTTCTCATGTATTTATAGGAAAATAGAATGCTAGTGAGCTTTTCTGTTTTTCTAGACAGAAATCGAGTTGCTCTTAGAATCAAGAAGTTCAGATGTATTATTGTACAATAGAATAATTATAGATAATAACACTTTATGGTATATTTCAAAATGCTACAAACAAATAAGTTTTAGTTGGCTTTTTTAAATTGCTGTGACCAAAAGACCTGACAAAAACAACTAGAGAGAAAAAATGTATTCCGGCTCATGGCTTCAGTGGTCTCAATTTGTAGATGGTCAACATCATAACTCAGGGCCCAAAATAAGGTAGAGGGGCATGGAGGAAGAAAGCCACTGAGAACATGGCAACAGGAAGGACAGAGGGAGCTTTACTCACCAGAGACAAATGTAAAAGGGCACACCCCCAGTGACCTTCCTCCTCCAGCCACAACCCACCTGCCTACAGTTCTACTCAGTTAATCCATATCAGTGAATTGATGCATCAGGTAGGTTAAGGTTCTCATAATCTAATCATTTCACTTCTGAATGTCTTTTCATTGTCTTACATGAGAGCTTTGGGGAGATACCTCATTTCTTTTTTTATTTTGTTACCCGGGATTGAACTCAGGGGTACAGGAATACTGAGCCACATCCCCAGCCATATTTTATATTTCCTTTAGAGACAGGGTTCCACTGAGTTGCTTAGCACCTTTTGCTGAGGCTGGCTTTGAACTTGTGATCCTCCTGCCTCAACCTCCCAAGCGGCTGGGATTCTAGGCATGCACCACTATGCTCAGCCATCACAGTCTTAACCATAACAAAAGATTTTGAAAGTTTTGATCATAAAGAAATAATAAATGTTCAAGAAGACTGATTTTCAACCTGATATAAATACCACACAATCTATACACATATTAAAACATTACATAGTATTGGTATACTTAACATGGTAATATGCACATTATTTGTATTTTTATATATCAGTCAAAAAGTAAATAAAATAAATTCCACTTTTTAAAAAGAAATTTATATTTTCCTTCTTGTCAACTGTGTTTCTGCTTCTCCACATTTTCATGAGTCAAAAATCACAGTCTTGCTCAGATCCATTTACATTTCACATTCTCTGAGAACCCATCTTTAGGGTTCAATTCTCTTATTACTAATTCTATACCACATGAGCTATAAGGCTTTTTCTTATAGCATTATTTGTAAGAACCTTATAGTATAACAAACTTTTATGTACTCACCCTATGTAAACATAATATTTTACTTACTAGCAACTGAATCTTATTCAGATAAGCTATAGCACTCTCCAGGATACATTTAATGATGTTTCATTAGTAAAATAGAAGAGTTACAATAAAAATAATAACAGTTGTTAGCATTTACTGAGCACTTACTATTGTCATTAACTCTTTGATATTCTACTTTTATTAACTCATTTAATTCTCAAAACAGTTTATTAATGAAGACCTCATCCATTTCCCCTTTAAAGATGAAGTGAGTGAAGCACATAGGGATTAAATAACTTTCTTAATGTTAAACTGCTACTAAGTGCAAAAGCCAAGCTTTGAATCAATGCAGTGTAATTCCAGGGGCTTAAATGTCTAAATACTATGTGTGTTAATATTAATTACTCATCTATTGCCTGATTTATAAACAAACATCTGCTTCCAAATAAATAGAATATCAGTAATATTTTAATTTCTCATCAACAACAAAACATTATTTGTCATTATGTCCCCCCAATGCATGGGATATATTTATAATATTTTTTTTGTTGATAGGGAATTTAAATTTGGGCATCATATATTTTAGATGATATTCATACTAATATGAATAATGATATACGTCTAAACAGAAGAACGATAATGTGTGTGTTAGATACCTGAACTCAGATGATGCATTTTCAAGATATGGAATGGGGAATAAGAAGACAGTCCTATAAATCACCATTTTGGGGCATGCCTGAGTTCCAGAGAGCCACTGCTGTGATTTAAATGCTTCTCTCACCATTTTATCTATACAAAACATAATCTCCAAATCAACAGTGTTCAGAGGTAGACCTTATAGGAGTTGATTAGGTCACCTAATGGATAGAAGAAATAGAATAATGCCATTATTGTTGTAGTGAAATTTCCTATAAGTACAAGGGTGGTCCTCTCTTGCTCATTTGCTTTTTATCATTTGTTTTTTCTTGCCATTTTACCTTCTGCCATGAGATGACACAGCAACAAATAATACCCTTACCAGAATCAGGCAATTTAATATTGTATTTTTCAGCTTCCAGAACCATGAGCAAAATTAATGTTTTCTTCATAAATTACCCAGTCTCAGGTATTTTGTTATAGCAACACAAAATAAACTTAGCTCTTTTTCTGTTTAATTGTTCTCTTTCTAAAGTGGCTGACATGTACTGACTACAGTGGATATGTATGAAGGCCCAAACTTTTAGCACAGTGTCAAAACACTTTGTTAGATAATACTCTCCTTCTATAGTTTCTCCAAAGTGTTTGAGCCCTGCATTACAGGTGCCTAAATATCTTGCACTTCAGACTCTGTAGTGTCTGCTTCCAGACATCCAAACCAATGATAACTTACATACAGGGATATATAAGTAATAGAAAAAAAATGAATCCATTTTTCCCTACAAAGAACATCTATTAATATAAAGTTAACTTGGTGTAGCCCCTTTGCTGAAATCTCAACAATACACTACATCTCAGTCAGCTTTTGGGTAGGAACACACTGGAAAGTAAAAATGAAAAAATTTAACAAAGATCTTGTTTACAAAGTTGTGGACAGGTAAAGGGAACCAAGATTGCTGATAACAATAACTAATTGAGATTATAAAAATCTAACAATGCAAGAGCCATCATCATCCCTGTCCCTGAAAGATAGGGTAGGCAATGTTTAGGAGAGCTCATCAAAATGTGTAGTTATAATTGGGATGTAGAGCCTTTCATGGACCAAGTATGGGTCAGCATGGGGGGCGCTAGAGGAACACAAACACAGGTCTCAATCATTGCTACTGCTTCCATTGCCTAAGCCACCCAGAAGACAGAGGGTTGGTTAGAGGGTAGCCTCTACCCTCTACGTATGCAGTATGGCCAAAGCAGGGTGTATATGACAGGCAAATGATGGAGGTCAAGAATGGCATACTAATCCATGACATAAAATTAGCAGAATGCAGAAGAATGCACTCTATCAGAAACTGAAAGACCAGATATATATGCTATTAATATCCCTAACTGGCTTTGATAATTCCAGGAAAGGTATTCTATCTCTTCAGGCCTGTTTCGCCTTCTCTGAAAAGACTTCCATGAACTCTAGGGCTTCTTTGAGGTTAACAATCCATAATTATGCATATTTAAATTTCCTATACAAAATATATAAAGAAAATGACTTTGGGAAATGAGATTCAGAATTATTTAGGAAAGCAGGATAATTATCAGATAGTGATGATCTGCTTAAAGAAAATTAAGAGAGCAGCAGGAATGGTCATCTGTAGGGTTTGCTAGCAACAATGGGTTATTAAAAAGAGCAGAACTGGGGATAGGAGATGGTACAGAAATTAAAATAATAGAATGGATAACATACAAAATAATTAGATGAATTAATGAGCTCTTAAAAATAAGCCAAATTTTATCTGATATCATTCAAATCACAACAGATTGAGAAAATAAAATACTGGAGACACACACACATGCACGCAGGTGCACACATTTTTCATTTGTAAATGATTACAATATGAGCTAATCAAACAAAAAGGTAGTACATTTAAAATAAAAGTTTATGAGTTCAAATTTTCATGGAGTACTTAGGAAAAATAAATGAGATGTTTATTTGAAAGTGCTTTGAAAGCTTTAAATTGCTACTCAAATATTGTTGACCTTTTTGTGGAGATCAATCTATTGGTTTCTTAATGGAATTTTTTTCTAAATAGGAAAGTACTTGGATGTTTCTATACACATATTTTTGAAAGAGGGTGTCAAGGGTCATGGCAAAAATCTGGCATGGATAAAATACAGTTCATTAGTATGGGAGGTTACTCTTTACTAAAAATTCCAGTTCCTGTCCCTGGAGTGCCTTTTCACGTGAGAGGATTATGCCCTGTTGAACTTTGAAGTAGCCTTGAGACTTGCTTTGACTGGTGAAATGTAGATAGAAGAGACATGTGTGTACTACTTTGGGACAGAAGTTCAAGATCTGGCACGTCTCTTTTCCTGTTGTCAAAAGGAGTAGCAATGTATTACGCAGCAGCTGCTCTGTCATCCCCAGGCCTAGAGTGACTGTGATGTGCAATAAAGCCACTGTCAACACATCTTGTTAAAGAGAAACCTTTGTTGTTGCAAGTTACTGGGATTTGGGGTCTGATTTTTACTGAAGCATAATTTAGCCTATAGTAACTGATGTAATTGACTTCCCATTATATTTGTATTGTTTCCTTGCCTGAGAAAAGATGTTGGGTACTGATTTTTTGTTTGATAGTTAAGCTACAGTGTATGGTACATATTTCCAAATGGATGTATACTTATGGCTGCTTTGGCTTTATAAATTTAGTGTACAAAGACTTTAACTGTTTCCTTCACTCTCAAGTAGATACTGGATATTAACCTTGGGAGCTAGAGTTTGATACCATAGAAGCTAAAGAATGACTCACTGTGCTCATCCCATACTTCAGTCAGTCTGGACTTCTCTTCATGAGGTAAATCTGGTTATTTTTATGGCTGGTACTGATGTGGATATTTATAATTCATCTTTAAACCTATTTCTTTGAGCCTTCTTTTCATCATGCTCAAATTAAATAGTTTAATCTGTTTAATATTGTAGTAAATATTTGATTGGATGTCTGATAAAAGTCTACATTAATGGTTGTGTCCACTGTGGGCACAACCATCAATAGAGGTCATGCCCT
The DNA here is from genome assembly GCF_001458135.2 of Marmota marmota marmota. NCBI lineage: Eukaryota > Metazoa > Chordata > Mammalia > Rodentia > Sciuridae > Marmota > Marmota marmota. Next base: position 20,800,264 of record NW_026000068.1, read on the forward strand.
CCCAGAAATTGCAGTGTGTTTGTGTGGGTCCATTCCTTACCCTAGATAGTACCCTAACTCTATATATGAAAAAAGAAAAGTAAAGAGAAGCAATGCTAGAAAAGAGGTAAAACAGGTCAAGGGGAGAAGAGGAGAGAGAAATATCACGAAGAAATGGATAAAAATTGTCATGGTGGCTCAGGTCAGAAGATGATCTCTTCAAAGAAAATGTGGTAGTCAACTTATAATTTTAAGGAGGCATGAAAATGATATCATGTATATGTAGCACATATGTATTATATGAGAAAAATCTTGCTATGAAGTGAATTAAGCTTAAATTTAAGCATCAGTCATCTTGCCTGTACTGAATCTTTCAAAATCCTGAGTGAATTGGGTGTGGTAAAATAATCTGATCATGTAAAATTTTTCAGTAACAATTTTGAAATGCTGTGAAAACTATGTTATCTTTGTTCTGATTTTGCTTTATCACAAATATGTTTGTTTCATATACAGTTGGAGCAAACATAGATATATTTGGAATTGAAATCTGACTACTGGCAAAGTTGAATTAGGAATACATTTATTTTGGGTTTAATGACATAATTGTGTTGTTCATAATCATTGTTGTATAAACTCATTGATAACCAAAATGATGAATACATTCCAGGATTACAACGTATTGCCTTTAATGTGTAGATGACTTACCTCACATTGTGGCATGAAAGTGCAGTGTCATTGATGTGTTAAGTTACTTATACTTGCTAGGACTGAGCACTGCTAAGTATGTGGTTAATGTGGGAAAAATAGGATATGGAGCAAGAGGGTAATCTTGGAATTCTTGTAAACATGAATCAGGTATGGGAAAATATGGGGAAGGTAGTTTTGCCTGAGTTCACATCAAAACAGATCTTATATCTTGTCAGGATACTAGTTGGTAATATAGTGGACACAATGATAAATGATAAATGAGTCATACAAATATTTTCAGAACTCTGCAAGATTAAACAAAAATATATCAATGTGTGGTGTTGCATATATTATGCATCTCAACTTCTAATAAAAATATTGTGCCAGTCATGCTAAAGGAAAGATTAGGTTAACATTCCAATATCTCTAAAAAGAATAATGTAAGAACATCATTCTCATATGCAGAAATGATCAATGAGTACATGTATAAGAAGAAAAGTAAAAGATTATGTAAAGCAATTGATTAATAAAAATACAATGTAATTATTTTTAAATATGTGATGTTTATACTGTTGTCCAGCTTTTAAAATTTGTACTATATTGTTATTTCAAAATAAATATCTAGATTAATAATATCTAGATTACTTTTATATTAAAAACTTTAGATTATTTAGTTTTAAAAATGGGCCCCAAGTTATGTAAGCTTGAGGAATCATAAAATCTGAATTTTAATGTATGGGTAATGGACACAGGGTGTTTTGTGAGGATTACAATAAAAACAAAGGTATTAAAGTACAAATTTACCTGCATTTATAGGACAAGATAACATAAGAATATATTAAGTGGTTTGAAGTCATTTAATATCATTTAAATAATTTGAGTACTCCTTGAAAGCTTTCATTGGACTGATAATCATGGCTGTAGTTAAGTATTTACACTCTGCCAGTACTGATGATGAAGGAGAATGATGATGAAGAGACTTATTAAGAGACATTCAAGTAAAAGTGGTAGGAGGTGATTCATAAACATTTTATTATAGAAAAATACATGTGCTGAATTACTAAGAAATGAAGACTTATTTTCTGTGGGAATGAAGAATAAAGGTAAATCAAAAAAATATGGTCATTTCAAAATGCACAGAGAGAATGAGAGTTATAATAATGGACACTAGTAATGAATTTTTAAGAAATTACTTTGACAGAGGGTTATGTCTGGGTATATATTGGGATGGGGGCAGTCACTCAATCTCTTCTTTCTCTTTAATACTAACTCCCTTGTCTCTTTTCTCATTTATAGGTCAAAATCTAAGAAGAATTGTCAATATTCATGATCTACATTCTGAGATTATCATCAATCACTTGCCAACCTATTCCAATTCTAACTCTGCTTCCTGCCTCTCCCTGAAACCATACTTTCAGCAATTACCAGCATTTTCTATATAGACATTTTCTAGCCCTTATTTTACTGTATATTTCAGCAGCATTTGAAAATTATTAACCTTCCTTATTAAAACTTTCTTCTTTATTACTTGTGATCACTGTGCAATGTCTATTTGTAGCTCCAGCTTCCTCGATATAGCTACTTAATGTCAAAGTTCCTATAAATCAATTCTAAATCTTCTCCTTTTGCACCCTTAATATCTCTTTCTAGAAGACATCTTGAAATCTTCAATTATAGTCTCTAGATTATTCTATTGTATATTTATGATTCACAAATATGTATTTCCAGTCCACCTGAAAAAATTTTCCATCTGTCTATACTCTGTACTCCAGGGAATATCTGTGTATATCTGTGTGTGTATGTGTGTGTGTGTGTGTGTGTGTGTTTATAAATGATGTGTTGTACATATGCATATATATGTGTGTGAATGTGTATATATATGTGTATATTCTTCAGTATTTGCAAACAATTCAAAAAATTTTAACTTTTCCTTCTGTTTCCTAATGAAATTAATGGTTTTACCATTCAACCATGTGAAAAATCACTAGTTTAGGTCTCTATAAAGTAGGCTCAGAAACAAAAAACTCTAAGCAATTGTTTATTCAGAAGGCACAACAAATACTACAGGAAAGAAAGTCATTCAACAAAGGGGAAAATACTACACCGGGTGTCACTAAGAACAAACAGAATTTAACCCTGTGGGGAAATACTGTGAAATACTGAAAAACACTTGTTCAGGATTATCCCACTTGAAACACTTGAAAGGACAGGGAATTGAGGTATTTATACATGCACTATAGCACATCTTTGGTTAAGGGCTGTTTCTGAGAGTTGTTTCCTTGGGACTCCTGGCATGTCAAGACAATTGACTTACATAGTTAGGGAGGAAAAAGAAAACTCTCAGAATCCAAGATTTGAAAACTGAAAGTAATTTTAACAGCAAGAGGGAGATATGCAGGGAACTCTAAGTGAATGCTATAGTTATCCTTCATATAGGGTAATGTTTTTTCATTATAATGTTTTTCCATTATAAACCTCACTCCATTCAGTCACTGTTTATTTATGGTATTCAGAAATAAAATAAAAGAGTTGCCACAGAAAATTAGTAGGACAGATTGGACTAGTGGAACTGACTGCTACGGTTGACCCTAAGATATACCTAGTATTCATTGTCTCACTCCTCTACCATTCATTAAAAGGTTCTTTCACCTGAGCTTTGTGTCTAAGATTCTAAAACCCATACTAACATCATTAGATCATGGTTATTGCAATTGTACATTTACATTGGATAGTAAAGCACCAAGATATACCACAGTAAATCAGCTGAGTTCTAAACAAATCCTTCCCTATCTTACTTGATAATAGCTATCTCAAGACCTTATAATAATGATAATAAATTATATTTGCCAACTCCTTTCTCTGCTACATAAGCCCAACATAATCCACCCAAACAGTATATTTATGTTTACTTGTTGGAAGCCATATATAAATTATGGATTTGTTTGAGCCATCAAGGCAGAGAAGACATTTTTGGGGAATTCCTGGGTGAAATTCCCTGGTTTAAGAAAGCCTGAATCATCCAGCCGCAGCCTGCGCGGTAAGCAGACCACGCGGCCCAGAGAGGGAGCACAGCCGCCTGCCTGCCTGGTAGACAGACAACCCCAACTGGAGGAGAGGCCCAGCTGCCCGCCCGTGCGGTCACTGGACGGAGCTCTGGACAAACATGAGGTCTCTCCAACATCCCCACTTCATCAAACACCTTATGAGAAAAACTGATGGAACTCATCTTGGAAAATCCCACCAACCCTTAAAACCCATCAACCTGTGGGCGTGGCTACCAGCTCAGTTCTGCAGTGGATCAGACACCTGGTTTACACCTCAGAGAATAAGAGTAGAGAGGCCACAGGTGGAAGCTCAAGTCCTCTCACATTGACTACCATCACCACCCTGAACCCAGAGACTCAAGCTAGGAATAGACAACGCCACCTACTGGAAGAAAAGAAAACAGAGTTCTGAGAGACATTTTTTTCTTTCTTGTTTTCTCTTCTCTCTCTCTTTTCATCCATTCATCCAGTCTCCTCTACCCTTCCCCTTCTGAGAGAAACAATAAGAGAGGTAAATAGGGAGCCTACATCCAGGGAACAAATTTTTACACCTCACACTTCAGATAGAGCCCTAATATTCAGCGTATACAAAGAACTCAAAAAATTAGACAATAAGATAACAAATAACCCAATCAACAAATGGGCCAAGGACCTGAACAGACACTTCTCAGAGGAGGACATACAATCAATCAACAAGTACATGAAAAAATGCTCACCATCTCTAGCAGTCAGAGTAATGCAAATCAAAACCACCCTAAGATACCATCTCACTCCAGTAAGATTGGCAGCCATTA